>NW_026652305.1:1006608-1168870 GCF_009828535.3 Hylobates moloch
AAAAAAAAAAAAAAAAAAAAAGAAAAAAGAAAATAGAAAAGAATTTAAAATCCACAAGGAACTGTAAAAAAAAATACAAATAGCCAATCAATCTGGAGAAAGAACAAAGCTGAACTTATCACACTTCCCGATTTCACAGTATATTCAAAGGCTAAAGTACAGTGGCTCATGCCTGTAATCCCAGCACTTTGGGAGGCCGAGGCAGGCAGATCACAAGGTCAGGAGATTGAGACCTTCTTGGCTAACACGGTGAAACCCTGTCTCTACTAAAAATACAAAAACAAAATTAGCCAGGCATGGTGGCAGCCGCCTGTAGTCCCAGCTACTCAGGAGGCTGAGGCGGGAGAATGGCATGAACCCGGGAGGCGGAGCTTGCAGTGAGCCGAGATTGCACCACTGCACTCCAGCCTGGGCGACAGAGCAAGTCTCTGTCTCAAAAACAGAACAAAAACAACAACAACAAAAAGCTAAAGTGATCAAAACAGTAAGGTGTTAGCATAAAATCAGACCCATAGACCAATGGAATAAAATAAAGAACTCTGAAATAAATCTATACATATACAGTCAATTGATCTTCAAGAAGGAAGCAGGAATATACAATGAAAAAAGGAGAGTGCCTTCAAAAAAGGATGTTTGAAAAGCTGAATATCCACATTTAAAAGAATGAAATTAGACCCTTATATTACACCATACACAAAAATCAGTTCAAAATAAATTAAAAAGTTAAACATAATAACCCATATTATAAAACTTGTATAATAAACATAGGGGAATAGCTTCATGATATTGCTCTTAGCAATAATTTTTTAAATATGGCACTAAAACACAGGCAATGAAAACAAAAATAAACAAATAAAATGTCATTAAACTAAAAAAAAAAATCTTAAAAAAATAAGAGTGAAAAGGATCCCTATGAAGAAATATTTGCAAACCATGTATCTAATAAGGGATTGATTTCCAAAATGTATAACAAACGCATCTCAACAGCAAAACAAGCAAACAAACAAATACCCCTAAATAATCTGATTTAAAAATGGGCACAGAACTTGAATAGACGCTTTCCAAAGAAGTATATAAAGCAAGAATGTAAAAAGATGGCCAACATTACTAATCACAAAATAATACAAATCAAAACCACAATGATATATCATCTCACACCTATCAGGATGGCTACTAATAGAAAAGAAACAAGACAAGTGTTGGTGAGATTGTGGAACTATTAGAATCCTTGCACACTGCTTGTGGAAACACAAAATTTTTCACTACTATGAAAAAGAATATGATGTTTTCTGTTTATATTTTTAAATTAAATATAGATCCGCCATGTGATCCAGGATTATCACTTCTAGGTACTCATTCAAAAGAATTAATGTTAGGATTTTGAAGAGATATTAGCACTCCTATGTTCGCTGCAGCAATATTCAAAATAGCCAAGATATTCAACAATCTAAATATTCATTGATAGATGCTATATGAAAAAGTAGTATGTACATACAATGAAATACTCTTCAGACATAAAAAAAAGGAATTCTGTAATATGCAACAACGTGGATGAACTTTGAGGATATTATGCTAAGTGAAATAACCCAGTGACAGAAAGACAAATACTGAATGATTCAATTTATATGAGTATCTAAAATATTTAAATTCACAGAATCAGAGTGTGGTTTTCAGGGATTAGGGAGGAGGAACTTTAGAGTTACTAATCAATGAGCATCCATTTTTAATCAAGTAAGATGAATAAGGTCTGGAGATCTGCTATATAACATTGTATCTGGAGTCCATAATAATGTATTATACACCAAAAATTGGAAGACAGTAGACCTCATTTTAAATGTTTTCACCACAATAAAACGGAATTAAATTAAATTTAAATTTAAAAAATAGTCAAAGCATCAAAATAGAGATTTCTCCAAAGATAATATGTAAATTGTCAATAAGCACATGAAAGATGGTTAATATCACTGTCCAAGAGGCAGAAACAACTCAAAGCAACAAGAAACCACTCCATACCCAATAGGATGGCTATAATCAAAACGACAATTTAGTCCACATGTGATTGAGGATATGGAGGAATTGGAACCCTCATAGACTGCTTGTGGGAATGTAGAGTGGTGCAGGCTTTATATTAAAAAATAGTCCAGCAGTTTCTCAAAAAATTAAACATAGAGTTACCATGTGATCTGTCATTCCACTCCAAGGTCTATAGCTGCATAGTGAAAACAGATTTTTACACAGAAACTTATAAATCAATGTTTAAAGCAGCATTATATGTAATAAACAATAGATTAAAATAGTCCAAATGTTCATCTACTGATTAATGAATAAATAAAATGTAGTATATCCATACAACAAAATATTACTCGTCAAGAAAGAGAATTGAAGTACCAATATATACTACAACATGAATTAACCTTAAAAGCGCTGTCCTAAGTGAAGGAAGGCAGTTGAGGAGGGCAACCTCTTGTATAATGCCACTTACACAATGTATTCAGAATAGGCAATTCTATGAAGACAGATCATAGATTAGTGGTTGCCTAGGGCAGAGTAGGATGGGGACCGATGACTAAGCGGCACAGGATTTGTTTTGGGGATAATAAAATGTCCTATATTTGATTGTGATGATAATGTACAACTTTGTGAAATACAAAAATTTGAATTATACATTTTAAATGGGTAAATTGTAGTATATGTGAATTATATCTTAATAAAGCTGTTGAAAAAACAGACTATTACTATCTATTTCAGCATAGATTCATCAGAGTGCATATCATGTTTGTTCAAAAGCTGGCTTTTTTCACTTGTGAAGGAAACCAAAATATGCCAACCCAAAATATACTTCTTTGGCATATTTCAAGATGGCTATTCAGAGTTGCTGCAAACACAGGAATAGCCCTGTAAAGCTGTCTTCTGTAGGGATTTGCATCTGCAGAGGAAATCTACATTAGGGAAATAAACAGTGGATACAAATAGGCTTTCTCTGAGGACACCCTTATCTTCCTTTTCTAGATCTAGGAAGGATTAACTCACAGGCAAAAAAAAAAAAAAAAAAAAAAAAAGCAAACAAAAAAAATCACTACAAGTCAGACACTTTTAAAGGTCTGACAGAAACTTTGATGACAGGCTACCATTTCTTCTCTCTTAGGGAAGCTCAGAGATTACCTGGGAGATTTTCATAAGCATAATAAGACATTCTTTGCTCACCTTGTCTTTCCTCCTCTCTCCCTCCCACAACCTGTTGCCATGCTTCAAGCCTGTATTCCTTTCTGTAGGGTGTAAAAATTTCAGTCATCTGACACTTCTTTGAGTCTCATATTTGCAGGACTCCCATGTCCAAGTGCACATTAATAAATTTAACTTTTCCTCCTATTAATCTGCTCATTGTCAGTTCATTTTCAGTGGGCAGAGTGGAAGCGATCCCTCTTTGCCCCTGCACTAATATGTGTGAAGTCTCTAGTGTGTCTATGTACACTGTTACCCTCTTCTTTGTTACTTAGATAGCTTTCTCAATGATTTTATTTAGGGTTTTCATCAAATAGTCAATGTCACCCTAGCAAAGAAGCATCTTTAATCATCCTATGTAATACATCACTCTATTCACTTATTCTGTTTTATTTTATATCATACTGTGTGTCCATATGATATATACTGTGATTAAGTAAATTGAATAAAAAATAGGAGGTTAATTGGACCAGTAAGGGTAAAAACAAGATAATATAAATTGTATTATACTATGATTTCTTACAAAATTTATCTATGGAGATTGCTGTATCTAGAATGTACCCCTTTTAGAAAATTTGCCTTCTTGAATTTTATGAAATATTTAAGATCCATGTCAAATATCATTTTTTCAAACATTTTCTGTTTATTACAAATTGATTCTCTATCTTCCTCCTGTTAAATTTCAAAATGCAGAGTTCTATAAACTTATTTTTGTTAAAGTATGTATGTTCGGTCTTATATTGGAGAGTTTTTTTTTTTTTTCCTCCAAGGATGCTATGAAATTATAGACACCTTGAAGGCAAATACTTTGTTTTATGCCCCTGAAAACTGGTCATAGTGGCTGTTGCAGAAATTTGACCATAATTTTTGCATTGAATTGAATTGACCATCTGGAGAAAAAAGCTTTCTTTTTTTTCTCAGTCTTCCTGTAAAAAGCTACACCTTTCTAATCCACAGAAACATATATGCTCTAAAGATAGAGAATGCTTGCTTTCAATTCTCTTATTAACATTTCCTCTGTCATTGGAATTATACGCTGGCCATTTTTCTAATTAATTGCTCTGCTCCAAACAGGTTGTCAAACTTATTTTCCCCAGAAAGTCAAATGGTTACATTCTGGGCTTAGTCCCTCAGTGAAGCGCCAAGGTGCCTGGGAGACTGGGGCATTATTTCTCTAGGAATTTAATTGTGAAAAGAAATGAAACTCCAGAGCTCAAAAGCATCTTCAGGTCAGAAAAGGAAAGACACATGGGGCTGTCTGGCTCCTGTAGAGGGCTGGAGTAAGGAGCCATTTGAGGAGCAGAGGGGAAAAGATGCATTTTTCTTTAAAAGCAGGGAAAAAATCATTTTTCCTTATCCCTTACCTCTGCAGTGTCTGGATACTCATATAGGAAAAATTCCCATTAGCTTTCACTGTGTCACAGTAAAGATAAGTACTTGAACAAGGGGGAGCTGGCACACTTATATACCCAAAGTAATAAGAATTCTATCTCTGACATAGAAAACATTGTGTGCACATCAGAATAATATTAATAGAAGTGAATATTAAAAACTCAAT
The DNA here is from genome assembly GCF_009828535.3 of Hylobates moloch. Taxonomy (NCBI): domain Eukaryota; kingdom Metazoa; phylum Chordata; class Mammalia; order Primates; family Hylobatidae; genus Hylobates; species Hylobates moloch. The sequence goes on from NW_026652305.1 coordinate 1,011,389, forward strand.
ACCATCTTAATAGGACTTTAAAAATATCTGTTTTACCTGAAGTTTTTCTGAGCGGAAGTAACATAGGGTCTTATAATTCTTCCCCTAGTTTACTTGCATAACTTTTCCCTTCATTTTATTTAACTCTTCGATTAAATGTTCCTTTTCTCCCTTTCCCTTACACACGAAATGTTTTGATATAATTCATTTATTTATTTTTTGGTTTACCATGAACTTATAACTTGGTTGGTGTGAGGTACAGACAGAGAGAATGAGTAGTCACAGGAAAGACAATTTTGAAGACAAGACAAAGTGTGCATGCTATACGTTATAAATCATCATGTGGTTATATTTTAGAAAACTAAAATTGGAAGCAATTAAAATAAAATATTGAACCATGCATTTTTATTGTTCATGCGTGTCTTACAAACGATGCTTGTAAGACTTAGCAGTGCTGTGACAATGAATACAATCATGAAATGGTTCCATTAAACGTTTTAATCACTTCCCATCTTTACTATTGCAATTAACTCCTTTATTGTCTTCTTAAATTCTTACTCTCTGAACATCAGGGGGTCCAAAATGTTGCAGAAAAGAATAATTCTCTTTCTAATTCTAGGGCACGAAATCTCGGCATTCTTTTGCTTGTATCCTCTTATTAATTCAGTGACAGAGCTGGAAGTTAAATTTGTCTCATTATATGACTTAGAGAAGTAATGCATTGGCAGAAAAGTTTTATTTAAAAGAGTATAGAAGAGTCATAGCATCAAGGAATGAAAAGAACAAATAATTTTAAAATATAAGAAAAAGAAGGAAAGAAATTAATACATATAAGAAACATGCAGTCATGTTCAGAGTTCTATATAAGAAGTGAAAAAGGAAATTTTAACTTGGAAAGGTAAAAGTGGGATATAGTCTTCATCAGTATGTTCTATTATAGCAGACCTTGAGATTTGAAAAATAATAATTTTATAAGAAAAACAAAAAGGATCGTATGATAAAGTATCTTTCTTATAAATTATTATTTTTCAAATGCAAAGGTAAAATATTTAACATACATTTATAAAAGATCCATCAATATTTGTGAACCCCAGTTTAGCAAAGACTGTGCAGAGTTACAAAAATATATTAAATATTCAGAGCACACTTTTTATTTTTCTTTTTTATTTTGAGAACATAGAGAACAACAGTAAACTTTTACTTACAATTACAGCAATGGAATTCTTTATTCATCTTTTGATTCCATATGGCATTTACTTTTTCTAATTTTTAATTTCTACATGTCTACACTAAATATGATGCTAATGCAAATCTTTGTCATGTGTTCAATGTTATTCTTCACATAAACATTAAACTGATGTTATGACTGTGATTGTAAAGTTCACTTTGCATTTTCTAATGTGTGTATTGTATTATTTAACATTATTTAATTTGTTTGACTTTCAAATTATAAATATCCTTCATTTCTACCAATATTTTCATTAAGCTGTGTTTAATTGAATATGCACTGAAGTAAAAAAAAATTTACTTTTTTATATCATCAGACAGTAAGATAATTGATATTAAAACTTTCCATCTAAACTCAATGTAATAATTCTAAAAAGTTTTGTGTTTACTTATTTAATTGCTTTGTTGTTGACACTTGTTATGTGCTTATACTCACAACCTTGTCATTTGTTGCTTTTGTTTATTTTTTTTTAATTTGAGCAAATTTTTTAGAAATACAACTTACTCTTATGCTTTCTTTTCCATGATATGATATTTAAATAGTTATTTGGGAGATGATTAATTTGTTTTTACTACGTCAGAATATACAATTGAGAATTTGCATTTATAAAAGGATTACTAGTTGATTTTTTTTTCTATACAAGAAAAATAGAGCTTGTAAAATATCTGGTTTTGAAAAGCGGACTGGAAGTTTCAGGGCCTTTTTGCCTATGATAATCTTGAAGAATATTAATTGCTTATTTTGAAAAGGAGAGTTGAGGTTTCAGGGCTTTTTTTGCCTGTGATAATCTTGAAGAATATTAGTTGCTTCCTTTATTCTCCAATGTCTTGTAAAGTACTCAAATTGGTCTTATAGCATCTGAAGTAAGGAAAGGGCTCAGTATGATGATCCCCAGCCTGGAGCTATTAATTTAATTATTGATATTTCATAGGTAAATTCTACTTAATCAAGGGGGAAAAAGGCGGGAAGAAAAATATTTTATGAGCACGTAAGATATGTAAAAGTGCTGCAGGTAATTACATTGCTATGGAGAAGAAACGGGAAGTCAAGAAAAATATGTCTAAAATAATCATTTAAACATTTGTGGCTCAGCAGGTTTTCATTTGGCCTTCCAGATAACAGCACAATTCTGGTTCAAAATATATACTCATTGTTCTCAGCTACATGTCAGTGACTGGCAGTAATAAAAGCTGCCACACAATATGACTTGTGTCATTTTGTGCAAACTAATTTGTGGTCAAAGGAGAGTCACAAAGCATCCAGCTGGAATATAATTACTTGGTGATAATTATATAAAGAGTCAGTTAAGGCTGTGTCTTTGCAACCCATAGAGAAATGAAGATTTTATACTTATCAAGCTTATTAGATTGAAGTAAGAAAAAAGATTCAATTGCTTCGGATAGAATTATCTTTCAAGCAATTATGTTGTCTATCTGATCCGTGCTCTCTTGTACATTGTATTCTAAGAACAAGCACTGTTTGTAGAGGTACAAATTTATTTTGCACTTACACAAAGTTTTGAGAGGCTATTAACAATCATAATAATGTATATTATTATTTTCCTGCAATTCCACTGTTTTACTTTATAAGGGGTTCTATTTTTGAAGAGACTGAACCAAAGTAAGGAACAAAAGTTTTTAATTACAAAATTTTTAATATGAGACTTCTTATATTATTTAATACATGCTAAACAACGTGCATTCTGAATGGCTAAATGAATACATTATACTCGTAATTTCCTAAACTACTATTTAAGACATAATTTGGTAAATGCTAAGCCAGAGAAATTCAGGATTTACTATTTGGCCCCATATTGTTGCCTGCCTTGAGAGATTTTTCAGAAGATCTAACCCTGTTAGAGAAGCTGAATATGACCAACCCTAAATTTTTGTTAAGATTTTGAAACATATGATTATCACTTTGCCCTCACTACCATTAATTACAGTTTGCATACACACAAGCAACCACATTTCTGCTAGTGCATAGCCTTCACTCTTGTGAAAAGATAGAGATGATAAAACCAATCAACCAAGAGAACAGACCAGCCAAATATTCAATAGAGAATAACCTACTGATATAATTCACCATAGGTGCTACGGTAGGTAGGCAGTGACTGGGATGTTACTGTAGATCAGGTAATATTTTTGTCAGAGGGGATGATAAAAAGAAGCCAACTATCTGAGGCTTAGGGTGTGTCAGGATCCAAGCAGGCACACAGGAACAGCAATCTTTATTTTAACAGAAATAATTTAATAAAAGGAATCGGTTAAATAGGCATGGGTGGATAGTAATATAACCACCTGATAGGATCATCTTGCCTGTTGCCCAGATAGAGCCAATTTATTAAGACAGGAGAACTGCAGTAAACAAAGAGTCTAATACACATAGAACAGCTAAATGAAAGACCGAGTTTTATTATTTCTCAGATTAGCCTCCCTGAAAATTCAGAGGCCAGAGGTTTTAAAGATAGTTCAGCTGTCAGGGTGCTGGGAAATGGGGAGTGCTGACTGGGCAGGTCAGGGAAGAAACCAGAGGGAGGCAGAGCATGTTTTCTTGTGCTTAGTTTCTGGGTGAGGGCCGCAAGACAAGATGAGCAAGTTTACCAATTGGGGTGGTACCAGCTGGTCCATCAGAATGCAGGGTCTAAAAAAACACCCGCCACACCAGTCTTAGGTTTTAGAATCGTTATGTTATCCATAGGAAGAATTAGGGACGTTAGGAATCTCATAACCTCTGCCTGCATGACTCCTGAGCCATAATTTCTAATCTTGCAGCTAATTTGTTGGTTTTACAAAGGCAGCCTGGTCCCTAAGCATGAGGGGGTTTGTTTTAGAGAAAGGATGTTATCATCTTTGTTTTAAAGTTAAATTATAAACTGGGCCGAGCATGAAGGCTCACTCCAGTAATGCCAGCACCCTGCGAGGCAGGGGCGGGCCGATTGCTTGAGCCCAGGAGTTTGCGACAGGCATGATGGCGTGTGCCTGTAGTCCCAACTACTCAGAAGGCTAAGGTGGGGGGATCTCTTGAGCCCAAGATGTTGAGGCTAGAGTGAGCCATGATCAGGCCACTGCACTCCAGCCTGGGCAATAGAGTGAGACTGTATCTCAACAAACAGAAAAAAACCAGAAAACTATAAACTATAAATTCCTCCTACAGTTAGCTCAGCCTAACTGCAGGAATGAACAGGGCAGTTTAGAGGTTAGGAGCAAATGGAGTGGATTAGGTCAGATTTTTTTCACCCTTGTAATTTTTGCAAAGATACTTTCAGTAAAATCATAAAGAAAATATTGAGCTAACACAGAAAATATAATTTCAAAAACACAACTACCACCCTTAAGGATAGAGGAAACAAGGGAAAAATGGGGACACTCAGAAACTGGAAGCTTGGAGGAAGCACCCACAGAGCTGACAGAGCACTGCATAGCTGGCGTTGGTACCACAGGAGCTTAGAAGAAGGAACTGTCAGAGCGGATACTCAGACCTCTGAGGACAAGATGAATGTCCCTAGTACCTCAGAAGGGATCAGTTTTGTCTTTCTGCATAACAAACTACCGTGTCTGGAGTTTGTTTCTTCCGGTGGGTTCTTGGTCTCACTGACTTCAAGAATGAAGCCGCAGACCTTTGTGGTGAGTGTTACAGCTCTTAAAGATGGTGTGTCCGGAGTTTGTTCCTTCAGATGTGTCTGGGGTTTCTTCCTTCTGGAGGGTTCATGGTCTCGCTGACTTCAAGAATGAAGTTGCGGACCTCTGCAGCAAATGTTACAGCTCTTAAAGGTGGTGTGGACCCAAAGAGTAAGCAGCAGCAAGATTTATTGTGAAGAGCAAAAGAACAAAGCTTCCACACCGTGGAAGGTGACTGGAGTGGGTTGCCACTGCTGGCTGGGGTGGCCAGCTTTTATTCCCTTATTTGACCCCGCCCACATCCTGCAGATTGTCCATTTTACAGAGCACCAGTTGAATCCATTTTACAGAGTGCTGATTGGTGTGTTTACAATCCTTTAGCTGGACACAGAGCACCGATTGGTGCATTTTTACAGAGTACTGATTGGTGCATTCACTATCCTTTAGCTAGACACAGAGCACTGATTGGTGCATTTTTACAGAGTGCTGATTGGTGCACTTACAATCCTTTAGCTAGACACAGAGCACTGATTGGTGTGTTTACAATTCTCTAGCTAGACAGAAAAGTTCTCCAAGTCCCCACTTGGCCCAGGAAGTCCAGCTTGCTTCACCTCTCACTACCATGAACTTGCAGCTTAAAACAACACTCATTTCTTTTCCCACAGTCCTGTAAATCAGAAATCTGGACAAGCTCATCTACATTTTCTCCTCAGGTTCTCACAAGGCTAAAATCAAAATGTACTCCAGCTAGATTCTTATCCGGAGGATCTGGGGAAGAGTCTCTTCAAGTTCATTAATGTTGTTAATAGAATCCAGTTCCTCTGGCTGTGGATTTGAGCCCCCTGTTTTCTTGAAGGCTATAAGCTAGGGACTGCTTTTAGCTTCTAAATATCCCCTTCATTCCTTATCACTTGCCCCCCTCTATCTTTAAGCTGGCAAAGGCGTACCAAACTCTTTTTATTCTTTGAATCCTTTTGATTTTTCCTTCTGCATTCCTCCCTCAGCCACCAGACAGAGGAATTTCCCTGCTTCTAAATATTTCTATTATTTGATTAGGAATGCCCAGAGCATCTTTCCTTTTTAAGATTAACTATGCCATATAACATAATGCAATCACAGGAGTAATACCACATTTACAAGTTTATGAACTACAGGGCAGACTCATAGGGACTGTATTTGTTTTAAAAGGCTGTACGAAAAATACCAAAGTACCAAAACCTGAATAGTTTAAGCTAACAAAAATTTATTCTCTCACAGTTGTACACACAAGAAATTCAAAATTTAGGTGTTGGACAATATTTCTGAAGGGAATCAAAATATTTGACCTCAAATGTATTTTTAATGTATTTTGAGATGGCTGCCACAGGTCCAGCAGACTAAAGTAGCCCTGCAAAGCTGCCTTTTGTGGGGGAAATTTGCAACTGTAGAGAATCTACATTAACACAGCAGGCCTTCTCTTGTCTGGATCTACGAGAGATTAACTGAGTCTGACACTTTTAAAAATCTGAAAGAAACATTTACTATCAGTTCTTTCTGAGGACTGCTATCTGTGTGGTTTCATCTACATAACAAGACCAACTTGCTAGCCAAGCCTCCTCTTCTCCTCCTCTCATAACTTCTCTTCCCACTATAATCAGGTTTACCATCATAACCTGTTGTTTTTGTCATGCTCTGAGCCTGTGTATTTTCTATAACCTCAAGATGGCATATACATTTCTGTACTCGATTGAGGCGTTGGGGCTACTTTCTGAAGGTTATCTTGTATACCAGCTAAGTAAATTTGTGTACCTTTCCTCCTAATTTGTCCTTTGTGAGTTGATTTTTCAGCAATCCATCAGAGCATTTTCAGGAACATTCAGGAACCTACAGTTCTTACTGAAAGTCTTCTGAGAATGTAAACAAGTACCCCCATTTTTCCAAGAAAAAGAGAATGAGATCTTTTAAATTATTTTTTTCTCTTTCCTCCGTTTCCCCCGCCCACTCCTTCCTACTTAGCCCTTGAGAAATGCAATTATAACCTTTTATCTCCCTTTCATCAGACACTCCTTACAGAACAAGTTCATCTGCCTATGTGCTTAGAAGCTCCAGAGCAAAACCCTCACCCACCAGGAGTTTGCCTTAAGAGACAACAATCAATTTATGCCCCAAAATATGCCTGCTACGAAACTCTCCTGAAGAATTTCAGCAACCTTTGCAACCTAGTTCTGCCCTTGACTCAAAGATACCAACTTGACTCCCTGGTGGGTTAGGCACCAGCATGAGTATGCAACCTGTACCTGCTCACGTCCTCCTCTTCATTCCCCTCATGCCATGTGTCCTTATAAAATTGCCTGCTCTCTGCTCCAAAAGTGAAGCAGTACCCTTAAGACAGAAAGCCTGTATTTCTTCCTCTAAACAGCTAACCAGGGAGGGGAATGATCTCTACAATGAGTATTAAAAAGCACTGCTCAAAGAAATCTAAGAAGACACAAACAAATGGAAAAACATCCCATACTAATAGAGAGGAAGAATCAATATCATTAGAATGACCATACTGCCCAAAGCAATTTCCAGATTCAATATATATATATATATAATATAATATATATATTATATATTGTGTATATATAGTATAATATATATATTATATATTGTGTATATATAATATAATATATATTATATATTGTGTATATATAATATATAATATATATATTATATATTGTATATATATAATATATAAAATATATATGTTATATATTGTGTATATATAATATATATGGATATATATCTGTGTGTATATATATGCATGTATATACATATATATCCATATATATGGTGTGTATATATATGTATATATATGTATAGTGTGTATATATGTATATATACATATATGGTGTATATATATGGTATATATATGTTGTGTGTGTGTGTATATATATATATAGGGTGTGTGTGTGTGTATATATATGTGTGTGTGTGTGTGTGTGTGTGTGTGTGTGTGTGTGTTTATATTCACCCAGTAATGGAATTGCTGGGTTGAATGGTAGTTCTGCTTTTAGCTCTTTGAGGAATCACCACACTCCTTTCCACATGGTTGAACTAATTTACTCTCTCACCAACAGTGTGTAAGTGTTCCCTATTCTCTACAACCTAGCCAGCATCTGTTATTATATATATTCTATATTGTATATGTACTCAAAGGAATATAATATATATTATATTATATATATATAGTATTCCTCTGAGTATCTATACTATATATACTCAGAATGTATCTATAGTATATATACTCTGCAGAGTATATATATACTGTATATATACACCACAGTGTATATATATACTGTATATATACTCTGCAATATATATATACTGTATATATATACTCTGCAGAGTATATATACTATAGATATAGTATATATACTATAGATATAGTATATATATACTCTGCAGTGTATATATACAGTATATATATACTCTGCAGTGTATATATACTCTGTAGTACATATATACAGTATATATACTATATGTACTATACTCAGAGGAATATAAATAATTCTACCATAAAGACACATTCACACGAATGTTCATTGCAGCACTATTTACAATAGTAAAGACACGGAATCAACCTAAATGCCCATCAATGACACACTGGATAAAGAAAATGTGGTACATATACACCATAAAAAGTACTATGCAGCCATGAAAAAGAACAAGATCATGTCTTTTGCAAGAACATGAATGAAGCTGGAGGCTATTATCCTCAACAACTAATGCAGGAACAGAAAAACAAATACTCACATATTCTCACTTATATATGGGAACTAAATGATGAGAAGTTATGAACACAAAGAAGAAAACAACAGACATTGGAGTCTGGGTGTGGACAGTGGAGGGTGGGAGGAGGGAGAGGAGCCGAAAAGATAACTATCTGGTACTGGGCTTAATACCTGGGTGATGCAATAATCTGTACAACAAACTCCCATGACATGAGTTTACCTATGTAACAAATCTTCACATGTTCCCAGAACATGAAATAAAAGTTAAAAAATATAAAATTAGAAAAAATAAAATAAAATAGCTTTTTAAAAAAGTCACTCGCTTTACACCAGACCTCACTCTTGTTAAATCAACTCCACCAGCAGCAATCAACTGAACCTGCATTTCAATTTTAGGAGAGAGTCTGTTTCATGGCTATTCTTAGAGTCTGTTTCTGGAGTTGGTGGAAATCCTTGGTGTTAGGTGGTTTGTAGCTGCACAACTGCAATTTCTGTGTCATCACATGGCTATCTTCCCTCTGTCTGTGTCTTCACTTGATGTTCTCTTCTCTGTGTGTATCATCTGCTGTGCCTTTTTTCCTCTTTTTATGGGGACAGTAGTCAAATTGTATTAAGGTCCCACCTGTGAAAGGAAAATATCTTGGGCCCCCAAAATCACTAAGGAAAACTCAAGCTGGAAACTGCTCAGGGCAAACCTGCCTCCCGATCTATTCAGAGTTATTCTTCTGCTCACTGAGATAGATGAGTATCTGATTGCCTCCTTTGGAAAGGCTAATAAGTAACTCAAAAGAATATGTCTTAACTATCTGTGACCTGGAAGCTCCCTCATGGCTTTGAGTCTTCCTTTCTTTGCTTCAAGTTGTTCAACCTTTCCAGACTGAACCAATGTACTTCTTACCTATATTGATAGTTGTCTCATGTCTCCCTAAAATGTATGAAACCAAGCCATGCCCAGACCACCTTGGGCACATGTCACGGGACTTCCTGAGGCTGTGTCATGGGTGCATCCTCAACTTTGGCAAAACAAATTTTCTAAATTAACTGAGACCTGTCTCAGATTTTCTGGGTTTGTGGCAGGCCAGGTTTCACTAATGCAGGCCTCCATCACAACTGTTTCAGAACTGACCGAGTGGTTAAGTTAAATATTAAAAGCTGAAAAAGCTAGTGCCCTTATACCAAGGCTGGAATGTACCAAAAGTCCATCAAGAGTTTTGCCTAGGTCTTTTCTGGGCCTTAAAGCATGACAAAATAATGAAAGAATTCTTAACAAGATCCACTGAGGATTAAACAAGTTTTATTGGTGGTCTAAAGAGACTCCCTAGGCCTCCACAAACAAGTATACTGGAGGTCTGAAGGAAGTCCCCAAACCTGCATGATTTAGCAGGAGACAAGATAAGGGTAATCACCCCACCACTTAGGCCCATTTAGATTAAGTAAACATACTAAGGCTCCAAAAGAAGGTCTTCAGGACTCAGACCTTAGTTATAGATTAAAATAAGTTAATCACTTATGTATTTAGATGAATGTACACTTAATACAGGTAGACATATAGCTTAGAAGATATATAAGCTCTAGAAAACTTTGTAATTTTGAGTCGGTTTGGCTGTAATTTCTGGGCCTTCTCCCTGTAACTGGTTACAGAAATAAAAACTCTCTTCCTCCCCAGTTCATCTGCATCTCGTTGTTGGGCCAGGAGAAATAGCAGATTGAGCCTCAGTTTGGTCCAGGAACAGGTTTACAAATCCTATGCCAGAGTGACTTTATTTTAACTGGCATCTTAATTGCATCTACAGGGTCTCTATTTCCATATAAGACTATACAGGCACCAGGGATTAGGACTTCTCTATAACTTTTTGGAGGACATAATTCAGCAAACAACCAAGATCATTCCAAAAAATTCTGGCTATTACAGGAAGGAAAAAGGCCGGATTTGTAAATGTGAAGAGAAGCTATAAATTGGAGGGTAAAAACAACAAACTTAAATTGTTACCAAAACACTAGGTTTTAGGACCACCCTGAAGAGACAGCTGATATGAATAGGAAGCCAACACTAATAAGGTGTATCTTTTTCTCCAGCTTTCTAGTATCCATATAGTACTTGCTATTGTCAAAAACAAAATAGGGGTCTACCTAGCAAAAGAGAAATATGGCCTGTATTGGCCCAGGTCAGTCACTACATAGAAGAGCATAGCAGAACATAGAAGGATGGATTTGGGGAGGAGAAAGAATAATTTAATAACTGGTACAAGGAGAACACCACAAACCAAGCTGAGAGCTAATTTAAAGGCCGAAACATGGGAATCCTTTGGCATGTTTGAGGTAACGAAAGTGTGTATAATAGGTGACCAAGAAACACACAGACAAACAGATCATTTAGGGCTTAGTGAATATGCATAAGCAGATTGCATTTTACTCTACTTGCCATGAGAATCATTAGGAGGATTTTAAGCCTGAGACTGACATAATTTCATTTGCATTTGTATAAACTCACTTAGGTAACTACTGATTAAGTGTAAATGTTACTATAAATATTTGATTATATTCTTAGTAATAAATTCTGAACAGAAAAAATCTAATTTTATTTATCTGTAGTAAATAAGAAAGGCAAAACAGAAACAAAGGAAAATGATTTACAAAGACATTTCAGTAGTCACAGCAAAGGGTGACTGTACCTTCAGTTAGAGTAATCACACTATTTACCAAGATGGTCTTAACTTCCCCTGAGCTTGACTAAACTTTAGTCACACTTCTTTCTGAGTATAGGTCTCTACTCCCTTTTCTTAAAACACTTACTTTAGAAAACTTGGAATTGTACATTCTTTTTATGCCTCTTTGAGATGCAAATCATCTACAACTCTGAAATATCTTTTTCAAGGAGTCATCTTTTGAAATGTAATCATCAAGAAAGTTAAGACTCTTGTCTCTCTATGGGAGGGTAAGACCCTAGCTTTGATAAGAGACAATTAGTAAATACAGATGGCTGAGTACCATTAACCTTCTTAAGAATAATGGAAAGCAAACATAATACACCATTATTCTCATAGTCTTGAATAATGTGTGGTCTGTTTAACTGACCAGGTGCAATTTTTCTTTTACATTATAGACAAAGAGATATAATGGAATTTGGAATATTGTTTGGGGGATAAACATGCTGATAAATTACACATGGGGATAAAATGAAATAGAGGAATAAAAGCTATAACCTAGATTTTTGAATTAGACCATTGGATGGATGGCTGTCATTTGCTATAATGAATAAAACTTAACAGGTAGATGTAGGCAAGATAATCAGCAGTTCTGCATTGCTTATTTTAATTTTGAGATGTTTACTAGCCTTCCAACTGTTTATATCAGATTGACAATTGGATATGTAAATCTTGAATCCGGAGGAGTAGCCAAAGGTGGAGATATAATTTTTGAGTTATCAGAATACAAGAGTATTCGTAGCCAATCCAGGAAGAATGTTTAGATAAAAGAAAAGGCAACACAAGATAGAATACCTGGGGTATTCCTTATAACCAAAGATTCCTAAATGGAAGTTCTATCTTTAATATTATCAGCAAAATTTTCCTCAATTAGATGGGAAGTCCAGAGAGGTATTCTAATAGTTTTAGAACATGGAATCTTGCCCTTGCTCTATATATTCATTCAAGCTGTCTTCATTCAATATCTGGCAATATACTTTGCTCACAGGAACTCAACAAGAGGTGAGGATATTATGCCTCTTAAATTTGTCCTAATGTTTTTAAATTTATGTTAGAGATGGAGTGATTCTTAAATTTTTTTAATCCGGTTTATTTTTACATTAAAATGTTCAATACTCGACATTTAATTAAGAATTTTAATTCATTGATTTAATGATTAGTTGATGTCAATCAATGATAATTTTATTCCAGGTGTTTAAATTCAATAATGTTGCATCAGCCCCTTGTTTTTTCAAGAAATCTTTGAGGGAAGGGTATCCATACAGCTTTGTCCCTGTAGAAGTTTGATTTGAAAGGTGGGAGGTTGAGGAAGAGGGAATCTGTAATAGAAGAGGTTCTTCAGCACAAACAGGCCTTAGGGGTAATAGTGCTGCTATAACATCATTAAAGTAGCAGTAAGCAGGGAAAGCATAGATAAGACACATGGGACACTTACAAAAATCTAAAAAAACTTTTAAGTGTCATTTAAAGATTGATGGTAGGAATTATCAGAACACAGCCTTAATTCAAAGATTTCATGGATGTGGACCACGCAGAAACTGGCACTTTGCTGACCCTGGGAGAGGGTCAAGAGAAAGCTCTGTGTGTCAGCGGGAGAATGCCCTCAGCCTCCACCTCCATGACTTTCTTCGTTTTAACTTTGAAAGCTCCACTGACACTGCTCACCCCTGCTACCCCTGCTGCCCACTTCCTCTGTTCCTATGCATGCTGTGTTGAGTGTTTCTGAACAAACCAAACTTTAGGCTGAGCTTCTTAGAGTCAGTTGATTCTCTCCCCCTTAGTGACATCTTTTCTAACTGACAGAATTACCATCAGTAATCCCAAATCTCATCATCAGGACATTACTAAACTTCAGAGATTTTTACACTTAGTGTATTAGTGTCCATGAATTTTTATCATCTTTCTTCTCTCTATCCTGCTACTCACTACTTCGTTCCAAACTCAATTCAGCCACATGTGTTATGTTGGAAGAATTATGTCTGCTGGACTCAGTTTGAGAAATTTTTCCTTCTTTGTGAGGACTAAGCTCTGATTTTTAAATCTTGTCCAAATTTCTATCTAAGGAGTCTGGAGAGTCATGACCTACAAACCATAAATTCTCATCAGATGGGTTTTAATTCACCCAATATATTGTGGCTTACTTTCCAATCTGACTCTGGCATAACATTAAATGACAAAGAAGAAGGTCAAAATATTTTACCCCAACATGGTTTTTTGCCATATTTTGAAATGGCCCTGCAAAGCTGTCCTTTGTGGGTGAAAATTTACACCTGTAAAGGATCTCTATTAATATAGCTAGATATTTTCGTTCCAGGCCCTCTCAATCCTGAAGAGATGAATTAAGAGTCTAAAAACTTTTAGAGGTCTGAATAGGAAATATTTGTCTTCTATTGCCTCTAAGGGCAGCCACTATAAGACTTCAAAAGATCCTTGGTCTCCACAATCTTTTATCTTAACCTGAACATTTCTTTTCTATTGATCCCAGGTCTTTAGACAAACTCAATCAGTTGTCAACCAGAAAATGCTTAAATTTACCTATAGCCTAGAAGCCCCCTCTTTAGTTGTCCTGCCTTTCTGGACCAAATCAATGTATTCCTTAAATATGATTTATTGATGTCTCACGCCTTCCTAAAATGTACAAAACCAAGCTTCACCCTGACCACCTTGGGCACATGTTCTTAGGACCTTGACTTCAGGCTGTGTCACTGGCCATGGTAACTTATATTTGGCTCAGAATAAATATCTTCAAACATTTCACAGAGGCTGGTCATGGTGGCTCACACCTGTAATCACAGCACTTTTGGAGGCCAAGGTGGGCTGATCACTGGAGGTCAAGAGTTCAAGACCAGCCTGGCTAAAATGGTGAAACCCCTTCTCTATTATATATACAAAAATTAGTGGAGTGTGGTGGTGCATGCCTATAATCCCAGATACTTGGGAGGCTGAGGAAGAAGAATCACTTGAATCCAGGAGGCAGAGGTTTCAGTGAACCAAGATCTAGCCACTGCACTCCAGCCTGGGCAACAGAACCAGACTCTATCTAAAAAAAAATGTGTGTATATATATATATATATACACACACACACATACACACACACACACACACACACACATTTTTGTATTTTATGCTGTATGTATATAAACAGAGTTTGACCCTTTTCATCAACATTTAACACTGGGCAATAATGAATCTTTGTTTTCCCCTTTGGTCTAAGGAACTATATATTATGAGATTAATTGTGCTCACCCCTTCCCTAATTTATATGTTGAAGTCTTAACCCACAGAACCTTAGAATATGACTGTATTTGGAGATTTGGTTTCTAAGGAGGTTATTTAGGTAAAATGAGATCATATGGGTAGACCCTAAATCATATAGCAGGTGTCCTCATAAGAAGAGCAGATTAGAAATAAGATATGCAGAAAGGGAAGACCACGTGAAGACCAAGGGAGAAGGTGACCATGTATGCACAAATGACAGGGTCACGGAATAAAATCAATCCTGCTGACATCTTTATCTTGGACTTCTAGCCTCCAGAATTATGAGAAAATAAAATTGTGTTATGTAAGCCACACTGTCTTTGGTACTGTGTTATGCCAGCCCTAGTAAATTAATACACTACACTACTTGCAGTATGCTGTATCTGCTAAGAATACTCAAGTCATATCGTTTTTTTTCAAATCTTGTTTCTGTCATTTACTCCTTATGTGATTGTGGGATAGTGACTTAATACTTAAATCTTAAGCACTTCTTTTTAAAACTATGTAATAGCTGAAACAATCTATGTAAAATTAATAGCATATGTGAGAGCCAAAAACATTTTACCTTTTATTATTATGACTCAATGGTCCCCTCTTATCTGTAGTTTCATTTTCCATGGTTTCAGTTGCCCACAGTCAATTGTGGCCCAAAAATATGAAGTGGAGAATTTTAGAAATAAACAATTAAAAACTTTTAAATTGCATCCTATTCTCAGTATCATGAGGAAATCTCCTGCCATCCCACCAGGGTTGTGAACCAACCCTTTGTCCAGTGCATTAACACTGTCTACATTAGCCACTGAGTCACTGTTTCTGTTATCAGATTGACTGCTGTGGCACCTCAGTGCTTGTGTCCAAGTAACCCTTATTTGACTTAGTCGTTCTACTTCATTATTTGTTATTGTTGCTCTCTTACTGTGCCTAATTCGTAAATTAAGCTTCACCATAGGTATGTATGTCTAGAAAAAAACAAAGTATATATAAATTTCAGTTCTATTCATGCTTTCAGGCAACCACTGGGGTTCTTAGAACATATCCTGCACAGATAAAAGGGGACTACTGTACTGTCATTATTTAGTAAAAATAGTTTTTATGAAAACTGGAATGATTACATGCCACAAAATGGATTCTGGCATTCTAAAATTATCAGGTGTCATGTTATTATTAGCTCTACTTTAAATCTTTGCTTCAACTCCAGACAATTAACAAGTATTTTAGTTTCAGTGTGAATTGATCTAAAGATTATGTCACTGAAAAGTGAACAGGAAGAAGAGCAAGGGCAAGTCACTTCTTCCACTTTTAGAAAATGTAACACCTGTATAGAAATCTCCATGACACAGATTAAATGTAAGAGGAAAAAATGATAGCAGGGAACATAGAACACTGATTCACCACTGTGCTGCCAGTGTCCATTACTCTAATCAATAAAACAAGACAGTAGGTCTTAAAAACTGTGATTTGATTAATTTGAAAAAAAAAAGTTGTAGGGGGAGAATGTGAGAGAGGACCACATTGAAGATTCAGATTAAGAATACATTTCTGAAAATTATTTAATATAGAAAACAGGAAAATAATTTTTAAGGGGGCCTCACATATATAGGAAGTATAAAGCTGTCACTGCTTGAACTAATATATTATTACACACCAAGGCTCTTGAAATATCTTTCGTGATACAGTTTTTATCCACAACACACATAATCTCTTTTCTTTCATGTTGTTATACCCCACATGCACGCAGTTTTCAGGGCTATGGTAGGATGTTTTTCATATGTTTATTCCAATAAACTTGTTTTGAAGAGAATGGTTTTGGAAGGATAGAAAATAAATATGTTTACTTTACTTGTCTATAGATTTGTATTCATATGGATTTATGCAAGTAATATCATGATGTGACTGGCACAATAATGACTACCCAAAAATGTCTGTGTCCTAAGTTCTGGAAAGTGTAAATATGTTAGATTACATGGCAAAAGAGAACTGGGGTTGCAGATAGAATTGAGATTGCTCTTCAGCTGATCTTGAGATAGAAAAAATATCCTGATTATCTTGAAAAAGAACTCCCTCAATATAATGTAAGCCACATATGTAAACTTACATTTTATAGTGGCAGCATTAAAAACATAAGTGGACACATCTATTTTAAAGGCAGATAAGTTTATCATAAATGTCATAAGAACTAAAAAGAAATTGCCTCTAAATATATAGATCAGTGATGCTCAATCAATATAATGTAAGCCACATATGTATACTTACATTTTATAAAAGCAGCATTAAAAACATAAATTGACCCAAATAAATTAAGACTAAACATATATTTTACCTAACACAATACAGATGTGCCTTTGCTTTACTCATTTTTCCTAAATCATTTTAATTCTTTTCAAAACTCTGGAACATACAGTGACAACATACAGACAAATTCTCTTCCAACATCTACATCACTTCTGTTTCCTAGTTTGATCGCTGAGCCACTGGTATGTTCATAATATTCTGCTCTTCTCAAGTATACTGGCTCTTGAATTTCCCAATTATTTCACATATATGAAGTATGTCTACTTAGAATTGCAGATCTGAGAGGTTAAACACTATTCACTCAAAATAGTTTATGAAATATCTATTATATAGCACATATTGTGGGTAGACAGAATCATCAGTGAACTTAATGGCTATTATTAATGCTGAAACATAGCACCTTTTTCAATTCAAAAGTAGCTGCATATCTTCTTTTTTCTTTTTAAGAAAGAAACTA
Source organism: Hylobates moloch (assembly GCF_009828535.3). Classification (NCBI taxonomy): domain Eukaryota; kingdom Metazoa; phylum Chordata; class Mammalia; order Primates; family Hylobatidae; genus Hylobates; species Hylobates moloch. The sequence goes on from NW_026652305.1 coordinate 1,028,684, forward strand.
GAATTGTCAGGAAAGAAAATCACTAAAGTTGACCTCTGTTGTAGTAAGCACAAGTCTTCTTGAGCAGAAGACTGAATGTTAGAAGTTTAATGTTAATCTGTAGGAAAGCAAATTAATGGTTTATTAATCTTATAATATTCAGAATACTCTTCCTGTGGCGTCTGCAGGTACTATTTTAGGGTGAAAAAGACAGTGGTAGAAATAGTAAAGTGCTATTCTAGGAGAATTTTTAACTGGTGAGTTCATTATATGTGTATAATAATCAGAATCACTGGTGATGGTAGAATGATCACATGAACAACCTCCATTAATGACTTCTCTGTATCTCTACCCTTTGCCCTAAAATGTTGTAGTCTTCAACTCTGACACTGGTCATGGCCACATGATTCATTTTGTCTAATGGAGTCTTAGCAAACATACAGAAGCTTAAAAATAGATGTGTGTGTTTAGGCTTTTCCTGTTGCAAAGTTTGGACTCTCACTTTTGCTCCTCACCACAGCTGCTAGGACGTGGCCGGCCTAGTGTACTGTAGGTTGAGGCACATGGCTGTGCGCTGAGTTTCTTCAGTTGTCACAGCCAAGGCTATCCTAGACAACCTGACAGCTAATTTACTGCCAAATCTAGGAAAGTGCACTAAGAAACAGCGGACAGTGGACATAATAAAACTTTTGTTGATATGCCCAATTTTCCCATTTATGCCTGTAATGGTTAGTATTGAGTGTAGACTTGATTGGATTGAAGGGTGCAAAGTATTCCTCCAGGGTTTGTCTGTGAGGGTGTTGTCAAAGGAGATTAATATTTGAGTCAGTGGCCTGGGAAAGGCAGAACCACCCTCAATCTGGATGGGCACCATCTAATCAGCTGCCAGCACAGCCAGAATAAAAGCAGGCGGAAGAACATGAAAAGACTAGATTCGTTTAATCTTCTGGCCTATGTTATTCTCCCAGGCTGGATGCTTCCTGCCCTTGAACGTCGAACTCCAAGTTCTTCAGCTATGGAACTTGGACTGGCTTCCTTGCTCCTCGGCTTGCAGATGGCCTATTGTGGGACTTCACCTAGTGACTGTATGAGTCAATACTCCTTAGTAAACTCTCTTTCATATATACATCTATCCTATTAGTCCTAACTCTCTAGAGAACCCTGACTGATAGAATGTCCTGAAGTGGTCTCATAAATTTTTTACATGGTAGATAAATATGTGTAATAAAATATGTTGTGTTTTGGGGACCAACCAAGGTTGAAAGGTGGTCACTGGCTTTTAGACAGAACCTTCACAACAGTTATAATAAAGGGCAATTCTATTTCATGCTCACTATTTTCATCTGTTCTTCTAAGTCTGTTTTATACTCTGAAAGACAAAACTCATGTTCACAATTCACGTTAGAATCCTAAATGGTGAGTAAGATTGGCTGGGTAGGGCTTTCCCAAGAGAGAACTACATAGAAGTATGCCCAGCAGCAAAGAGAGTAGAATGCAGTTCTATTCTTCCAAGAGGTGAGATATCATTCACCTCAGGCTTAGTCCTGGTTGCGGCTGCTCACACGACAGATAATATGGCACACTCTTTTAGTTAGACTTATTGTTTCCAAGTCCTTGCAATTGTTGGTATAAGATTCTGCCTTTTTTTTTTTTTTTTTTTTTTGTTAAGACGGAGTCTTGCTCTGTCGCCCAGACTGGAGTGCAGTGGCACAATCTCGGCTCACTGCAAGCTCTGCCTCCCAGGTTCACGCCATTCTCCTGCCTCAGCCTCCTGAGTAGCTGGGACTACAGGCGCCCGCCACCACGCCTGGCTAATTTTTTGTATTTTTAGTAGAGATGGGGTTTCACCATGTTAGCCAGGATGGTCTCCATCTTTTGACCTTGTGATCTGCCCGCCTCGGCCTCCCAAAGTGCTGGGATTACAGGCTTGAGCCACCACGCCCGGCCAAGATTCTGGCTTTTAATAGTTGCCAGTGAGTGCACCTCACAACCGTATTCAGGAATATATCAGCAGTTTGGTGATGATGATGAGATCTACATGGGATTTTGTAGGGTTAGGCTTGGCCCCCAAGCTTCTTGTGGAAGTGGGAACAATTCTTATCCTCTTTCCTTTATAAGCTATGGATAAATTTTATTATGTCATTTCTAAGCTACTCATTCAAAGAGGAAGAAGAATGTCAGCCTGAAAAGCAGAAGAGGACATTATTTATTTAATGCATATAAATAATTACAAGGTGAAAAGAAGTCTGTACTGTCTAAAGAGAAGATGACATATAGCTTCCCATATGTGATGCCACAGTAGCACGTGTGTATGTCAAGACATCATTCTAGAACTCTGGCCTATTTTCTCCACCTTTTACATTTATCACATCTTTAGAGATTTATAGTCTCTGAATTTCAGATTTTAAAAGTGTAGTGGCTATAACCATGAATAAAATATGCTGGTGTACAAGTTATTAATCTCTCATGCTCTTCTGGCACTTGAGTGGGGTCTAGCTGAATTTAGATGATAGCATAGTCATTCTGTACTACCATTTCTATTTAAAATCCTTTATCACAACTTTTTAAAATAAGCTTTCAGGTTTGTTTGGATACCTGCTCCAGAATTTTAGCAAGTCCATTTCTTTTCTCAGTGCTCTGAAAGACTAAAATGGGTAATGAGAAATGTTCACTCTTGAGAAAAAAACAAATTCGATTTAAAATGTTAAGAAACTGGTATTTATGTCAGATGAGGAAAAGGGCGAGTATCAAATGCAACAAAATGCAATAAGATGCATTAAGTCAATTTTAATATACAGCAGATGGGGAGATATAAATTCTAAATGATTTTAGGTGCAGTGCCTGAAGCATAACATGCTCATAGTTTTCCAAGTAAGATTAAATTTTAATAATATTTCCTTATAAGCATGCTAGAATCAAACTGATTTAGATTCTAGTACTATCACAAAGATAGTCTCAAATTTTCAATTCATTTTTACTTATTGTCAGTTATGAACTGCATATATGAATTTCTGTGTATTTAGTCTCCCTTCCAAGAGCATTTCATTATGTAAAAATAGATATACAATTATAATACTAAAAGAAATACAGAATTATATGCAAATTTCTTGCATATTTTGTAAATATGATATATTCCTTAATACAAGTTTGGAAATGTAACATAATGATATCTTCCTAAAATGCTGTTTCTTTATGCATTTTTATATTGAAATATTCTAATTTTCTGTAGCCAAAAGTAACATCTAAACAAAATAAAATCTATAGAAATGCATGAGTTCATGAAAAATTGATGTATTTTTTTTTTGTTTAAAGTAAAATCTATTTTATAAATGAGTTAGGTAATTTTAGTTATATGAATGTGTATTTTTTCAAATTGAAATTGGCCTTTTGGGCCAGGCACAGTGTCTCATGCCTGTAATCCCAGCACTTTGAGCGGGCGAGGCGGGCAGATCACCTGAAGTCGGGAGTTCAAGACCAGCCTGACCAACATGGAGAAACCCCGTCTCTACTAAAAATACAAAATTATCCGAGCGTGGTGGCACACGCCTGTAATCACAGCCACTTGGGAGGCTGAGTCAGGAGAATCGCTTGAAGCCGGGAGGCAGAGGTGGTGAGCTGAGATTGTGTCATTGCACTCCAGCCTGGACAACAAAAGTGAAACTCCATCTCAAAAAAAAAAAAAGAAAAGAAAAGAAAAAAAGAAATTGGCCTTTTGCTGGTTGAGTATGTATTTCTATCCCTCTTAAACACCTTCTGAATAAACTTTCAATCAACCTTTGGAGTAATCATGCTTTATTTATTAAAACCAACTGAAATCATCAGATAAAGTAATTTTCCATTCTATTATTGCTTTTATTTAGAAGGTAATGAAGTTCAGAAATGCTGTTACAAGAAAACATCCATACCATAGACTTTAATAAAACAACACTCTCGTGTGCTCCTACATATTTCAGAACCTGCTGTTTTACTGTCTCTTATTTTCAAACCCACTCTTCTATTTCGTGATGTAGAATTGGGGTTCTGCAAACTACACTTCTTCAGTTCCAGCTGTTAGTTTCCATGAAGCAGGGGTAGTGGCAAGGGACTGGAAGTCTATAAGGAGGGACTTGATTCTGTTTGCTTCATCTCCCAGCCATGCTCCTTCGCAGGTTCTTTTGTTACAGCAATAGCATCTAATTTCAGTTTGAGGTTTTCCACATGCTTCCAGAATCAGCCTTATTTCACTCCCTCTTGGAAGCTACCAGTCAGCTAGCCAGCTCCCCTTCCTCAGAGGTCTGGCTGCGTCATAGCTCCACAAATCCCTTCTTTGAACATGTGAAATTCCAGCACCTACCTGAATTTGCAGTGCTCCTCCCCAGAGAGTTCTGAATCCCTGTTCTGCAGGGCCCCTGCTCCAATCCCTAACAATGAAAACCTTGGCCGGGCGCAGTGTCTCACGCCTGTAATCCCGGCACTTTGGGAGGCCTAGGCGGGCGGCTCACCTGAAGTCAGGAGTGCGAGACCAGCCTGACCAAATGGAAGAAACAGCGTCGCTACTAAAAATACAAAATTAGCCGGGCTTCGTGGCGCATGCCTGTAATCCCAGCTACTCGGAGGCTGAGACAGGAGAATTGCTTGAACCCGGGATGCAGAGATTGTGGTGAGCCGAGATCACACCCTTGCACTCCAGCCTGGGCAACAAGAGTGAAACTCCATCTCAAAATAATAATAATAATAATAGTAAATAATGAAAATCTCTTCCCAGTCTTTCCTCTGTCCTATTTTCTGTAATTACTACCTCTGTAACATTATAGTATACACCTTTTTACCTTTGCAGTTCTCCAATACCTAGTTAACAGTTCCTTCACTTTTCTATTAGTATAACTGGAGTGGATTGTGTCTCCTGACTGGATCCTGACTATTATCCCTATGAATCAAGATATGGAATATGAATTGTATAACTGGGAGTGAGAACATAATGTAGTCATGAGTGAACCTTATTGGAAGGAAAATTCATTTTTTTAGTTTACTAATATTTGGTCACAAATAAAAACACGAAACAGGTACATTGGCATGCAGCCTTCATGAGGGAAAAGAAAAGCTTTGGAACAATTGGTTTTTTTTTCCAGATTAGACTAGGCTGAAAGAAAGCTTACAGTAAAAGAGTGATGATAGGAATCAAATATAGGATGTAAGTAAAACCGATTTCTGAAGAGAAGGTACAGAAACAAAGAGCCCTTATTATTAACACAACTACATAAGGATTATAATACTTAGATTCTATCTTTAATCATAGATATGCTTACAATGTGGAGATCTTGAGATTGTTGAGAAAGTACTAAAGTAAATGAGAAGGTAAGAATTAAGACACAATGAGCTGATCATGTATCTAGACCCTATTTCTAGATGTTTCTTTTTTTTTTTTTTTGAGACGGAGTCTCGCTCTGTCGCCCAGGCTGGAGTGCAGTGGCACGATCTCGGCTCACTGCAAGCTCTGCCTCCCAGATTCACACCATTCTCCTGCCTCAGCCTCCCGAGTAGCTGGGTCTACAGGTGCCCGCCACCACGCCCGGCTAATTTTTTTTTTTGTATTTTTAGTAGAGACTTGGTTTCACCCTGTTAGCCAGAATGGTCTCGATCTCCTGACCTCATGATCCGCCTGCCTTGGCCTCCCAAAGTGCCGGGATTACAGGCGTGAGCCACCACACCCTGCCAATGTTTCTTTAATATGTATTTCAGGGATAAAAAGGATTAACCAATTACTCACAGATTATAGATAATACATTGTAAAATTTAAATTTCTTCTAATCTCAAGAGTTTATAATCTGGATAATAGTATTTGCTTAACCTTTAATGTAACTTGAAATTCAATACTAGCAAAAATTTTAAAAAATCAGTGGCTATCATATATTGAGCATTTTTTTGTAGGCACTCTATTAAGTGCTTTGCATACCTTATTAAATATAGTCTGAGAAACTTAAGAAATTTATTATCACTTTTTCAAAGGAGTTTTAGATATATAAAATAACTTACAGAAGATCTCATAGTAATTGACTATTGGAACCGAACATTTTTTGTTTGTTTTATTTATTTATTTATTTATTTTTAAAGACTGCAAAGTTTACATTTTTCAAAATTATTTTAAAACTTATTTTTTAATTATATGGCTAAGGATAAATTGAAAACATTTTGTGATTATTGTAAAATCTATTATCAATAACTCAACTGATTCCAGTAAATGAGCAGCTTCTCTGACTGAGTGGTCTCCTATTCGTCCTGATAATCTTAATGTGGACTTGTTTTCAGTGTTCCTCTCTTGCCTAAATGCAAAGCCTCTTTCTCATTTCCTAAGGCTTCTTTTCTGTAGCTATTCTAGGAATCCTACTTTTGATTATGTTACCATATTCAGAGAGGTTAGCCAAGAAGAAAAGCTGCAGTCTTCTGTGTAATCTAACCAAACAACTAAACTGGGGTCATCCATTCATCTTTTAGGTCCAAGAACTGTAGTAGGCCACAAAATATAAAATAAATCTTATTACCATTCCTTTACTTATGCAAGAAATGTTAAACTTAGTGCTTATATCATTCTCTAGATGAAAAATGCTGTAAAAAATCAATATAGTTGAGGGTGCCAAAGATAGGCTTTATAATTTTGCTTGGAATAGATTTGACTTTGTATTGATAAAAATACTATATCAATTAAATATAAATTATGTACCTATAGATGCAGGTTATTACATTGGGAACTCTATTAGTCTATTTTCGCACTGCTGTAAAGACATACCCTAGACTGGGTAACTTATAAAGGAAAACGGTTTAATTGACTTACAGTTATACATGACTGGGGAGACCTTAGGAAACTTACAGTCATGGCAGAAGGCAAAGGAGAAGCAAGGACCTTCTTCACATAGCAGCAGAAGAGAGAAGAACGAAGAGCAAAGGAGAAAGAGCCCCTCATAAAACCATCAGATCTCATGAGAACTCACTCACTATCACGAGAACTCACTCACTATCATGAGAACAGCATGAGGAAAACTGCCCTCATGATCCAATTACCTCCCACAAGGTCTGTCTCTAGACAAATGGGGATTATAGGGATTACAATTCAAAATGAGATTTGAGTGGGGACACAGCAAAATTATATCACTATGCCCCTGTTCCCTCCCAAATCTCATGTCCTCACATTTCAAAACACAGTCATGCCTTTCCAAGTCTCAAAAATTCTTAGCTTATTCCAGCATTAACCCAAAAGTCTGAGTCCAAAGTCTCATCTGAGACAAGGCAAGTCCATTCTGCCCATGAGCCTGTAAAATCAAAAGCAAATGAGTTACTTCCAAGATATGATGGTAGTACAAGCATTGAGTAAATGCTCTCATTCAAAATGGAGAATTGGACAAAACAAAGGGGCTACAGCCTCCATGCCAATCCAAAAACCAGGGGGCAGTCATTAAATAAATAATCTCTTTTGACTCCATGTCTCACATCCATGTTACGTGATACAAGAAGTGAGCTCCCATGGACTTGGGCATCTGTGCCCCTGTGGCTTTGCAGGGTACAGCCTCCCTCCCGGCTGCTTTCATAGGCTGGTGTTGAGTGTCTGCAGCTTTCCTAATTGCACAGTCTAAGCTGTCGGTGGATCTACCATTCTGGGATCTGGAGAATGGAGTCCTTCTCACAACTCCACTAGGCAGTGCCCCAGTGGGGATTCTGCGTATGGGCTCCAACCCCACATTTCCCTTCCACACTGCCCTAGCAGAGGTTCTCCATGAGGGCCCTGCCCGAGTACCTGACTTCTGCCTAGATATCTGGGCATTTACATACATCCTCTGAAATCTAGGTGGAGGTCCCCAAATCTCAATTCTTGACTTCTGTGCATCCACAGGCCCAACACCACATGGAAGCCACCAGGGCTTGGGGCTTGCATCCTCTGAAGCAATGGCCTGAGCTGTATCTTGGCCCATTTTAGCCATGGTTGGGATGCAGAGCACCAAGTCCCAAGACTGCACAAAGCAGCCAGGCCCTGGGTTGGGCCCACAAAACCATTTTTTCTTCCTCTGCCTCCAGGGCAGAGATGTGATCTTGGCTCACTGCAAGGTCTGCCTGCTGGGTTGATGCCATTCTCCTGCCTCAGCCTCAAAGTAGCTGGGACTACAGGCACCTGCCACCACATCTGGCTAATTTTGTTGTATTTTTAGTAGAGACAGGGTTTCACTATGTTAGCCAGGATGGTCTCGATCTCCTGACCTCTTGATGTAGCCGCCTCAGCCTCCCAAAGTGCTGGGATTACAGGTGTGAGCCACCTTGCCCAACCATAACTGAACATTTTTAAGAGCACCCAGATCAACTCTTGAACACTTTGCTGCTTAGAGATTTCTTCTGCCAGAGACTCTAAACCATCTCTCTCAAGTTCAAGTTTTGCAAATCTCTAGGGCAGGGGTCAAATGCCACCAGTCTCTTTGTTAAAGCATAGCAAGAGTGAACTTTGATTCAGTTCCCAATAAGCTTCTTATCTTCATCTGAGACCACCTCAGCCTGGACTTCATTGTTCACACCACTATGAGCATTTTGGTCAAAATCATTCAACAAGTCCCTAGGAAGCTCCAAATATTCCCACATCTTCCCATCTTCTGAGCCCTCCAAACTGTTGAAACCTCACCTGTTACTCAGTTCCAAAGTCAATTCCACATTTTCGGGTTATTTTAATAGCACTGCCTCACTCTCTGTGGTACCAATTTAGTATGTTATTCCATTTTCACACTGCTGTAAAGAAATACCCGAGACTGTGTAATTTATAAAGGAAAGAGGCTTAATTGACTCACAGTTACACATGGCTGGGGAAGCCTCAGGAAACTACAGTCATGGCAGAAGACAAAGGAGAAACAAGGACCTTTTACACATGGTTGCAGGGGGCAGAAGAGCAAGGAGCAAAAGGGGAAGTGCCCCTAGTAAAACCATCAGATCTTGTGAGAACTCACTCACTATCACAAGAACAGCACAGAGGAACTGCCCCGACGATCAACCTGCCATTAGGTCTTTCCAAAGACTTGTGGGGATTATGGGGATTACAATTCAAGATGAGATTTGGGTGGGGACACAGCCAAATCATATCATGAACTATGAATTATACAGCAGAAAAATTAACAGTCATGGAGTTAAGTTTACACATAATGCATTAGCTAAGAATGCAAGGTCAATTTTGCCAAATTAAATGCCATAACTTCCCTCAGAGAAACAATCTCTTGATATTACATGTCAGTACATTCATTTTCCTGTTACCACGTACAAACATGATCTTTTTCACAAAAATAATAGTTATATTGTTTTTCCTTGACCATTTTTTTTACAGGATCTCTCTATGTTGCCCAGGCTGTAGTGCGGTGGTGCGATCATAGCTCATTGCAGCCATGACCTCACAGGCTCAGGTGATCCTCCCACCTCAGCCTTGCAAATGTCTGGGACTACAGGTGCATGCCACCACACCTGGCTATTTAAAAAAAATTTTTTTTTTTCTTTTGTAGAGACTGGTTTTCACCATGTTGCTCTGGCTGATCTCAAACTCCTGTCCTCAAGCTGACTGCCTGCCTCAGCCTCCTAAAGTGCTGGGATTAAAGGCATGCACCATGCCTCATCAACCAGAATATTTTTGATGTTGTGGGTAATCACCCTAAAAGTGAACTGAAATCCCTTTTATTCATATCTAAGTACACTCAAATCAATTAACTAGGCTGCCTATTTTTTCTAGCCAAGACAAAGGAAACACACTTCTACTTAAACACATGCAAACACACACTCTCACATATACCAAATACACACATAAGTGGTACTATACAAAAAACATTAGCAATTCTTCAAGTTTCTTTCCTAATTTGAAGTAGACACATCTTAGGACAGAACACAGACAATAGACTTGTCCAAGTAAACTTAAGGGTACTTCTGTTATTACTACATTTATTACCCTAGAAAGAAGAATAAATACGTTCCTTTCCTCATAATTTGAAAATATAAGAACATGGGCACTTCATGAATTATGTAGTGTCTTGAACTTGGATTTTCAAAAGTGTTGTATAATTCAATAGTTTTTATTTACAATGATAAGTAAAGAAAAGTAGTAAAATGATTTCAAAATCAGTTTATCTCAGCTATAAGGAGGTCGTTGATGGCCACGTATTTCTCATCAAAGACAGTGACATCAGGCTTTTATACAAAAGACAGGCAATAAGAAATGCTACCAAGGATGTGGAGAAAAGGGAACCCTCATACGCTCTTGGTGGGAATGTAAATTAGTACAGCCTCTGTGGAGAACAGTATGGAGGTTCCCTCAAAAACTAAAAGTAGAACTACCATACGATACAGCAATGCCACTGTTGGGTATATTCCCAGCAGAAAGGAAATAGGTATATCAAAGAGATAGCTGCATGCCCATGTTTATTGCAGCACTATTTACAAAACCAAGATTTTGAAGAACTCTAAGTGTCCATCAGCAGACAAATTGATAAAGAAAATATGGTACATATATACAATAGAGTTCTATTCAACCATGAAAATATGAGAACCTGTCCTTTGCCACAACAGTGATAGAACAGGAAAATATTATATTAAGTGAAATAAACCAGGCACAGAAATAACGTTACGTTAAGTGAAATAAACTTCATACATTTTCACTTATTTATGGGAGCTAAAGAAAATTAAAGCAATTTAACTCATTCATCAAGATAGAGAGTAGAATGATGATTATCAAAGGCTGAGAAAGGAGATGAGTGAGGATGGTTAATGGGCAGAGAAACATGGTTAGATAGAATGAGTAAAATCTAGTATTTGATAGCATAATAAAGTGATTACAGTCAATAATAATTAATTGTACATTTAAAAATAACTAGAAGAGCATAATTGGAAGGTTTGTAATACAAAGAAATGATAAATGTTTAAGGTGATGGATTTCCTTTCTACCCTGATGTGGTTGTTATGTATTATATGTCTACATAAAAATATCTCATGTACCCTCTAAATATATACACCTACCAGGTACTCACAACTTTTTTTTAATGATGGTGACATCGTCCATTTTCAGGTGTCTTTTGTTTTCATTTTTGTTTTTGTTGAATTTACTGTTTTATAAATATCTAACCAAACACTGTGTTTCGTGGGCAATGAAATGCTATAGCAAGAAATAAAAAGCAGTAAAATGATAATCAACACTGTTAACTGTACTTTACCCAGAAACAAGCACTCACACACATCATAAGTTCCTCATGCCATCTCTACCTACCTCCACATTGGGAAGTCTCTTCTGATTGCCTAGAATTCCTTTTGTTTAATTAACGATGTCTTAATTACCTTTCAAAATACAACCTAAGCATATTCTCTGGAAACCATTTTTTTGTTGTTGTTGTTTTCCCAGGCTAAGACTAAAATACTACCTCTTTTGACTACCAATATGCTTTCTGCATACTGTGATAACAATACTTCACAGCAATTTTTTATTTTTTATTTTTTGAGACAGAGCCTCACTTTGTTGCCCAGGCTGGAGGGTAACGGCACGATCTCGGCTCACTGCAACCCCTGCCTCCTGGGTTCAAGCGATTCTCCTGCCTCAGGCTAGAGAGTAGCTGGGACTACAGGCACCTGGAACCATGTCTGGTTAATTTTTATATTTTTAGTAGAGACGGGGTTTCACCATGTTGGCCAGATTGGTCTCAAACTTCTGATCTCAAGTGGTCCACCTGCCTCAACTTCCCAAAGTGCTGTGATTATAGACATGAGCCAACGCACCTGGCCCAGCAATTATTTATGTAAATATCTCTCTCCCTGACCAGTCTTTCTATTTTGTTAGGGCACTTCCAGACCCAGTCCCTATCCATCTTTCCCACAGAACCTAGGACACTTCCTTTGTTATATATTGAAAACACTTAAAACATCTGTTAAAAAAATGAATACATAGAAATGCAAGTAAATGAGAAAAATACATAAGCTGCAAAAGATGATTTGAAATATCTTTGCAACTCTTAAGAAACATAATTACATTTTTATGATATCAGAAAGTGTTAAAATATAATGTATTTTCTGTAATTTTATAATAGATATATTTATCTCATTTCTTTTCAACATGTTTCATATTTATTTTCAATTTCCTTCCAATAAATTAAATTGACATAAAATAGTTTTGCTTTTATTAACTCTTATGCAATTTGGATCTGATGTTACTTAAAAATATTCATTATAACAAATTTGTATCATTTTCTGCTTTTGGGAATCAGTGAAAAGGAATATCAAGTCACTAAACCTCTTTTTCTTGAAAAAAACAAACAGCCAAGGACATATCCTCAGACTGTAGACAATATGAAAGGAGAAAGAACGTACTGCACATGAAATGATTTGAGTCCCAGTTCTGGTTTATTTCATCACTAATAAGAAAATTCCGACTGATATCCCATTATGAACAGTTCTTCTGTGCCGACTTTACATGAAAGACTGTGAGATTAGACCCTGAGGCAGATTGTCTCCAAACCATGCAAGGACGCCTGGTGCGCCACAAATAATTTAACTGGCCACATTTTGAGCCTTCTTGCTAATGCTGCAGTATATCATTTTCACGATTCCTGTTACCAGTGAAAGAACTGTGATAGCAGGTTGAAGGTAAAAATCGGGAAGGAAAAAATGTACAAAGAATGACCTAGCCAAAATGTTTGCTTCTACAAGAGCTATTCAGATTTTAAAAGTAGGCTCCTCACATTTTAAAAGTAGGCTCTTTGTGCTCAGTTAACCTTGCTCACCCACTGCTCCCCAACCCTACCTGCCTTCCAAATTCTAATTATCTACCACACAATTTGGTAACTAGACCGTGATGTAGTCAAACTATTGGCCTTTTCCTTCAAAAGAGATGTCTAAGAATAAAGAAAAAAAAATCTAGAAAATGTTTATTCAGAGCTATTTTTTCCCTGCCTCCTTTTTTAGGTACACTTAACCTAAAGTTATTTTTAGTGTGTTTTGTTTACACAAATTAGAAAATAAGGAGTAAATGCAAAGCAAAGAATTTTTGTGCTGGTGAGTTTTTGAGAAGGGGTCCTGACCCTGATCCCACACAGACTCATGGGTAGGATCATAGAATTCCCATATAATTTTTTTTGGATCAGAAAACAGAAGGAAGACTGCATAGCTTTTTAAAGTTACCAATAAGGCATAAAATCTTTAGTATTCCCTGAATATTGCATCACAACAAAAGGAATATTTGTGTGAGGTGTTTACGCAGAGGTGCTCTTCTCTATTTGAGTTTGTAGAATATGATTTTGTCTTTTAGTCGGATACAAAATTTTTACTTTTTATTCTTTTCTGAGTCTCCCATCCAAGCAGTCAGCAGACCCTAGATAATTCTCTAGTCTCAAATCTGGCTTACCCTTATTTTTCCCAATGTCATCATCATGACCCATGAAATTACGTACACTTTTCTCTTGTGGCCCTAAATCGGCTAAGAGTGTGTCACATATCCAAGTTTTTCCCCATCAGGTTCCCAGTGAAAAAATACTCACTATTTTTTGCTTATAAAAGCTTCTATGCATTCTACATAAAATTCTTGCTGCTTGGTATTTTATTAGCTATATTTTATAATCTGGTCACTACTTACTTTTCCAGTGCTATTTTCCAAAAGTATCCTTTATGTCAAACTAGATTGTGATTAGGTTTAATATAACCTCTATGAATCCACCTTCATTCTCTTTCATTGGCCAAGTATTCTCTCCTTCTCTCTCTCTCTTTTTAATCTAGTTTATCCTTCAAGATCTAGATCAAATTCAATCTGTTTCACAGTTTTGTCAAATATTGTCTTGTAACTGATTTCTTTTTTCTTTGAACTTTTGCATATTCTCTCTCTCTCTCAATCTCGTTATCCTTCAAGATCTAGATCAAGTTCAATCTATTTCATAGTTTCCTCAAACACCGTGAAGGAACTGATTTATTTTTTTAACTCCTACATATACATGTCTTTTATCCATTATTGTCATTGTCGTCACCGTTTTTTACAATCAATATTTACTTTTTATCCTCTCTATCATATTATAAATTTTTTCTCAGGAGAAGCTACATTTAGACAACATTTGGTGGGCGGTTCATCTTCAAGTGACTACCTGGTGTTATGCATACAGAAATGATTCAATATGTCTCATTGAATGAACGAAAGTCAACTGATTTTTTGTTTCACTAATAACAGTTTAAGACTTGCAGAGCTCAGAAACTGATGGAGAAATTCTCTCTTTACATGGCCACTTAAATAAATAGGCGTATCTTTTCCTTGCCTTTCTCCTCTTGAGGCACATCCATGGCCACCAGAGTCAGCAACAGCAAAAGAAGCAGCAGCAGCAGGTTTCCTGTGTTTAACATTACAGGCAGCAGGTATGATCTTTGGCAAGAAGCCAACTCCAGTAGCGCATAGAGTGGTGCTACTGCGTAGCTGAAACAGATTACCCATCAAAGTATCTTCTCTTTTTTTCCATTTGGCTTTTGTCAGCAATTGGCAAAGCTCCACACAGTAAGAACATGTTAAAAGAAGAGAGAAAGGAATGAGAAATAATTAGAGGTGGCTTATTGCCAACGTATGTCTGCATTTGAGGAGAGAAGAAGCTGTTGGACAATATTAGAGAAGCAATTCCAGGCCCAAAATCTAAATGAATATTGCTTGGGAGGATCCATATGATAATATAGTAAAAATATTAATATTCCCTAAATTACCATTTATTAATGAATGGAGCATATTTTCTAGAAGTGGATTGGTAGCTGAAGAATTGACATATGAAACTGAGAACCATGAACTCACTCTTTCTTTCCCTCTGACAATTCCCTCATTAATGCACAGCCAGGAAACCTGGAAAATGTGTGATTTCACTGAGTTGGAGAGACATGAGAGTACTGTCAGCTGCTGAGCTTTTGTTCCTTTGTTCACCCATATTAAAATGATGCAAGGGAAGTGGGGATGAAGCTTCTTTCTTCCTAAGCCCAATGGTCTAAAGGATTTATTGGACATCTGCTTACCTATTGTTGATTTTGAAATGTTTCTTCTCATGTTTGAAAGCAGAAACACATTAGACTATCACATCAGGTATCAAGAATATTAGATGACTAGCCAGTTGCTTCTGTGAGTAAATGATAACTGGAAATGATTGAGAAATCAGGAAAAAAACCATTAAATACTTCTTTCACAACTGGAGGTTTTTGTTCATAAATAAGATTTCTCACAACTCAAGTTTCTCTTTAAGTCCACATCAGGCAGTCACATTTTGGGACTTCAGTGGGATACTCAGCTCTGTTTTAGGAATTTTAGCAGTAAACTGACTTTTAGTGAGTAAATTGAGACTGATTAAACTGAAAGAGTAATATATAAATTAACCATGGAAACATCCAAACGTGGCTGGGCGTGGTGGCTCACACCTGTAATCCCAGCACCTTGGGAAGCAGAGGCAGGAGGGACAATTGAGCCTAAGGGTTCAAGACCATCCTAGACAACATAGAACCAGTCTCTACAAAAAATTTTTTTAAAAATTAGCCACTTTACCAGTAGTCCCAGCTACTCAGCAGGCTGAGGAGGGAGAATACCTAGAGCCCAGGAGTTCAAGGCTGCAGTGAGCCATGATTGCACCACTGTACTCCAGCCTTGGCAGCAGAGCACGACCTTGTCTCAAAGAAAAAAAAAAAAAAAAATCAGAACCTCATTAGATATGGCGGTGTCACCCTTTTGATCTGAAAATAAAATAGTCATTATGAGCAGCATCTTTAAATATCTTTATCTCAGCAAGCAAGGTATTTGCAATCTATGAAAATCTACTTGAAGAGTCATAATAGTAAATAGTTGTACATATATTTATATATTTAAATATATGTTCACACATTATATATAAACAATAAATAGTATTATATATAAACAATAAATACTATAAATTGTATGTATAGTTTTGCTATAAATACTAAGGAAAACAAAGAAAAGCAGCCTTATTGCTCTATTTATTTCTTGCTCTGGGTCCCTGAGTATGGAACCTTCATTAGAGCAGAAATATATTCAAATGGTGATTTCTTTCCACAGTGACACTACCTGGGTCATCAGCACAGTCAAAAACAATTTGTAATTAGCATCTCAAATGATCTGAGAAATGAAGGCACCAGGTAAATGGGAGTGATTCCTAAGGGACTTTCCTCTTCTCCAGTGAATTGCCTTCCCAATCAATTTCCAAATATTTAAAGAGATATAAATTCATTCATAACTTATTCCCAGTTGTGTCATTTATAGAATGGAGGCCAGATGTAACAAACAATTTGATCGTTAAAAACTCTATGCATGAAGGCACATGCATGCACAAACACACACACAACACACACACACCACACACACACAGACACACAGAGAGAGAGAGAGAGAGAGAAAACACTGTCTTCATATATCGAACAACCTTGTACTCTGGACAGGAAAGGAGAACAATACAGGTGGAAGAGATTTAAATTTTTTTAACTTAAGTTTTAATAGCATCAAGCAATGAAGCATGCAACGCTCCCTGATGGGGCTATAATGAGAGAGATAAAAAATTAAAAGATAAAAACAGCAGGTGAGAAGATGGGCAAATTGTATAAGTAAAATTTTGGCTTTTTAACCTATTTCTTTTTTTTCCTATATTTAAGCACTCACCCACCTCCCATGCCCTTTTTTTCTATGAATTTTGTTCTTCTTTGAATGAGGCCATTACCAAGGCTGATTAAATCCAGCGCTACCCTGAAAACCATTGCCCATTTGCTTCTAATTATTTCACCAAAGACTGGTAAAGGCTTCACTCCAAACATCATTTTATTATAAAGAAAAAAATGTCAGAGGCTGGTCAGGGTGTCCAGAGGCCAGAATAAATTATGGTAGAAATCAAGATCTCAATTTCATAATTGAAATCAATATTTAAAAATATTACTCAGAAATTTTTTGAGATTCATTGCCTTCTCATACTGAAGCTAAACCAATATATGCAGCCACAGAAGTTAATTATTGCACATATTATTTTCTAACTAAATTCGTTTGAATTCTATTTTAAACCTATGAATTATTATTTACTTATTTGCTTTTTGCCTATACTTCTGTTTGATTGTGTGAAGTCTTTTATGTTTATTTTATTTATTCAACTCAATAAACATATGCCATGTCTATTACTGTAGTCTCCATTAACAGATGAAAAAATTGAGACTGAGAGAAGTTATGTATCTTAACCGTAGTTATCTGGCTAGTAAGTTGTTATTGTTGTGTTTGCGTGTAGGTGTGGGTGCATATGGTAAAAAGCATGTAACATAAAATCTATCATTTTAACCATTTATTAATGTACAGTTCACTAGTCTCAAATATATTCACATTGTTGTGAAACAAAACTTTTTCGTCTTGCAAAACTAAAATTCTACATCCATTAAACAACTCCTTTTTTTCCATCCCCCAGTACCTAGTTACCAACACTTTCCTTTCTGTTTCTATGAATTTGACTACTTTAGATACCTTATATAAGTGGAACCCTCCAGTATATATCTTTTTGTGACTGGCTTATTTTGCCTAACATAATGCCCTCAAGGTTTGTCCATGCTGTAGCATATGACAGGATCTCCTTTTTTTGAGACAGTGTAATGTTCCATGACATTTATGTATCCCACTGTGTTTATCCACCTATCCAAGCATGAATATTTGAGTTGGTTCTACCTCTTGGCAAATATCTCTTCAAGAGCCTGTTTTCAATTCTTTTGGATATGTACGCAGAAGTAGATTTACTGCATAATATGGTAGTTCTATTTTTAATTTTTGAGGAACCTCCTTACTACTTTCCACAGTGGTTGCATCACTTTGCAAGTTTACTACCAGCGCATGAGGGTTCTAATTTGTCCACCTTCTCACCAATACTTGTTATTTTCTGGGTTTGGTAGTAGCCATCCTAGTGCGTGTCTGTGTGTGTGTGTGTGTGTGTGTGTGTGTGTGTGTGTGTGTGTGTGTGATTTTTATTGGCATTTCTTTGATTAGTGATATTGAGCATCTTCTCATATGCTTATAGCTGATGCTTTAACCTTGAACTCATGCAGTCTGACTCCAGAGCACACATTTTTTGGTACTAAACTGTGCTTTCTGTGTGATTCTAGTTTTTCCTATTTCTCTAGGTTATGTAGTTTATTGGAAATTTTTAAATATATACTTCTTAATTCTGTATCCTATTTATAGGCTCTCTTATTTTTTTATTATCATATTATTAATTATGGAAAATTTTTATTTTAATTATTTAAGGAAATAGCTAAACCAGTCATTTAAAATTTTGAGCACCAATAAGTTGCAAGGACCTAGAATCTGTAATGGGTATTTTTCTGTATCCTTTTCTTATGATTTCTAGGAATGTTAACTTATGAAATAATTATTTCTTTTAAAATATAACTTTACACACGTTTGTGTTTGGAACCTACAGTTTCCCATTTTTCTTTATGACTATTTACACTGTAAAGACTATAATTACGGAGGATAGATGCAACTAAAATAGGATGATACAGAACAGACTCACCAAATTAACTCAGGTTCTTCATTTCCTGTGAAGAAGAAATGCCTTCAAGCTAAATATTTGTAGCCATAGTTTATAATTCAATATATGTGATCATTTCTATTACTGTCATCTGAGTAACATGCTGACCAAGAGCTATGGTGTTTATCCTAAATCTATAAATGCCAACTCCAGTTAATTCATTTTTTATTATAAATACATTATTTAGATAAATCTTATGTAAATACATAAAACATGAAAGGTAAATGAAAACAACTACAATTTTAATTAAAAACTAGATTGAATGTTTTAGAAATATTTAATAAAAGCCAATTGCTAGAAAGAAAATTAAAATTTGAGCTTAAAAATGCTTGCAAAATTGCAAAACTGTATAATGCTATAAATATTTGGAAAATATAAAAATGTCAAATTTTTAAAATTAAATTAGCTTTATATATTTTACATTCTTATTCTACTTTATGAGAATCAAATTCAAATTATATATTATGTTTTATGGGTATGATTCATAAAGGACTTTGTGTCCCAACATCAAACGCTTGACTCCATTTCAAAAGACTATCAAATAAATGCTAACTTATATGTTAATTGAAAGAAAAAGAAGCATATATGAATCACTTTTTTTTTAAATCTTAGTCTTACTTGACTTCTTCTTCCTTTTTTTTTTTTTGAGACAGAGTCTTGCTCTGTTGCCAGGCTGGAGTGCAGTTGCAAGATCTCGGTTCATAGCAACCTCCGCCTCCCAGGTTCAGGTGATTCTCTTGCCTCAGCCACCCGAGTAGCTGTGACTACAGGCACGTGCCACCAGGCCCAGCTAATTTTTATATTTTTAGTAGGGACAGGGTTTCATTATCTTGGCTAGGATGGTCTTGATCTCTTGACCTCATGATCTGCCTGCCTCAGCCTCCCAAAGTACTGGGATTACAGGCATGAGCCACCGCACCCGGCCTTACCTGACTTCTTAATAAACAACTAAATAATTTCACTGCTTGCTTGGGTGAAAATAAATTTTGCTATAAATGCTGAAGAGTCATAGCTTTCTTGGTCTCATTATGCCTCTGTCTCTGTTTTTATCTCTTCCTGTCTAGATATCTAAATACAGATGTAGATATAATATTTATACCTATATACAAAATGCATTCCATGCATATGAAAAGGTACTCACTCCATCCATGCTGTTGGAACTTGACTAATTTGCTTATGAGAAATCACATAAATGACTATTCATTCTTATTATAGCTAAAGTATAAACTGCAAGGTTTCTATTAATGCAAAATTAAGTTCAAGATTCAGGCTGGCACTAGCAATGATGTATTCAAATTATATAGTGCAGATGAGTCAGTTCGGATATTACATTAATTAGTTTTAAAAATATCTGAAACCAACTTGAATCTTGATGGGAGTTACAGCATGAGCAAAGGTCAACTGGGTCTTACAGTGAACACTGGTTGCCAATTTTTATAAAGCGATATTTTTTCCTCTAATAAACCTACATGCCTCAGTTTTCTCATCCATAAAATAGCATAAACATAATTCATAGGGATATTTGAATATTAAATCAGTTAATACATATAAAGGGCTCAGAACATATATTAGTGCACAATAGGCACTATATGTGCTAGATGATTGTTATTTCCATGCTGGAACACAACACACAAAATGTACCTTCACAGATATTCACATCAGATTGTCAACAGAGAAAAAAATAGTGACTGAACAATTTGACCTCTTATGCCTCCAAATATACTGAACTCAAGATCCCACTTCATAGGTATGTACATGTGACAAAAATATGTGCAGTAATTAATATTTTGAGAAAGAGTAAAAATATATTAAGAGAGCCTACATTTGTCCTTGTGGTTTGTCATTGTTACAGCTTAAACGGATCACATTTTTACTCCCTTTACCATGAAAATTGGAAAAGGCACAAGTTTTTAGAGCATTTCTTCTAAGATCCTAAAATAAAACAACTTTAATTTTAAAGTGTCTCATAACACTTCAAAAAAATGAGCACTGATTAACCAAAATAATAGGATCAGCTAAATTTCTGTGAACCCCTTTACATACACGTGGAGAAAATGTCAGACTTGTGCTGCTTCTCCTCCAATCAGTTCCTTCTGCCTTTGTTCTGTGCTGGATCTGAATTAATTTTTATGAAATATTCTCCCAAGTTGGCATTGTCGGTGTAGTCTACGTAATTTCCCCCTGTAAACTTTTGTAATCATTATTCTAGCTTGGAGTTGCAGATGTTAATTTCTTGTGTTTTTCCCTTCCACAAAGCTATAGTCTCCCAGCAGCAAAGCTCTGAGAATTCCACAGTGCTTTTGCTCACATCCTCTTGTCACCATCTTTCCTCATCATTGATATGTCTGTGTCAAACTACCTGCTGAATTCAGGCAAAAACAAAGGGATAGCAATTACTTTGAAAGTTGAAAACTATTTTAGAAAAACGTAAGTGTTAGAAAAATGATTCTTTAAAATTCTTGACAAATGTAGAAAAGAATATTTTTATGAACTGTTTATGAATTTTAGATCTGGGGAGGGGAGGAAATTGGGAAGCTTTTAAACTTGATATTACTTAATGGTTGCTGAGAATATTTTCATTCCATGATGCATGTAATAATTAAGTTATTTGTTTACCTGTACCTATTATTTTGTAAGGTTTTCTTTTTCCACCCAAAACATGCAAAGTATCTTGTTTTATTTGAGACTCATTTAACAAGATATTACTTGTAAATATCTTCCTCTTTATTATTGGATAATGTACACATACTCAAAGCACTATTTCCTTTATTCATAGAAAGGATTGGGTCTCAGAGGAAGAGAACTGTAATTTGAAAAAGCCTTATGCTCCTTCCACCTCTGACTCCTATTTCCTAATGAACTTATACCTAAATTAAAATATTTTGTTTCAAATATCTGTGCCCAGTCCTGGACTACTATCCTATTTTTAAATAAAAAGAATGTCATAGGTGCCTAAAAGATATAGTTAAATCATATTCATATTACTCAAATTATACTGATCAGGTACTCATCTGTCATATGGTAACTATAGTGGAATGAATGATGTCCCCCCAAAATATATATTTATGCTCTAATCCTAGGAACTTGTGAAAATTACCTTATATGGGAAATAATGTAATCAAAATAAGAATATTTTTAATTTTTTTATTATACTTTAAGTTCTGGGATACATGTGCTGAACGTGCAGGTTTGTTACACAGGTATACACGTGCCATTGTGGTTTGCTGTACACATCAACCCATCATCTACATTAGGTATTTCTTCTAATGCTATCCCTCCCTTTGCCCCCCACCCTCCAACAGGTCCTGGTGTGTGATGTGTTCTCATTATTCAACTCCCACTTATGAGTAAGAACATACAGTGTTTGGTTTTCTGTTCTTGTGTTAGTTTGCTGAGAATGCTGGTTTCCAGCTTCATCCATGTCCCTGCAAAGGACATTAATTCATCTTTTTTTTATCATCTTCTCATCTGTATATTTGTTTTTTCTTTGTTGCTCTCATAAGGCGAAACGTTGTATGGCATTAAGGATCACCACGATACTCAAGGAAAAACTCTTCTTCTCAAGATTCTTATTTTATGAATTTCTTTTCAAAAATTTCTTATTTCTTTACAAAAGAAAGCCTGCAACAAAATTAAACACTTAAGCTTTATTGTGTGAGACAATACCAAGACAACAAGAAAGAAAAGTTGTTTTATCAAGATGGCTTTCATTTCCAAAAAATCACAGCCTGTTGCTTTCTGGCAGAATGTTTTCTAAAATTACCCTGTACTTTATGAATAAAATAAGAATCTTGAGAAAAAGTTTTTCCTTGAATATTGTGGTGAGCCTTAATGCCATACAACGTTTCTCCTTATGAGAGCAACAAAGAAAAACAAATACACAGACGAGAAGGTGATGTGAAGACAAAGGGAGAAATTAGAGTAATGCAACTGCAAGCCCAGGACTGCGGAGGCAGCCACCAGAAACTGGAAGCGATAAGGAATAGATTCTCCCCTAGAGTCCCTGGAGAGAACATGGCCTTGCCAACACCTTGATTTTAACCATTCTGATGATATTGATTAGGACTTCTGGCCTCTGGAACTACAAGAGAATACATTTCTTCACCAAGTTTGTTGTGTTACAGCAGTCATAGGAAATGAATGCACTGAGTAATAATGCAGGGAATATGCAAGCAGACAGAACTACCAGAAGTGAGGAATATGTGCCTGGAGATTGCAATTGACAGTAAGTGTCAGGAACATCTCCATTGGAGGGGTAGCTTTGCCTTCCCTTCACATCTCAATATGCTGCGTGTTAACACGGCTGCTCTGACTCCATCCATTTACCTCAAAATCCTCACTTCTGCTTTTAGTGTACTTCTCATCCTGCCCTTGTTTTCCGGATCACCTGGGTGTCTGCTTATTCCCCTATTTACAGGTAAAGATAAAAATCCAGGAACAACATTGGAAAAGATTCCTTTAAGGCTGAATCAAAGGATTTTACAGGTGAGAAGTTTTGATGTTTTATATCCCCTGGTTTGTACCTGGGTGAAACATATTTCTTCACCTGGGTTCAAATTCAAGTCCTGCTAATTACCCAATATATGACCTCCAACAATTTAATTAACCTCCAGAGTTGTGATTTTCTTATCGATAAATTCAAGGTACTATCTCCCTCAACACTTTATTATAAGCATTATAGATCATGTAAGTAAAATGCCAATAAAATAACACTTAGAAAATGACAAGATTTATTGATATTGTTATTCTTCACATTTTGCCCAGCCTTTTTCTGTCTTCACTTGGGCAAATCATGGGGCCTGATACCCTTGTCAATTTGTTACCTGAGTGGGTATTTGAGGAGAATGTTTGGCTGAGAGAGCTGCCTTCCCACTGGCCAGACTCTCAATTCCTCAACATGTTTTTTTAATAGGGAGTAAATTAAAAGGTCACGCTTTATGAGAAAGGCAGTTGCCAGAAACATTGTTTAAACCCCCTTATTATTTTCTATGTAATATGAAGTGATCAACACATATTACTTGCATTGGTTTTCATAGCCTATGTTAATTAAATCTTGTTCTTCAAATTCTTTCAAAACTCTAAGGGAAACTGGAAAAACAGCCTTCATTCCTATATTGATCTCAGTTTGAAGAGGGGGTGACAAAGAAGAAGAAGGGGAGGAGGAGGAGGAGTAGGGGGTGAGAAGGAGGAGGAGGAGGAGAAAGACGAGGAGGAAGAGGAGGAAAAGAAACTTCCACAAGCAGATTTCATGGACAAAATCTTGTCACTGTTTATTTTCTCATTTGGGAACTGAGAAGCTGGCTTCCTCAATCCTCTATTATAAAGTAAGATTAAATCATATTACATGCCTTGGTTGATGCTTAAACAAATTAACTTTTGGGGATGAAATAGCTGCAGTGTTCTGCTTTCCCAGATGAGTTTATCAGTTCATTTCCCTCCCTCACCCCGCCATATGACAGCAGGACTTCCACATGGCTAATGGCTCAATGCTCTGGTCATTGAGGCAATATTTCCAATAGCTCTCATGACCCGAACTTCTTGCAATCTTGTGCCGTGTATTACCATACCAGAGAAATCTTTTTTGAAAGACAGTATGACTCTTCTGCTGCCTTTTTCTGAATTTATTTCCTTGCAGTCTAGCTCATTCACACAGTTTCCGTTTGGACTATGAATATGAGCCACAGAGAGGTACTTCTGACTCTAAACACCCTCTGGAGTTTCATAACCTTTGTCTGATGACATCTTCTTCAGCTGAGTGTCATCTAAACACCTTAAACACGTCCCCTACTAAACTCAAATGTACACAGATAAGTAGCAATTCAGAAGGGATAAGAAAAATTTCTCAAAAGAAGACATTTATGCAGCCAACAGACACATGAAAAAATGCTCATCATCACTGGCCATCAGAGAAATGCAAATCAAACCCACAATGAGATACCATCTCACACCAGTTAGAATGGTGATCATTAAAAAGTCAGGAAACTACAGGTGCTGGAGAGGATGTGGAGAAATAGAACCACTTTTACACTGTTGGTGGGACTATAAACTAGTTCAACCATTGTGGAAGACAGTGTGGCGATTCCTCAAGGATCTAGAACTAGAAATACCATTTCACCCAGACATCCCATCACTGGGTATATACCCAAAGGATTATAAATCATACTGCTATATTAAGACACATGCACACGTATGTTTATTGTGGCACTATTCACAATAGCAAAGACTTGCAACCAACCCAATTGTCCATCAATGATAGACTGGATTAAAAAAATGTGGCACATATATACCATGGAATACTATGAAGCCATAAAAAAGGATGAGTTCATGTCCTTTGTAGGGACATGGATGTAACTGGAAACTATCATTCTCAGCAAACTATCACAAGGACAGAAAACCAAACACTGCATGTTCTCACTCATACGTGGGAATTGAACAATGAGAACACTTGGACACAGGAAGGGGAACATCACACAACAGGGCCTGTTGCGGCATAGGGGGAGGGGGGAGGGACAGCATTAGGAGATGTACCTAATGTAAATGACGAGTTAATAAGTGCAGCACACCAACATGGCACATGGATATGTATGTAACAAACCTGCACGTTGTGCACCTGTACCCTAGAACGTAAATTATAATAATTAAAAAAAGAAAAAATAATAATAAAAGAAAAAAGAAAGCAGTTCCATACAGAGAGTATGGAGTAACAACTAAAATTTTCAAAGCGATGGATTTCTGCTGACTTGGAGTGGTTGGAGTCAGCTTCATATGATTAACAATTTTGAAGTAAACCTTAAGAAAAGACAGTAAACTGACAGAAAGTGTTTCATTTTTGCCAAGAGATGAATGGTGGGTGCTAAGATCCAGAGGTGGGAATATTCAAGGAATGTTGGTAGCACAGTGAAAGACAAATATGAATAGAAAACAAAATATGAATTCAAATAGGGTTTATTTAAACAGAATTAAAGCCCCAAATAAGCTTCACAGTCAAAATTCTCCAAGGTTTTGCCATAATTTTTTTAATATGGTACTTTTTAAAGTTTATTTTTTATTTTATTTCATTTTACTTTAAGTTCTGGGATACATGTGCTGAATGAACGTGCAGGTTTGTTACATAGGTATACATGTGCCATGGTGGTTTGCTGCACCTATCAACCCGTCATTTAGGTTTTAAGCCCCGCATGTGTTAGATATTTGTCCTAATACTATCCCTCCCCTTACCCCCCACCCTACAACAGTCCCCAGTGTGTGATGTTCCCCTTCCTTTTTTCCATGTATTCTCATTGTTCAACTCCCACTTATGAGTGAGAACATGCGGTATTTGGTTTTCTCTTCCTGTGTTAGTTTGCTGAGGATGATGGTTTCCAGCTTCATCCATGCCCCTGCAAAGGACATGAACTCATCCTTTTTTATGGCTGCATGGTATTCCATGGTGTATATGTGCTACATTTTCTTTATCCAATCTATCATTGATGGGATTTGGGTTGGTTCCAAGTTTTAGCTACTGTAAATAGTGCTACAATAAACATACATGTGCATGTGTCTTTATAGTAAAATGATTTATAATCCTTTGGGTATATACCCAGCAATGGGATTGATGGGTCAAATGGTGTTTCTGGTTCTAGATCCTTGAGGAATCACCACACTGTCTTCAACAATGGTTGAACTAATTTACACTCCCACCAACAGTGTAAAAGCATTCCTATTTCTCCACATCCACTCCCGCATCTGTTGTTTCCTGACTTTTTAATGACCCCCATTCTAACTGGCATGAGATGGTATCTCATTGTGGTTTTGATTTGCATTTCTCTAATGACCAGTGATGATGAGCTTTTTTTCACATGTTTTTTGGCCCCATAAATGTCTTCTTTTGAGAAGTTCATATTCTTTGTCCACTTTTTGATGGGGTTGTGCATTTTTTCTTGTAAATTTGTTTAAGTTACTTGTAGATTCTGGATACTGGCCCTTTTCTCAGATGGATAGATTGCAAAAATTTTCTCTCATTCTGTAGGTTGCCTGTTCACGCTGATGAGAGTTTCTTTTGCTTTGCAGAAGCTCTTTAGTTTAATTAGATTCTGTTTGTCAATTTTGACTTTTGTTGTAATTGCTTTTGGTGTTTTAGTCATGAAGTCTTTTCCCATGCCTATGTTCTGAATGGTATTGCCTAGGTTTTCTTCTAGGTTTTTCTTGGTTTTAGATTCTATGTTTAAGTCTTTAATCCATCTTGAGTTAATTTTTGTATGAGGTGTAAGGAAGGGGTCCAGTTTCTGGTTTCTGCAAATGGCTAGCCAGTTTTCCCATCAACATTTGTTAAATAGAGAATCCTGCACATAATTTTTGTCATTTTCAAAGAAATGTTGGGCGTATCCTGTCTTATTTATTTTCTACTTTTATTTGCCTGCTCAAATCTGTGTAAATTTTCCACAATATCACAATGATTTGTTAAATTTTATCATTTTTAAACTTACGGTTTAATCACATTAATTTTAGATCTCCTGGCTTTCACTGGATGTTGTATGTTTTGTTTATACTGTTTTTAATAACCTCAAATTCAAAAAGTCCTGCTTATCACAAAGCTGGCTCCTTAGTTAGTTAACACTGAATCTGATTGCATGCAGACCCTTGGTCACTTTAGGCCTTCAGCTTAGAGCTTTGTAATCTATATCTAAAAGGGCTATAATCAGCCACCTCTGTTTGACGTATCTGCTCATTCTGCACATGTACGGAATCAGAGAAACCTACATGTGTTTTCAAATACACTGCTTCTTTTCTCAGAAAGTAACAAATGTCTGAGTAGCTGTATTGCTGAGTTTACAGTCTGGAGAACCAAGGTCGAGCCTCTGGATATCCAAACATTCAGCAAGCTCACCACTTGACACAATCCCTTTAATCAAGTTTCAGTTAGGTTTTCTAGCACTTCAGTGCTGAATTCAGCTGTGTACTTGAGGCTTGATTGCTCTTCCCCAGTTATTTCAGGGATGCCATGACCACTTTGCTCTTGGGAATGTTCAAGAAGTACTGTATACAGAATTAAGTTTCACGGAGTTGAGACACAGCCTCTGCATGTCACAATATATCACATTGTTCTGACACTGAATTTGAACCAAACATAGACAATTATATTATGTTTTCATAAGATTTTCAAGGCATAAGCACAAGGCATCTTGATGTAAATAGTTCCCAAATTTGCGATATGTAAAACCATAGATTTCATACTGATTATGTTCAAAGTTGTGTGATTTTTTTTATTATGCTTACTTGGAATAGCTTTACTACTGTACTAAGAAAATTGATCAGTTTATAAATATTTTGATAAGGTTTTTAAATTCTACCACATAACAAAGGCAAAAGTAAGAGAAAATTGACATCAAGCGAACAATTATGTATCTGCTAATAGACATTAAATTTAAGAAATATTGAGACTCATATCTTTCTTGTTCAATTCACATTTCTAAATTTATTTTCTGTAACAGTGAGTTCCACATATATAATGATATTTAAGTTCATATTCTGCTGTAGGCATAAAATTCCAATGACTCATTATAAAAGAATGACATTTTAAGTCTTATTTTCTGACTTTGAAATATTTGATGGAGATTTAAAGTTTGTCTTTGAAAACTGAAGTTCTGTTGAATCAGCAAGAGCAGTACTTCAGGGCAAGTTAAGGGCAGTGAAGCTTTTCTTAAACTCTGATCTTTCATACTTTTTTTTAAGCATTTATGTATTTCATTCTAATAGAAAAAAATATAGAAAATTTTATTCAGGAAGTCTACTCTTAATTTTGTGAAGACAGTATAGAAAAGTATGGGAGTAATAACTCCAAAATAGCATGTGAGGATTAATTTAAAATGCAAATTTACAATTCCTTTAAACAATACTAGTAAATATTGATTACACCTAAAACAAGATAAAACAATCTAAGATTTACTGTTTAAATGTAGGCATTGTGTAGTTGTACAAATTGAACCCCCATGGTTGAAAAATGAGAAGTTTAGAGTTGAAGATTTGTGACTTAAATGACTAATTTTTGCCCTATCAAGCATAGTGACAAAGAATTCAATCCAATTAAGAAACAAAGATGACTGAAAACTACACATAAAAATTACTATTGTTATTACTATTAATTATTTTAGAGATAGGGTCTCGCTATGTCACCTAGGCTGGTCTCAAATTCCTGGCCTCAAGCAATCCTTCAGCCTCAGCGCCCTGAGGAGCTGGGATCGCAGAAGTGAGCCACCATGCCTGGTTAAAAATACAAAAAATGTTGAACCTGAGGATATGACTTGTGCAAATGCAGCCTTACTAAACTCCTGTTTTTATTATTTAATTGTATATGTGTCTTTATCAATATTTCATCTATGTTTGAAACAGATATCGATTCCAAACATCTTCTATAAGGCTTATAGTGTTTATTCTGTTTCCAAGATGAAGAAAACAAATTATTCACTAAGATAACATTATTTTTATAAAATTCAGTGAATTTTTTTGTATTATTAATCAGATAAGATAAACAGGAATCTTTTCTTCATGGAAGTCATGAAATCCTAAAAGTAATGTTTTGATTGTTTACTTTGGTTTTGTTTTCATTAGTGTTTAAACACTCACTGAAATAGTTAATAATGTATCTTAACTTTCTCTTTTGGCAAGAATAAGTTAGCACGTCAATAAAAAACTGAAGAAAAGATGATTTTTTTCAACAATAGGGTTGAAGATAGTAAATATTTTTTATAATGACAATATGCATGTATCAGTACTAAATAACAGCTGAATAAGACCTCATTTCTTCTCTTACATGACAATTATAGTACAGTGTTGTGTTGTTTTATTTTAATTTATTGTTCCTTTTTCTAAAAAATACATTTGATATTTCTGCTTCATCTTTCTATGACAATCAGGAAGGAAATAAACCACATGTATTTTTGCTATTCCTTTTGCAAATGTTCTTTGTTCATGATGGGTGATTTCTGAGTTTGCAGGCTGTGAAGGTGGATGAATGTGGATAGTGCTTATTATGGCTCTGCGCTTCATGTTGCTTACCTAACTTGTGAATGTATTGTGAGGATTAATGCCGATTTAAAGTACCTTACTATTGCACTTTCCATTAGAGAGAATGGCTCATACACATTGCAGAAATCACCCGGTAGAAATAAAATTATACATACACTTAGAATCCTCTGAACTTGCAGTAGGCTAAATTTTAACGAGACAAACATTTTCTACAGCTGTGCTACAGCATTCTTAGTGATCAAAAGGAAGTGTTGAAATGCCATGAAGAAAAGAATTTAAGGGAAAATGTAGGAAGCTTTTCATAATTATAAGTGTTAGTCAAATAGCATTTGAGGAGCACTCAGTTATCTGCATTGGGATTCCATAGTCAGTCAACCTTATGAAAGCAGGTTTGTTTTTTTTAATTCATATAGCTAGTTTCCCCAGACAATGCTGTCTTTCCATTATGAACAGCAAATTTAAAAGATTATAAAACTACACTAATAATCAGATATTGTGCCTTTTGGCCCCAGAATTGCCACCTAGTGACTATTAAAAATAAACGAATCTCATATGTAAGAAAGTTAAAGTCCTGAGCAAACTCAGCACCAATCTGTGTATATTTGCAACTTGCCAGTAGGTATACAATAAAACACATTTTCTCAACCCGTTACTTTTTATCCCAGGAAAAATTTAATTGTTTTATTAGTACCAGTTTTTAAAATGATGTAGCCATTTTTATAGAATGAAATGTTAAAGTTAAATGCTCCCACTGTTGTCTGCTTAGTTCCTGGCTATTTGGCTCTTCTCGTGGATACTCTAGACCACAACATAGTCCAGCAACTAGAGGGTTAAATTATGGTAAGCTAGGACTTGTCGTCCAGGCACTTCTCCAATGTTATCTAGCTAACTGCATCTATTCTAATTGGTTAGGAACCCAGGCCTGGAACAAAGTTAACTAATCTATGATTGGATTTGATTATTTTGATAGATTCCTGAGTCAAAATGTGACACTTTTATTGCTTTTCCCAAGGTCTCTGGACTTGAAACTAAAATATGAAGAACAGATGATGAACAGAATGAGAATATCTACTAACAGTTGCTCTTGAACTCCCTCAACCCTTGCCTTTTGTACAGCTTGGTTGTTCAACATATTAGTTTACAAATCACAAATTCCACCCTTAACCTATGATAATTCTAGCTCATTTGTTTCTTAAGTGAGGAAAACTTTTCAAGGCATTTGACACCATTTGGAATAATTTATATGTGAATGGCTTGATGGTAGTTCCCTCTTCGAGGGCACGTCTCTTGTGAACTACTGAATCATCTGCATGAAGTATAGACGTTAACTCACCATAGGTGTTCAACAAATACTTGAATGACTTAATGACTATGTCTTATTTTCAGTTTTAATTTTCATTGGCCCAGCATAGTCATAGCAACCTACAGTGAGCATAATAATCATTGATCTCATTCATTTGATTTAATCTTTTTAAAAGTATTTCTGAATGCAATCAAAAATTTACAGCACACGACTACATTGACATATGAATGTTATCTTTGATGAGCTGCTATGTGTTTGATTACACTGTCCCAAATATGGCTACTTAATTAAAATTGCTTATTGCATTGTTAGAATTGGAAGAGGACTTTGGATTTCTATAATTCAACTCATTTATTTTGTTAATTAATGAGAAAACTGAGATCTAAAGAAGTTAAGCGACTTCTTCAAGGTCTCATAATTATTTAGTAGCTAAACTTGGAAGAGAATTAGGAATGCATTCCAAATCCATTGATGTTATTTATTATATCTTTATTTTAAATATGGGTAAATCAAATAAATATCAAATTAATACATTTGCATATTTTAATTAATGCTTTTTAAATAAATATCATTAATTAGACTTGGTTACATAACTATCTGGTAAAAATTGCCAGTTCTGTCAGAACCAATTTTATTTTGTTCCACTTTTTTCACAAGTGAGTATTATAATATCTAACATGCACATTACTACTACATATGTGATATGATGTCAGTCATGTAATTTTAATAACAAATAATATAATTTTCAGATTACTGTGGTGATAGAAGCTTAAGCATCTTTATAACTCAAAGAGAAAAACAAGCCTGAGCCGATGTTTTATTCTTATCATGCCCAATCTCCTCTGACGCATAGATAGATTTCTCCCCAAACAACAATTTATGTCATAATAGCTGCCAAGACAGACAATATAATCTCTTTATAGTCTGGATTTATTGTTGCTAATTGTCTTAGCCAAGGTTCTTTAGAAAAGAAAGCCTGCAACAAAGTTAAACACTTAAGCTTTATTGTGTGAGGCAATAATACCAAGACAACAAGGAAGAAAAGGTGTTTTATGAAGACGACTTTCGTTTCCAAAAAATCACAGCCTCTTGCTTTCTGATAGGATGTTTTCTAAAATTACCCTGTAGACTGTTGCCCCATGTCAGAATCTCTCAGAATGAGGATGGAAGAGGAACTAATTTGACAGTTCCTTATCATTTCCTGCTTCCCATTAAATAATTTTCACCCCATAGAGTATTAACTTCTCCACACTTCTAGGATGTACACTTCTGAGTAACTACTGGGAAATTAAGATCATATATTGCACGGTGTGGTCTGAGAAATTGTAGAATAAACTCTGGCCTTCACAGATTGGGTTGCATTGCAAAGTGCTATGATGTTATAGGTACAAAGAGGTCAAGCAGAAGCTAAAACCTTAGCTCCACAGAGGCTAAGAATGCTGATTATCAAAGACAGGGAAATGTGAGTAGAATGAATGTGGTGGCTGTATTTTGAACAGGTAGGTGAACAAGGACAGGTTGGGCCCAGGAGAATCAGGGAAGGAGAATAATTTGGATATGGTACACGGATTAGCTTGAGTAAAGAATTTGTTGTAGTAAGGCATATAATCCTTGGTTTTCCAATGAGTAGTCTTGGCTCCTTGATCTACTTATGTATACATAACCACAATTATATATAATAAATACTCTTTACAATAAAAATATTTAGCAGGTTGTTAAAGAAAGAATAACAATTCAGTTTTCTTCCATGCTATTTTATTCTACAGAAAATATAATTTTGGTTTTACAAACATAAGTAGTTAATGAATTGGAAGCCTATTATTAAATTTCAAAAACAAGAATACATCTGCCACATCTCCAAAACATACAAAGGTACGTTTTGCAACATACTATTCAAAACAAACAAAATTATGATATATTCTAGTTCAGATTAGATCTTATTATTAAATATTTTTATTTTTAAACATTAGGTCCTTATCAGTAATCCAGAACCAGTTTTCCCAAGAATTCTCCAAAATTGAATATTTTACATAATTTTCCATGGTAAAAAAAACTCTTCATTTTTTTATTTAATCCTATGCTATTACAAATATACTGGTGAACAAAATATCTATAATTTTAGTGACCTATGCAACAGCCCTTGTTATCTGGTTCCAATTCTATCTATAAAAGAGGGCAGAACAAAGCTTCAGGTATTAGATCAAAGGGGTAGTAGGAAGCAAAAAAGTAAACAGGCAAGAAAATAGAAAAAAATAAAATTCTAAGTGTAGGGAATAATCAAGTACTTCCACTTCTCTCTACTCATGACTTCTAGTGAGCTCTCACATCATCTTAGCAATAAACTGTGAAGACCTTACTTTTCTTACTTTTATTTATTAATTATGTGACATAAATAAAACATTTTTCCAGTTTATAATTATAAATATATTTGTGTGTATACATAGTTGTATAAATATTTTAGCTTCTTCATATCAAAATTAAGGAAATACCAAAAAATAAGGAAAAAAATGAAAGCAATGATTAACCAGAAAACCACTGTGTTATTTTTTCTTCTAGTCTTTTTATATGTATATATTCACAATAACCTGCAGTGAACTTTTCAGTAGATTATTTAATAATTAAATACTCCTGTGCAACCATAACAGGATATAGAATACTTTTATCCAACTAAAAACTTTCCTTATATTCTTTTTTAGTGAAATCTACTGCCTCTTCCAGAGAAGGCAATTTTTTAATGTCTGTCATTGTAGATTAATTTTGATCTGAGTTCTTCTTTCACTCAACATGTTTTTGGATTTCATTTGTGCTGTTGCATGCACCAACAGTTCATTACCTTTTATTGCTGAGAAGTATTAAATTGTATACTATTGCTATGGTTTGAATGTTTGTCTCCTTCCAAACTCGTGCTGAAATTTAATTACCATTCAAACAGTACTAAGAAGTGGGATCTTTAAGAGATGATAGGCCATGAGGGCTCTGCCCTCATAAATGTATTAATGCTATTATAAAAGGAGTGGCTTCCTTATAAAGGTATAAGTTCATCCCCCTTCTGCCTCTCTCTTCCCCTCTTTTTACTCTTCTGCCATGGGATGACACAAGAAGACCCTTTCCAGAGCTTGGACTTCCCAGCCTCCAGAATCATGAGCCAATACATTTCTATTCATAAAAGTTAACTAGGCTGTGGTATCCTGTTATAATAGCACAAAATGGATTAAGACAACTGTCTTTCTATGTGCTTATCTTTCTTCTTTTGATAGACTTGTGGGATAATTTATGTAATCTTAAATGAAATTCATATAGCAAAATAACTCATATACTTAATTGAAGCCATGTCCACACACTTAAAAAATAAGCCTAAAATAATTTTTAAATTTAAGTTTCATGTTTCCAAATATGGGTCTTCATTCATCAATTTCTTAAAACAAGAAAGGTATGTATGTGTGTGTAAGTGTGTGTGTTTGTGCATGTGTGTGTGTGTCTTTCCCTTTTAAGAATGAATTAGATATTAGAAATGGAAATGTAAGAATTAAAAAAATACATTTTTTGTTAGCCTTAGCAAACTTTTTTTAAAAATATACACACTTTTACTGAGGAAACTTTTCTTCAATTAACAAACTATTAGAGAATTTAATTGACAGAAAATGACAAATTGTTCAGACAATTTGATAATTGATTTTAGTTATGTTCAAACATTTTAGTATCCATTAATTTTGATCCCGATCCAGATTCCAACAATAACATACACAACTTTCTCTTTCCTATGATGACATTCTTTTGATATTTTAAGTTTTTCTTCAATATTCTTTCTATCCACACCAAAATGCTATGGGTTTAATAACTTCTATCGTTATTTATATTTTTATTTAACTATTGAAATCATGGTCTTTTATGACTCAAATAGAAGAAATTTATAGAATTTGACAAGAACAACAGCAATGTGTGTGTGTATGATGTTCTGTTAGAATTATAGCATGATATACTAACTGTTAGACATCTCAGGCTGGCTCTTTTGGCTTTCCAGATGTTCTGTATTTGTCACTGTTTCACAAAAACTCATTAGTGTAAATATTTCTGCGATGCTGGATCATAGCCAGAAGGAAGATGAATATTTTGTTCACTACTATTTGCATCTAAATATCTCCACAGAAAGAAGATACCCACAATTGTTTTCTACAAGTCACCTTCTATAAAATCTCTCAAACTTAGAGCTGCCATTCAAAGTTGCTACTACTTTTGAGAAACTAATATGTTTAATCTTCCATTGCCAGTAAGTGGAGAGGGAGAAGTACATTTAATGTGAAGTGAGTACAGTGTCAGACACTGGCAGAGTATAAGATTGATGTTGTCTGGAGAAGTCCTAACAGTGAGTGAGAGACAGTGAGACTAGTGCAAAGTGATGATCAACAAATAATAGGAAATTCCCACTATCTGGTGATATCTTCAGTGGCCTGTATGGTCTCTGTCACAACAGCTTTGCTCTACTAACATACCTGAAAATAGTCATAGACAGTACATAAACAAATGAGTGTAACCCTGTTCTAATGACATATTATTAATCAACACAGAAATTTAAATTTTACATAATTTTAATGTGTCATGAAACTTGCTTTGATATATATAAATATTTATATATGTATTTCAAATGTTATATATATAAAGTTTCAGCTCTGAGTCCAGAGTTAGCCATGGGGTATAGTTTGCTGACCCTTATTTTATTCCTGTCAGGTTCCAGTTCAAGTTCTTATTTTCTCGATGAAGCATTCAAACACAATTCTATGACTCACCCTCCACTGAAAAAGTTGAATGGACTGAATGTTTGTGTCCTCCCAAAATTCATATGTGGAAAACTTAACCCCTAACGTTATGACATTAGGAGGTGAGGCCTTTGGGAGAAAATTAAGATTAGATGAGATCATGAGAATGGAATCCTTATTAATGGAATTAATGCTCTTATAAGTCTTGAGAGACGTTGATTCTCTCTAAGAATACAAGAATAGTGGGCAGTTTCCAACCGGGAAAGGACCCTCAACAGACACCAATGATGCTGGCAACCTTATCTTGGACTTCCAGCTTTCAGAACTGTGAAAAATAAATTTCTGTCATTTATAAACCACCCACTCTATTGTATCCTGC
Source organism: Hylobates moloch (assembly GCF_009828535.3). Classification (NCBI taxonomy): domain Eukaryota; kingdom Metazoa; phylum Chordata; class Mammalia; order Primates; family Hylobatidae; genus Hylobates; species Hylobates moloch. Next base: position 1,064,639 of record NW_026652305.1, read on the forward strand.
TGTATCTATTAGTTAATCCTCATACGGCTATAAGGAAATATCCAAGACTGGGTAATTTATAAAGGAAAAAGGTTTAATTGACTCACAGTTCTGCATGGCTGGAAAGGCCTCAGGAAACTTACAATAATGGCAGAAGGGAAAGTAACTTTTCTTACAGGGCAACAGGCAAGAAAGAGAATGAGTCTGTAGGAGGAACTGTTAAATACTTCTAAAACCGTTAGATCTTGTGAGAACTCACTCACTATCGCAAGAACAGCATGGGGGATCCGCACCCATGATCCAATCACCTCCCACCATGTGCTGCCCTTGACCTGTGGGGATTATGAGGATTACAATTCAAAATGAGATTTGGGTGAGGACACAGAGCCTAACCATATCATTACAGTATCCCTAACTGACGAAGACAAAAAGTAATCACATTTTTTCCTGTTTTATGCTATGTGGTTTTTCTATTTTCATGTATTTTCCTTGACATTCCTGTATTTTTTATTATATTTTTGAGATCTATGACACTTACTAGATCATAGAGGTGTGACTAAATTTCTATAATTGGCGGTCCTATACATTATTCTGTCTTACAGGTTCTAACAGCTGAATGCTCGGCACTATTTCAAATATTGGAAAACATAGTATACAACTTTGGATTTGCAGCATCACCTGAAAATTTGGAAAATCTGGTATTGATTATAATGTGGCAATAATTGGCTGGGGCTTAGTAGCAGCTGTAAATTTGGAAAAAGGCATTTGATTTCATAATTGCCACTGGCTACTCTACTGCTTTTGTGTGGTAGGAGAATTCTTAGATGGCTTCATGGAGCATGGCGAGGATCTGTGAATATAATGATACATAATGAGATAGTGACTCCTATGATCACATTACCTGATATAGGACTGTGCTGCTGCAGACTAAAGAGATATTCTCTTGCTAACTTTGAACCAGTACACTTCCATGTTGTCACAGAATCATGTGATAAAGGACTCTGGTGGCCTCTATGAGCTGAGAGTGACTTCTGCCAGTAGCCACCAGGGAAATAAGTGCCTTAGTCTTACAATTTCAAGGAACTGAATTCTGCAAAGAAGCCTGAATACATTTGGTGGATAAGACTCAGCCTCAGATGAGATTGCAACCCCATCTGTCACCTTGATTTCAAGGCCGCCCCAAGCAGAGAATCTAGTTAATCTGTGTCTGTAATCCTGAGAAATCCTTGAGATATTAACAGTGTGTCATTTGAACTGTTAAATGTGTGATCATTTCTTATATATCAATTAAAAGCTAATACACTATTACTTTTCACGAACACAATTCAGTTTTTATTCCTACTTAGCTTAAGAATGCCAAAAAGCTCTATTGCCACAAAGTCTCCTACTTTGCAAACAATGAGAAACTGTGGAAATTAAATGTTTTATTTTCATTCATGATTTTTTTAATATTAGTTATCAAAATAAATTAATTGAAAGTATTCAAAGACCACTTCAAAGTGTAGCTGCCTTCAAAACAGATTTTTGGCACTCATAATGGACATTGCAGTTTTCAACACCATAGAACTCATTCTATTTCACACATCATTTTTAACAGTGCAAACATGGGCCATTTCAGTTTCAGCATTACATGAGACAACAGTACTGATGATCTGTGGTCATAAGAACTTCAATACCCTTGCACACAGTAAACACTTTACTGTTATCGAGTCCTAAACTAAAATTACTATGTGGTAACATGGATCGATTTAGGGAAAGATGTACAACCAGCTACCTCAGGCCACATAATCCCAGATCTATTGATTTTAAATGCTTTTGGACTGACTCTTCTGTGCTGAATAGTAGAAATACTAGTGGAACCCAGAAAGCTATTAAGTAACAGGCTGTTTCCATATGAGTAAAATTGATGAATTTTTCTAGACACAGATCTACTTTATATCCCTGTTGATTACCTTTAAGGCAGTGGAAAATAATCAATTGGAAAAGAGGAAATGCACTACCTTTTACTCCAAGTAAGGAGATGGGTGTCCATTTGCTTACTGTATAGTTTCCAGCCCTTCCATTCACAGATGGGTTACATGACTCATGTCAGACACTCCTGTTGTGGCCTTTCTGTCCTCCCCAAGAGTAGATCCTACTCTTCCCAATTCACCATCTGTGAATCTGATCCTTCTCAGATCTCATACCTCAGCTCTAAAAGTGCTCCTTTTAGAACACAGCTATGTCTTAGTGCTTCATACGTAATTAGTTATTATGTATGTATTATGTATTTGTTGACCCTCTCCCTTGGTACTTCACTTCTACCACTCATATATACTTCCTCTTGATTTTATATCAATGTTCCTCTTAGATGCTGCTAGAATGCTATAGAAATAGAATAATCCATAAACAGCATGGTCTAGTCTTTCTTCTGTGTGACTGTCCTTCTAAGTAACTATGTAAAACACTTCCAGTTTTTAGAACACGTAGTTTCATTTTGCTGTCCAAAATTCTTCTTTAATGCCTTCTGGAATTTACAAAAATTAAGTTAATGATTCAGTGAAATATCTGAGATACAAATATGATTTATGGGGAATACAAATATAAAATAAGAATTACAAATTGACTATATAAAAAAAGAACAAATTGCAAATATAAGTCCAACTTTAACTAAAAAACAAAAAGCAATAAATAACACTTTTATTTCACAAACATTTTTGTTTCTTGCTTATTCTGTGTCAGCTGCTGTTTTAAGAGCTTCATATAAACTCATTTAACGCTTACCATAGCCCTGTGAGTTAGTTGCTATTATTATTTCTACTGAATGCAGGAAGAAACTAGAGAGCAAAGAGGCTAAGTAACTTGTTCAAGGGCACAAAGATAGAAACTGGTTGAGCCAAAATTCATAGTCAGATCATCCAGCTCTAAGCACATTCTTTGAAATACTATACCATGCTGCTTTCATCCTTTTTTTCTCCATTTTCCACACTCAAAATTAATAAATAAGAATACATTCATAAAAATATTGTGATCCTACCCCAAAAGTGAAGTATATACAAAGAAAACCATCTTAAAGCTAATTTAAATAAGTTTCTTATATAACCTTGCCCAAAAGAGTAATGAGAAGACCCTAATTTCTTTTTTTATCGTAAAACACTTAAGTGCCTTCTATTATGGTGTATTCCTATAAAAATCGTGTCTATCCTTTTTTGATAATACAGAAGAAGGAGATATATTTCTATGTATATTAAATTCATCTTGAGCAATTTGGGTCAAATAAAGCAAATCTAATTCCAATCAATTGACAGAGAAGAAAATGAGAAAAACCAAACTAGAAGGAATTTTCATAAAGCCTTTATTTATTTTCAAATTATAAACCAATCTGAAATGTCACCCCAGAGTTGTGAAGTAAACTTAAGTTCTAGTATTCATAGTTTCTGTGCTCTTTTCCACCTATCTCCATTATCCCATGAATACTTGAAGATAATTCTATTTCCTATTTATAAAATTTATGGAAAAGTCTTACCCAGTATATAATCTCAGATAAAACATAGAATAACTAAAGCACTAAGTATTTCTCTATGATAACTTTACTGTTTATTAAAGGATTAAAAAGAATAAAAATATATATACAGATATCTACATATATGTATCTATATACACATATATGTATAAATACCTAAGCAAAAGAGACACAGTGTATGATATAGTAGTTAAGAAAATGGATTCTGAAGCCAAAATGATTCTTAATCTGGCTTTTCCCATTTCCTGCTATGTGAACCCTTGCAAGTGATTTGATTTTGATGGTATTTAATTGTCTAATTTATCAAATGGGTCATAATAAAATAGAACACATATATCATATGTGATATATGTGAAATATAGTACATAATACATATACATTGAGGACTCAGGTACAGCAAAGGACAACTTGATTTATTCCTCCGCCTTCCTGTTCAGCCTACTTTGGAGACATGTTTTTCTTTGACCTTTGATAAAATTCAAGGTAAATTCCTTGACTTGTCTTTTGGTTCTCTGGTACTGAAAAGTGTTCCCAGGAATTAAGGTCAATACATAGGCTCATTTTAGTAAAATGTCCAAATCCTTGGAAGTTCAAAACTTTGAAAAGTTAAAGATTCTATCCTGAACTATTTTAATATTAAAGAGCCTCTAGAGAAAGGATCTAAAGTAAGTTTCTTTCCTATTTTCCCCACCATATTCTTCTTTTCTTCTCTCACTGTGATTCCACTAGAACACAGTTGTGAGGTCAGAAAGGGTAATAAATGCATGGATACTATAAAGAGCAGCTATGGAAGATGGCTTTGTTCTGGTTGTAGCACTTTTATATGGTCTTTGGACAATACCTCTCTTTTCACTGAGGGATCCCTCACATGCAATGACAGTCTTTTGGTATATTCTGGCAGGTCACTTAGAAGTATCCTTGCTCAATTTGTTGGGATTCAACTGTATTCCTCTTCCTCTATATTTGGAAAGATTTTTGTTGTTGTTGTTGTTTTGTTTTCCAGATGGTGTTTATAACATGTTGGTTAAATAATTTGGGTTCAATACATCAATGAGAAGCATGCAACCTTAATCCATGACCATTGTGAGTGGAGCTATTTTTCAATCTATGTTAATTTTGAATTTAACTGTGTCAAGACAGTCAAGCTAGCTTCTTATCTTTTGAAACAATAAGGAGTGAATCACATACCAAATCCTGTTTTCTCCCAATTCCAATGAACATATACAGACACTCTGTATTTTCCCCATGAGACTTGATATAAGAAGGAAGTTTCTCAATCCCCACTCTAAAAGGGCTTTGGTAAGACCCAAAGCTCATCAACAACTCCCTGTGAATTTCTAGACTCTTTTATGGTTGTTCAAGTCTTTCTTCAACTGAATTTGGGGGAGGATGTAGTTAGCACAGATCACACAACAGATCGTCACATAGTACATTTGAAAATCTTGCTTAGATGGTCTCTTCCTCTTTTCGGAAATTTGTTATAACTTGTCACCTATGCTTTTGCTTGGTAGTTTGTGTGTCACTGAACACCAGCTTGAAATTATTTTCATTGTGATGTCCTACTATATGTTCTTATATTTAAATACACAGAAGTAGTTATATAGAATAGAAATATTAAAGCATTGTTATTCTGAAAAATATAGATTGCATAGGGAGAAGAAAGGGCTGATAATGTAGAAAATTATATAATTTCCAATTGATTTTATTCATTATAAGGAATAGCGGTGCATAGATTAGAAGAAAAAATAATGTGTTGCCTAAATTATGAGGGTATAACTAATTTCCCCTTATATCAGTCCAAAAATTCCAAGAAGAAATCAGATAGCTGCTAAATACTGGGTGTTTGAATATCCTTGAAAATACATGTGGTCAGTAAGCCAAAAAGATAATTCCATAAAAACTACAAAGCCATTAATTTCTACTATTATTTACCCTATTTTTTTCTCTCTCTTTCCCTACCTTGTCTCCTGTTTGCCTACTTATGTATTTATCTGTCCATTATCTCTTTTATCACTATGTTGGAAGCCATTCATAAAAATAGATAGAACTCACCCACTGGGATGAAATACTCATTTTTATAGCACTATTTAAAGGCTTCTAGAGCTTTACACATATTACCTCATTAATTTTCACAATATCTTGCAAAGTGAATAGGTGGAAAGTATTTCTCATTTTATGGTTGGATAAAGTAAGATACTGTAAACTTACCAAAGATACACATGTAGGAATAAATACAGGAAATCAAATAAGATATGTTTTTAAAAAGTATAGGTTAATCACTTGCCTAATGTTATCCTAGAAGTTAACTTCATGTGCTGTGATCTATTCAGAAGTTCTTGAACTATCGATAAAATTAAAGCTATTATATCTATATTCTTATAATATGCTAATAAATGGAGAATCTTATCAAATATAATAGATATAGGAATAAAATAGCCATTGATAATACAGATTGGGCACTTATGCTGTAGCAGGGGCTTCTTGCATTATCTAGTTTTACATTCACAGCAACCTTACCATTTTAATTCTCTATTGCAGTATAAGAAATTATACTCAGATAATTTGTTATCCCAAAACTTTGCAGCTTAAAATAACAACCATTTACTCTCTCACACAATTTCTGAGTTCAGAACTCTGGGAGAATCTTAACTGGGTGGTTCTACCTCAGGGTGCAAGGTTTACAAGGTTGCAGTAAACCTGTTGATTGAGGCTGTGATTTCATATGAAGGTTCAATTGAGGGAGGATCCATTTCTAAACTAACTCACATTATTAGCATAACTCAGCTTCTGGAAGGTTGCTGGACTGAGGAAAACAGCTCCTTGCTGGCTGTTGGCCAGAGGCCTCTCTCAGTTCCTTGCTATATCTTCATAGACAGCATATCTTTCACCTTTCTGAGATCTTTACAAGTAATTTTACAGTTACCCTCAGCTTTATCTTTAGATCAAGGGTTTCTGGCATTGCTCTAAATTTGATCTTTTCTCAGAAACAATTTCTTACTAGTTTTATTATCAGTTGCCCTCTGGAGAGGCTGAGTATTTTCAAAATCAGCGAGTTCTGCCTCCAATTTGTTCATCAGTCTTTCTTTTACTTTATCTCTCTCTCTCTCTCTCTTTTTTTTTTTTTTTTGAGATGGATTTTGGCTCTTGTTGCCCAGGCTGGAGTGCAGTGGTGTGATCTTGGCTCACCATAACCTCTGCCTCCTGGGTTCAAGCAATTCTCTGGCCTCAGCATTCCAAGTAGCTGCAATTATAGGCATGCACCACCCTGCCCGGCTAATTTTGTATTTTTAGCAGAGGTTGGGTTTCTCCAGGTTGCTCAGGCTGGTCTCGAACTCCTGACCTCAGGTGATCTGCCCACCTCGGCCTCCCAAAGTGCTGCGTTACAGGCATGAGCCACCACACCCAGCCTACTTTAACTCTTTAACCTTGCCTGTTGGTATAAGCAACAAAAAGGAAGTAGGTATCACCTTCAATATTCTGGCTGAAAATCTACTTAGCAAATTACCCAGCATTTTAGGTACATTTTTAAATTTTCTACATGTACTAGTTTCTAAGGCTGCCATAGCAAATTACAACAGATCTTTTGGCTTAAAACAATAGAAATTTATTTTTTCATAATCCTGAAGCCTAGAAATCGGAGATCAAGGTGTTGGTAAGATTGGTTTGGTTTCTTGCAAGGCCCCTTTCCTTGGCCTGTAGATGGCTGTCTTCTGTTGTCGCCACATAATCCTGCCTCTGTCTCTATCTTAATCTCTTCTTCTTATAAGGACACAAGTCATACTGAATTAGGGGCCACCCATATTACCTGTCTTAACCACAAGTACCACTTTAAAGGCCCCATCTCCAAATATGGTCACGTTCTAAGGTATTAGGGGTTAGAGGTTCAACTTCTATCTTTTGTAGGACACAGTTCAACCTCAAACACCACATAATTGCAGCAGTAGTACTGATAAACTTCTGCTATTACATAACAAAAATCCTCTTTCCTCCAGTTTTAAATAAGATTTACCTCATTCACCTGTAGGCATTACCAATAACCTTACGAAAGACAATTGGGATTCTATTAACGATTTATTTAACATACCTCAGGCATTTTTTGTTTGTTTTGTTTTGTTTTGTTTTTTCATATTCTCTCCTCCAAGTCCACTAAGGAATTCAAAGTTATTCCTACATTTTAGGGTGTTCTTTCAACAACATCTCACTTACAGTTACTGAAATACATACTAAGTATTTATGGCAACATAATACATTGCTCCAACACTCATCAGCTTTAAACAATGCAAATTGATTATCTCACACAATTTCTGAGGGTCAAACCTCTGGGAGAAGTTTTTCTGGGTATTTCTGGTTCAGGATCTCTCACTGGGTTGCAACCAAGCCGTTGACCAGAGGTGAACCTTGAAATAGCTTTGAGTTAGACTAGAAATTTCCCTTCCAAATTCAATCAAATCGTTGTTTGTAGATATCAGTTTGGGTAAAACTCATCAATGATAATAAATATTTTAGTAAAATAGCTGTAGGTAATATTGATTAAGCACATTTTCAAGAGCTTGTACATTGCTTAATTTTACACTCACAATAAACTTACCATGTTAATATTATTCCATGCGCTTGTTATAGCTAAAGTTATTAAATAAAGGAATTGTGCATGGTTACACAAGCGAAGATGGAAGAACTGAAACTTGAAATCAAATGGTTTTAAATTTGAAAGCCTCAAATGTACTTATATTACCTTCCTATCCAAAATGGCTTGATAGGCCGGGCGTGGTGGCTCATGCCTGTAATCCCAGCACTTTGAGAGGTCGAGGCAGGTGAATCACCTGAGTTCAGGAGTTTGAGCCCAGCCTCGAACATGGCAAAACACGGTCTCTACTAAAAAAGAAAAAAAAAAAAAATTACAAAAACATTAGCTGGGTGTGGTGGTTCATGCCTGTAGTTTCAGCTGCTTGGGAGGCTGAGACACAAGGATAGCTTGTACCTGGGAGGCGGTGGTTGCAGTGAGCTGTCATCACGCCACTGCACTCCAGCCTGGCTGACAGAGTGAGGCTCCATCGTGGAAAAAAAAAATGCTTGATGGTTTCTACTTTGACAGAAAATAGGAAAAAAGACATAAAAATAGACGCAGAGAAAAGGAGCATTGCATAAATTAATCATGTATGCAATAAAATCACTCTAAACCTAACATAATATTTTGTTAAAAAAAGTGATTGTAAAGAAAAATAGATGAAATAGAAGAAAATAAAGTTAATAATTTTTTCTACAAATTATCTCCTCTGGATTATAATTTATTATTGTCTTTCACATAAAGTATGGTTGACTTTTTAAAAATAAATATGGCTGTATCCATGGGTTTATTTGTTTTTATAAAAATGTGTGCATGTGTACTTTATTAGGTAACATCTGGCTTTGTCTTTAAGAATTTTAGTTTTTAGAGGATTGAAAATATTGGAAAAATATAAGAAAATTAAGTCCAAATTTAAAAGTTATAAACATGCTCTTTGTTGTTGTGTTTGTTTGTTTTGAGATGGAGTCTCACACTGTCACCCAGGCTAGTGTGCAGTGGTACAATCTTGGCTCGCTGCAATCTCCACCTCCCTAGTTCAAGCGATTCTTCTGCCTCAGCCTCCAGGGTAGCTAGAGTTACAGGCGCCTGGCAATTTTTTGTATTTTTAGTAGAGACAGGGTTTCACTATGTTGGCCAGGTTGATCTCGAACTTCTGACATCATGATCTGCCTGCCTCTCAAAGTGCTGGGATTACAGGCATGAGCCATTACTACGGCCCCAAAGTTACAAACATGTTCATAACTTTTTGTTGTAAAGAAATAAAATTGACGAGATAGTGCTGGGGTGGAGGGGTATGTGTGAGTGTGTACATGATAAAGTAAGAAATAGAAAAAGAAAAAAATTAGAATATTAAAAATATAAGAAATATTGGCTATATGCTAGTCCAAGTCTTAACCTAGAGAATGAATTTATAGGGAAGGAGAAAACAAAAACACGTATTCTGCCCTTGACCAGCCCTAGGAAAATTATTCTCCATAATCATACTCTTTTAATGTTACTGTAATTTTGATTCAAAATTCTGTCTCTTTTAAATATATTATTATCATTCCTTGCAAATCTTTATTTTGATTTTTTAAATACACATGGTTTTAAAGAAGTATTGTATTACAAATTGTTACAAGTATAGTGCAAAGATCCAATCTATCTTCACACCCAATTTCTCCCATTATTAATATCTTAGTAGGACATAGTTTTCACAGTTAATAAATCAATATTAGTACATTATTACTTTCCTGAACTTTATTGAAGTATAACTAACAAATAAAAATTGTATATATTTAAGATGTACCATGTGATGTTTTGATACATTATGAGGTGATGCCCATAATCAAACTAATTAGTATATTTGTCACCTATATGTGGAATAAAAAGAAGCTGTATTCGTAGAAATGAGAGTAGAAAGGCTGTTGCCAGAGGCTGGGGGAGTGAAGACAATGGGGACATTTTGGTCAAAGGGTACAAACTTTCAGTTATAAGATGAACAAGCTCTGGAGATTTAATCTACAGCATGTTAAGTATAATTCATAAATTATTAGAAATTATTTTTTCCTCGAGTTTTCCAGTTGCCTATCTAAGTTATCATATTACTTTTAGTCATCATCTCTACAAAGGCTCAGCTTGGTTATGACAGTTTCTTAGACTTCCTTTGTTTTTTACGACCTTGATAAATTTGAAGATCATTGGTCAGGTATATTGGCATTTTGTATAATTTTTTTGTCTGTTGTTTTTCTTATGATTAGATTTGAGTAATGTATTTTTAGGGCAAAGCTCATAGAAGTAAAGTGCTATTCTAAACATATCAGGTTACATCAAGTGTACATACTATCAATATAACTTGTAACTATTGATCTTTTTTAATATAAACTTTTATTTTAGGTTCAAGGGTATATAAGAGAGTTTGTTACATAGATAAACTCGTGGCATGGGGGTTTGTTGTACAGATTACTTCATCACCCAGGTATTAAGCCCAGCACACAACAGTTATCTTTTCTGCTCCTCTCCCTTCTCCAACCCTCCACATTCAATTAGACTACAGTGTCTGTTGTTTCCTTCTTTGGGTTTATAAGTTTTCACATGTAGTTTCCTTCTTTGGGTTTATAAGTTTTCACATGTAGCTCCCACTTATAAGTGAGAATACACATTATTTGGTTTTCTGTTCCTGTGTTAGTTTGCTAAGAATAATAGCCTGCAACTTCATCCATGTTCTCACAAAAGACATGATTTCATTCTTTTTTTATGGCTGCATAGTATTCCGTTGTGCATATGTACCACATTTTCATAATCCAGTGTGCCATTGATGGACATTTAGGTTGATTTTATGTCTTTGCTATTGTGAACAGTGCTACAATGAACATTCACAGGCATGTGTCTTTATGGTAGAATGATATACATTTCTGTCTTTATGGTAGGGTGATGTATATATTTCTCTGGGTATATACTCACTAATGGGATTGCTGTGTTGAATGGTAGTTCTGCTTTTAGCTCTTTGAGAAATTGCCATACTGCTTTCCACACTGGTTGAACTAATTTACATTCCCACCAACAGTGTACACCTGTTCCCTTTTATCTACAACCTTAACAGCATCTGCTTTTTTTTGACTTTTTAATAATAGCCATTCTCATTGGTGTGATAAGTGGTTTTTATTTGCATTTCTCTAATAGTCATGTTGAGCTTTTTTCACATACTTCTTGTCCACATATATATCTTCTTTTGAAAAATCGTGTGTTCATATCCTTTGTCCACTTTTTAATGGAGTTGTGGTATGGTTTGGCTGTGTCCCCACCCAAATCTCATCTTCAATTGTAGCTCCAATAATTCCCACATGTGGTGAGAGGGACCCAGTGGGAGGTAATTAAATCATGGGAGTGGTTCTTTCCCATGCTGTTCTCTTGATAGTGATTAAGCCTCACAATATCTGATGGTTTTATAAAGGGGAGTTCTCCTACACAAGCTCTCTTGCCTGCTGCCCTGTAAGATGTGACTTCACTCCTCATTCACCTTCAGCTATGATTGTGAGGCCTCCCTAGCCATGTGGAACTCTGAGTCAATTAAATTTCTTTTCTTTATAAATGACCCAGTCTCAGGTATGACTTTATTAGCAGCATGAGAACAGACTAATGCAGTAAATTGGTAACTTGCCTTCTAGTGGAAAGTACAGACAAACAATTAGACTTTTGTGGTCAAGGAAGACATGTTGTTTGACAGAATTATGCACAAATTATTTTGCAAATACTTACAAACATCACTAAAGCTGGCCCAGAAATATAAAGACAGCATCTCAGAGGACATTATATCACAGCTGAATCAGGAAAAATTATAGGCAAACATATGAGGCTTGAGTAAATGTTCTAGAGAAAACATTGTGATCATGAACAAAGATTGGAGGGTAAGAGTGTGAGGAATTCAGAATGATACAAGTACCTGAAGATTGTCAGAGTGCAAGAGGCCAAAAAGATAGGTGGTTGATGGAAGTATGAGTACAATCAATAACAAGGAAGTCAGCCTTATTAAAATGTTTTCTTATTAGTTTTTAAGTTATAATTTACAAACTTATGATTATATATTTGTTTTTACATATTTTACACATGATTTTTAAATTTTTATAATAAGGATTAAATTACTCATTAATTCAATCAGTTAATCAATCAGGTATTTAAGGATGACTTTATTCTACAGTGTGTGTGCTTATTGAATTAATATGGACAAATAATCTTATCATCCAAATTACTTATATGTCTGTATGAATACTTATAAATATATACATATAAACATATATACATATACTTATGTACATGTCATCATAATATGTATGTGTACATGTCATTATGTGTGTATATCTTTAAAAATAAGGAAATATAATTCTAGAATTAAGTGAAGATAATTAAACACTGAAGGAACGTTGCAAAATGCTAATCTTATATTTGTTAAAATTGTATTTTCACTGTATTCAGAAAAACGTAAAGAAGAATGCATTAAAATATTAAAATGGCACAAAATATTTATTGTTGTAGCATCAAAAATGTTGTGTAATCTCAAACTAAACTATGTAACATTGAAATGAAAACATTCTTTTCATTTCAAAAATAAAATTTAAATGTAGGGCTGATGAATATGCAACTTTAGTGCTTTTGGTCTCAGAAGGAAAAAGTAAATGATAATACAGTATTCTATAATAATATAACATGACTCACTTCTAATGAATATTGGAATAAAGACATAGTCTCATTAAAATGATCATAATTTCAGTTAATATTGGCATCACACTGTTCCTGGACCAAGCTGAGGGTCGGGCTGCTATTTCTCACTGCCCAATAACGAGATGCTGATGAACTGGGGAGAAAGAGAGTTTTTATTTCTGTAACCAGTTACAGAGAGAAGGCCTGAAAATTATATCCTGACCAACTCAAAATTACAAAGTTTTCCAGAGCTTATGTAGCTTGTAAGGTATATTTCTATGCGTAAGTGTGCATTTAGAACTTTAATGTTCTAAAAGCCCATCATTTTTCTGTTGATCAGAACTGAGTCAAGAACCACATTTCTAAGGATACTTTTTCTTATTTCTCAGAGAAGGTACAAAGATATCTAGTGGAAAAACTTCTTCCATAGTTTCAAAAAAGATCTATATGATTGATTTTTTGGTGATAATATTGACAATGTTGATAGCCGAGATATTTGGATTACATTGTCTTTGTGTGCCTATACGATTCCTCAAGACTTAGCTAATTTTCCACTTACATAGTTACCTATTATAAATACTACAAATTAAGATCTTTTAGATTGAAGAAAAATAACTTTCTATTTAATTAAATTCTCTACCTCTGGGTCAACGTATATAGTTGTGTCATCATCTTTTTGAACAATTACAGACATGGGTTGTTTAACAATGAGAATGTGTTCTGAGAAACGTGTCCTTAGACAATTTCATGATGGTGGGAACATCATAGGGTGTAGTTACACAAACCTAGGTGATGTAGCCTACTACATATCTAGGCTGTATGGTACAGCCTTTTGCTCCTAAGCTACAAACCTATATAGCATGTTACTCTACTGAATACTGTAGGCAATTATAATACAAAGGTAAGTATTGGTATATCTAAACATACAAAAGGTACACTAAAAATAAAGCGTAAAAGACAAAAATGATATGCTTGAAAGGGGCACTTACTGTGACTAGAGCTTGTAGGACTGGAAGTTGCTCTGGGTAAGTCAGAGAGTTAGTGGTGAGTGAATGGGCAGGCCTAAGACATTATTGTACACTATTGTAGACTTTATGAACACTCTACATTTAGGCTGCACTACATTTTTTTAAAAAACATTTCTATTCAATAATAAATTAACCTTCACTAACTATAACTTTTTTACTTTACAGACTTAAATTATTTTATTTTGACTATTCTGTAATAACACTTCAAACACAAACACATTATACAAATTTACAAAAATATTGTATTTTAAGATTCTTACTGTGTAAGCTCATATTCTATTTTTAATTTTCTTAAAGGTTTTGAAATTTTTTTGCTAAAAATTAAGACACAAACGCACATATTAGCTTAAGCCTTCAGTGGGTCAGGATCATCAGTATTATTCTTTCGAATTCCATGTTTTGACCCACTGGAAGGTCTTCAGGGGCAATAAAACCAATGGAGCTATGTCAGCTCTTATAATAACAATAGTTTCTTCCGGAATGCTTCCTGAAACTGTTTTATAGTTAACTTTTTAAATATTTTTGCAAGACTGGCAATGAATAGGTTTGTTTATACTAACATCACATCAAACACGTGAAAAAAATTTGTGTACTCTGACATTACAACCACCATGAAGATACTAGCTGATAGAATTTTTTCAGCCCTGTTATAGTCCAATGGGACTACCATCATGTATGTGGTCCATTGTTGAATGAAATGTAATTGTGTAGTGTATGCATGTATATAATCAGAAATTCTTCATGAGTCTTCTTTTCTGGACTCCAAAACTTTTATTGACACAGTTCACTATGCAACCATTAAGAATATATTGACATTAACAACTGAGATGAAAGCTATATACTGTCCCAGCTTTATAATTTTTATTTTCACCAACAGCATGAATTGTGGTGGTTGTATATTAGTCTCTGAACTAAGCTATCAAAGAAATATATACATATATATATATATATAAACTATAACCACCATATCTTTGCTGTGCTTGCTTTAAATGTTTTACCATTTCTTCAGTTAATCTTCATAGCAATATTGTGAGCCATTTATTATCATCATCACTTTAGAGATAGTAAAACTGAAGTTCAAAGGTATACACTAAGCAGCTCAAGGTCATTCAATTAGTAACTGGCAGAGATGTGATCCAAAGCAGTCTTTTGTTAAAGCCAATGATATCTTTCATACAATCCTAACTGTGTGACACAACATAGATGGCAGCATATAGTATTAGCATTTTTAAAGATGACTGTAAAAAATAAATCTCCAAGGAGCACTGAAGCGATCTCACAAAATGTAATTCTACAAAAGGAATGTCTTCCTGGGACAGGAAGAGGTAGAGCATCTCAAACACCTAAGATAGATAGACAGCTTGTCAGTTACCATCACAAAGTATTGTACTCCTGTCTGTAGAATTTATAAAAATGGTTTTTCATTGGTTGTGTGGAAAAAAATCATAGAACTCTGGCCTTGTATTTGCCACATGAGTTGCCTATAAACTGATGGATTGATTTTAATTTGGCCTTGGCAAATTTGTTACCCTCTGAGGTATTAGTCTTGCTCTTTTCCTTGAACTCTGCCTTTGGACACTACTCCTCTTCTAAAGATTTGTCCCTGGGGTCCTAGGCAGGCTGTCAGTCATAACTTTGTTGGCCATGAACAATATGGTGTGTCAAACCTTTAGTAATTTTGCCAGTTCTATTTTGTAAGAAAACATACCATAGTTGTCTGGAATGGTAATCTATATTTTAAGAATTTAGTTAGAAAAAATAGAACTCATTCAATGCAAATAATGTTTTTACTGGTAGAAACATTAACTATATTATTAATAATATTGTTTTTATCTAAAAACACTAGGTTTTTGCACATGTGATTCCATATTCTGCTTCACCTACCTAAGCATTGTTAAATGTACGTGTGCTCAGAAATGGATAGGTACTTGAGAAATATTAACTATATTCAAACTAACCAATAAATCTATGCATTAGGAAAGGTATTATCAATTTCACAAAGTCTGGTGACATAATAAATTTGCTTAATTTATCTTACAATCATTTCCATTAATGGTAGCATTACATATTTGTATATCTGTATACTAAATTTGATTAGATAGGATGAAGTTTCTTTTATTATTTTTTGTGATATTTCTTCTGCTGTTCTCTTGCTCATTGTATCACTTGCCCGATCATTTTAACAAATTCCATTCACCTTTGTGGTCCAATAAAACATGATGACTCTAAATAGATATAACAAGAAAAAAATTGGGGTTTTGTAATTTCCAATTGAAAATATACCTACCATTATATTGGGGCTGGTATTTTGATACAGAATATTATTATGCCCATTAGAAATATTTAAAATTAAAATAATACAAGGTGTTTTTATTTCCTGCTGTAATTATCTCAAAGTATAATAATTTTTGGCATTATTCGAGAACATTTATTTTAGCATATAAGCAAGTTTCTTAAACAATTACTAAACATAATAATATGAATGGAATGTTACATTTATCTTAAATGATTAATGGATACAATTGTCAAGAAAATTGTATGACTGTGGTAGTTGTTTTATCCTTTATATGTCATAAAAATGTAGACATTACCTTTAAATTATTTTCCCATAATTCCCAGCAATACAGAAAAAAACCCTCAATCTCCATTTTATTTTGTTTATAATAGTCAAATTCTAGGAAAAGTGACATCATTCACAAGCATATGTTCTTAATAAATTAATAATTAGTATCAGAAATTATGCAGATACAATGATTTTTCACAGTTCAATATTAATATAGTAACCATTCTTAAAATTTAAGAAATTGAAATACTATGAGAAATAGTATATTTCCACTTCCTCATTTGACATATTTACTATGCACATACTATATTTAAATTTCACCTATTTAAAGTAAGCATTGAAAGAGAAAATCTTTACGATATTTTATATCAAAGAAAGACATTGTAATATTTCTCTTTATGAGATGTGTCTATACACTTGGCTGGGAAATATGATGTTTTATATATCTATTCCTAGTGAATTGGACTTGAATTTCTAGCAAGCCTCAACATATCACAAGATGAAATAGTAAGTTCCTCTCAGAAAAGAACACAACATTGAAAAAGGGAGAAAGATTATTGAAACAGTCAAGTATAGAAAATAGATCTTCTGTCATAAAGGTCTTGACAGTAAATGTTGAAGCAGTAGAAATCACAAATAGTATTGGTTTTTATGTTATACATTCTGAGAATTTTTATAGAGCTCAACTGGATTATAATGATAACAGTAAAACTCTTCCTAAGATACTGTGTATGTTGTAACTTTGCTTTTGTATGAGTAGTAAAACAAATCTCTCTTGCTCACTCTAACTGGCTCTCTCCACAAACACACACGCAAGCACATTTTTGCAATACAGAAATATATTTTACCTATTTTCTTTCTAAATTTTGCCAACTCTAAAGTTTTGAAATATAGTGACCCATCTTTAAGATACAGATTATCATAATGAGAGTATTAGATGATTTCATTGTCTTTAACTGTAGATAACCACAACAGTGCAAAGCATTTTACATTACGTGACAGTATAAAGCTGTTTATATTCAAGTTCTTAAGCTATGGAACTGAAGATATAAAGAATATAAAATAATACAAACATAGAAATCTGTTTTAATAAATTACTTTGCCTTTATAAAGTATGAAAAACACCTATGTTTGACCAAAAAAATTTTCCCTTTAAACTCTGTAATGTTTTTTAGATAATGTTATCTTCTATTTCATGACATAGCTCAAGAAATCTACAAATTGATTGATTTCATTGAACATTAGGCTGTAGTGATACATATTTCACATATTTCATTTTTTTCTTACTTATTTTGTATTTTATTTTATTTCTTTTTTTATACTTTAAGTTTTAGGGTGCATGTGCACAACGTGCAGGTTAGTTACATATGTATACATGTGCCATGTTGGTGTGCTGCACTCATTAACTCGTCATTTAACATTAGGTATATCTCCTAATGCTATCCCTCCCCCCTCCCCCCGTCCCACAACAGGCCCCGCTGTGTGATGTTCCCCTTCCTGTGTTCATGTGTTCTCACTGTTCAATTCCCACCTATGAGTGAGAACATGGGGTGTTTGGTTTTTTGTCCTTGTGATAGTTTGCTGAGAATGATGGTTTCCAGCTTCATCCATGTCCCTACAAAGGACATGAACTCATCATTTTTTATGGCTACATACTATTCCATGGTGTATATGTGCCACATTTTCTTAATCCAGTCTATCATTGTTGGACATTTGGGTTGGTTCCAAGTCTTTGCTATTGTGAATAGTGCTGCAATAAACATACGTGTGCATGTGTCTTTATAGCAGCATGTTTTATAATCCTTTGGGTATATATCCAGTAGTGGGATGGCTGGGTCAAATGGTATTTCTAGTTCTAGATCCCTGAGGAATCACCACAGGTAATCCAGCATATAAACAGAACCAACAACAAAAACCACATGATTATCTCAATAGATGCAGAAAAGGCCTTCTTTGACAAAATTCAACAACCCTTCATGCTAAAAACTCTCAATAAATTAGGTATTGATGGGACATATCTCAAAATAATAAGAGCTATCTATGACAAACCCACACCCAATACCATACTGAATGGGCAAAAACTGGAAGCATTCCCTTTGAAAACCGGCACAAGACAGGGATGCCCTCTCTCACCACTCCTATTCAGTGTAGTGTTGGAAGTTCTGGCCAGGGCAATCAGGCAAGAGAAGGAAATAACGGGTATTCAATTAGGAAAAGAGGAAGTCAAAATGTCCCTGTTTGCAGATGACATGATTGTATATCTAGAAAACTCCATTGTCTCAGCCCAAAATCTCCTTAAGCTGATAAGCAACTTCAGCAAAGTCTCAGGATACAAAATCAATGTGCAAAAATCATATATTTCATTTTTGTTCATTCATACAAACTTGAAAACATTTATTCACAGTGGTTGATATGTGGAATGTAAAAATATCTATTTCATTTAAATATTTCATGTAAACATTCTACTTTTACTTGAAATTACACAGAAAGCATTCAGATTAGAACCCCTTTAATATAAAGTAAAGATTCTCAGACTGTTCAGTAACAAGAACCTTTAATCATTCAAGGAATATTCATGAATCATAAGCCTTTTCCAAGCATTTTTCTATAGACTTTGACTATATAAATATGGGCAAAACAATATTTCTTTCTTCACAGAGGTTCTATGGTAGGCAGCAGCAGGAAAAAAGAACAGTAAATAAATAATCACCAATCTAAATAGGAAAATATAAGGCAAGTGATGATACTTGAATAAATGTTGAAAAAAATGTGGGAGAAAGTATAGACAGTGTAGATAACTTGATCCAGGAAGACGTGTTTGGAAAATGTCCCATCTAAATAAAAACAGAAGGAAACAAAGGAACTATCTACATGGCTTTCTGGGAGAAGAGTATTTTAGTTCATGGAAAGAACGTGTGTAAATGCTTTAAGGCAGGCCAAGGCAAGCTTGGAGCCTTGGATCTATAATGAGACCGGTATGGTTTAAGAAAGAGGAAGAGTAATCATAGATGATATCAGAGAGGCAGAAAGGGACCGAGAATAGCCTAAAAGCCTTCATAAAACTTGGGATTTTATTCTGCCTGAGGTGGGAAGCCATGCAGGGCTTGAAACAGTGGGATAACATAATTGATTCATATTTTTAAAGAATCATTGTGGTTTATAGAAAGAAGAAAACCCGCAAGCATAGAAGCAGGAGACATGTTAGACTGTCTTTTTAAGACAAGGTTAGGAATTACTGTGGCTCTAATTGGATTTGGAGCAGTGGAGATCGTGAGAATGTTTGGATTCTGCATCTATTTGAAAGGTAATGCTGAAAGGATTTGCTAATGAATTGGTTAGAGTGTGAGAGAAAGAAAGCAGTCAGGAATGACATCAAGGTCAAAATTACCTAAACATTGTTTTCCTCCTCACAGCAAGTTGATATTAATGCTGAGAATTACTTGTCCTGACATACTGAGATTTACTGACACATGGGATGAGTACACTCTGTTGTATTTTTCAAAGGTAATTAATATCAAAGAGACAATTGATAGACTAATAGAAATACATGACACTTTTTTATTTTTTACCATTCAGCATGTGCGCAAAAAATTTTAACACGAGTTAAACTGATTTTTTTTTTATTTATTTATTTTTTTTATGGTTCATAAACAAATTTATTATACAACAGATATGGGAGAATGCATATTATAATCTCAAATTGCTAGGAAGACCTTCTAACTAACTTTATATTTCAACATTCATTTGATAGTGTTGATGGGAATCACTGATTATTATTTATGCAGTCAGAAATATATATATATATAAACTTATCATAAATGCATGTTAAACATAAAGTTTCTCCCTTGTCTATACCGTAAGAAAGTTTGAAACAGAACAAGAAGAGGCCTGACTTCATACAGGCATTCCTGATCCTGCAATAACCACAGGGCTATCATCTTGCACCTATGTTATCACTGAAGGACACAAACTGTTTCTGGAAGTATACCTCTACAATTTAAATGGTAAGTCATTCTAAAGATGCTTCTTGAGCTCAGGAAGTGTTTGATCAACAGGAACTCTGAGAACTTGAAAACTTTGAACAAGATTTTCTTTCTTTAAATAAATCTAATAGAGAAAAAAATATTCCTTCCAAGTAAAATAGTTTGTTTATATAGAGGACACCAGCTATCTGGACACCAGATTAACTTATAAATAGTTATATCTATGATGATATTTGTATGTATGCATTTCATTCCTGATGCTCACAAACATGGTATTTATTGATACTGTCTACTGCATGAAAATCTGTGATTAGTGGTGCCTCTCCAGTGGGGATGGAAAAGGGAGATAATATTTGTACTGGGGATATATAAATTATGTAAATGTATAGAATACAAGATGGAGAATTGTAGAGAGTAAAGACACATGTTAAACAACAAATGTAATTGTAAAATTAGCAAATGTTAAGGAAAGTACATATCTACTGAGAGCAGGAACTTTTTTCTCTCCACTGCCATTTTTTCAGAACTTCAAAGAGTACCTAACACTCTAAATCTCTTAATAATCATTTGTACAATTAATTAATTATGACATAAAACTAGAAAATGCGAAATATTTATGTATCTTTCTAAGGCTTTCTTGAGTCAGGACAAATTCAAAAAATTTCTGCCCAGAGCCTTGCATTTATAGAATATGCCGTCATACTTAGGTGATCAAGTAGTAATACAATATGATGAGCAAATTTTATTTGAAAGATTTATAAGGAGTAATAGAAATGACGAAGCAGAAGAAGGACATATATGATCTGTGACCTTTAGGAATTATAATCTAGTTGAGGAAAGACCCATGTAGCAGGGATAACTTAGTTCATGGCATTCTAGTTTTCCTGTATCAAATCCCCAAATATGGCATTCATTTAGCTGTGACTTTATTTATTGCTTTATAACTTCCTCTTTCACATGAATGAGCACTCCATAGAGTAATTAAGCAGAACTTCTTGTTGAAAATTTGATATAAATGACCACTGAAAAAAAAAAGAGTTCTTAATAGAGAGAAGTGAAAATGAATTCTAGAGGAAAATATAAACAGATGCACAATAATAAGAATGTGATGTACCCAGAAAACCGTGAGTTATCTGTTTTGAGGGGAGTAAGATATCTCTTCAAATATATGAAGAATAAGAATAGAAAGGGTCATTCAGGCTAGACTTTAGAAAACTATCAATGTCTGAAAAAGAAGGTTGGGCCTTGGATCATAAGCAGGGTCACAAACTGAAGGGTTTTAAAAAGTGAGAGACATGATCAAGGTTGTATTTCTAAAAGTGATTCTGATGTGGATGGTTTTGATTGATTATAAAGGCAGGTCTTCAAATGTTGAAACAGCAGGAGCCCATTGAGCAAATCCAGTAGTCAGTTCATAAAATCCTGAGTAGGGATAGAAATGAGAATAAAAGGAATTTTGGTGGCTCAAATTGAAGGGAAAAACAAATAAAGAAGTGCTGGAAGTTACATCAAGATTTAGAAGTGCTGGTTGGAAATAACATTAATAAAGATAAGAAAATTAGGAGTCATGTGTGCACATGTGTGTGTGCTTGTATCATCTCTCCATAGAGTGAAGGTGAAAATATAATTGTCTTCAAAAACATTTAAGAGAATATGTTTCCAAATGGTTATATAGATTAATGACAGATCTGACCAATGGCCAATAGAACAATGGGACAAAAATCGAACTGTCTCAGATGGTAATTAACTTAGTTTAAGAGTAGGTGACATTGGCTAAAAACCAAAATGCTGAAAGTCAGAGAAATGGAATAGGCATATAAATCCAGAATAGAGAGAAACATGTCAAGCAAGGACTGACCCATGTTAGATACTAACATGGGAGAAGTTGAGAATGTGCTGAGTTAAAAGGTGTGAACATTTATGTAGAAGGAAAAAAAAGTAGAACCTAAAATAGCAAAAAAAAAAAAAAAAAAAAAATTCATAGGTGATATGGTTTGACTCCATGTCCTCACCCAAAATCTTCTCTTGAATTATAATAATCTCCACATGTCAAGGATGGGACCAGGTGGAGATAATTGAATCACGGGGGTGGTTTCCCCCATGCTGTTCTCATGATAGTGAGTGAGTTCCCAAGAGATCTGATGGCCCTATAAGAGGGTTCCCTATTTGCTCGACACTCATTCTCTCTCCTGTCTCAGAGACAACTGTATGTTGTATTTTCCCTAGCAAAGGGCTAATTTATAGAGGGGAACAACACGTGCTAGAGCCTTTTTGAGGGTGAAGGGTGGGAGGAGTGTGAGGATCAGGAAAAATAACTAATGGGTACAAGACTTAATAACTGGGTGGTAAAATAATCCGTGTAACAAACCCTCTGATACAAGTTTACCTATTTAACAAAACTGCACTTGTACCCCTGAACTTAAATAAAAGTTATAAAAAAGGTAGTACTAAAATTTCTAAATAGAATAACAAGATTCTGAGTGACATTTGATGAGGAAGGAGTAATGTGATTTGATGAGGCAGGTCTTGAATGAAAACATATTTAAGGCATAGATTTCTGAATTGATTGAGAAAATAAAACAATTTGCATTTCAAATTCATTCTTCTCGCTAAAAGTGTCTTGGTCTAACTACATTATATTTATTTTTCTATCATTAATTATTTTGGTTTTCAAACCCAGTACAACTTTCTATCTACAAGTGACCCTTAGAAAATGGGTTTGAATTGTGTGTGTCCACTAATACATGGATTTTTTTTCCAATAAAGGTTACAAGTGTGCCTGCTCTCCTGCCTCTCCTTCAGCGCCTCCACCTCTCCTGCCTCTGACACTCCTGAGACAGCAAGACCAACTCCTTCTCCTCCTCCTCCTCTTCAGTTTACAAAACATGAAGACAAGAAGGATGAAGACCTTTATGATGATTTACTTTTAAGTAGTAAATATATTTTATCTTATGATTTTCTTTATAACATTTGCTTTTCTTTAGCTTTATTTATTGTAAAAATAAAGTTTATAATATATATAATATACAAAAAATATGTTGATTGACTGTTTAAGTTTTCAGTATGGCTGCCCGTCAACACTAGGCTGTTATTAGTTACGTTTTTAAGGAGTCAAAAGTTATGCTTACATTTTCAACTGTGCAGGGGGTTGGTACTCCTAATGCTTTGCATTATTCAAGAGTCAACTGTATTTCCTTTAAGGTAATTAACCATATTTCAACATGGTTAGTCATATTAGCTATTCTTCTTTTTGATTTTTAGTACATTAATTGTAAAGATATTCACTTACACATAATAGTTGCTCAGTGAATGGCCGAATGACTCAAGGAATGATTGCATGAATTAAAGATAGCCAATATATCTTCTTATGAACTTTGTTGGATCAAAGTTGAAGATTATAATTGCTGATGTTTTAACATTCTCAAAAATCTTGTGAGAATTATAACAGCGTTGTTATAAATTTTTATTTCAAATGCTCTTTTAACAAATGTGTTCCCTCTGATTCCTAAAACAGCCTTGCTGGGAACAAGAGTAAATTTTACTGTTCCTAGTTTATAGGTAAGTTAATCAAAGCTCCTTGGAAAAGTTCCTTGACAGTGTCAAAGGCTAAAACCTGGACGGACCTAATGATATAGAGCATTCTTCACTTCCAGTTTTGCTAGCATTCACCAGACCATGATTATTTCATGCAACGGAAACATTGAACTGGACAATACTCTTAAATTTCACTTATTCTGAAAGGCATTTACTCATCCCAGCATTCCCTAAATTCAAAGGAGAACTTGAATAACAACCTGGAAGACTCAACTACCTGACAGTTGCAGAGCTGACAATGATTTGGCTAGCTTTCAGCAGACACTTCTCTTTAAGTGTTACTTCACTGAACAAGACACTATATGATAATGCTATTTCACTGACCTTCCCCTGCTTCCTGCCATAGGCTTAAATTATCTGCGATTTTTGTGGAAACAGTGCAAACCTCTGTGGATAAGAGCTGAAAAGGAATATAATTTAATGAAAACCAGTGATAACTTGAGGAAAATTGGTTAAAAAAAAGTCCGACGTTTTCAACTTAATTACTTAAATGCAAGAATGAAAATGTTTTCAGATATCTTTTGTTTTGATGTGAATAAATAAATCAATTTAAAATTTAAGTTTTAACAAGTAAATGGTTAGACCATCTTATATCCTGTTTAATATGTTATTTTAATGCCAGAGTTCAGCTTAAGAATCATGTAGAGCTATCAATACTGGTGTTCTAAAGTTTACCTTTCAGCCGGGTGCAGTAGCTCATGCTTGTAAGCCCAGCACTTTGGGAGGCTGAGGCAGGAGGATCATTTGAGGCCAGGAGACTAGCCTGGGCCACGTAGTGACACTCCATCTCTACAAAAACAAAACAAAACAAAACAAAAATAAAATAAAATAAAAACAGAGAGAACTCAGATCTACATCAAAAAGGAAGAGTATTTGAAAAGAAATGAAGGTAAAATAAAATTTAAAAATTTTTAAAATAAAATTAACCTTTTACTGACTTTGATTTAGGAGAAGATTATAGTTCTTCATTAGCAATTGTAAGACAGAGGCAATAGTCTATGTTGGTGAGGAAAACATAAAATTCTGATTTTTACTCTGAAGATTATTATGGGATTCTCTCTTTCACCTTGCCTCATATTTTCTCTGCCTGTCTCCATCTCTCTCTCGCTCTCTTTCTCTCTGTCTCTCAAATGCAGTATTCCTGTTAATTGTGAAGTACCTACAGATACATATTCTCTCTAGGCACACATCTGTAAATATAATTTATTTGTTGAATAAAGAAACACATCTCCAAATACATATAGTATTATAACATGTAATTTTAGACTCAAGTATGTAAAGCATTTTTCTTAATTTAAAATTGGAATCATTTTCAAAGTTAGATTTTAAATATACAGATTGTCCAAATTCAAAGAAATAGCACTCATTCATTTTTAAACTTGGGATTTTTGCTGATAATTCATTTGTTTATTAAAATATGTTCATTTAGCTTGATGATCTAATTACCCTCATAATGAAAAGAACATTTAAACTCAGCAAATAAGAGGATATTTTTAAACAACTCCAATTTTTGAATTACCTTGCATACATTTTTTTTGTATGTGAGAGGAAGTCACACGGCACATCCTATTTTTGTTGCCACAGCATATTTTGTAAATACTTGTTACAGCAAATTGATGTCTTACAACACTGAAGTTAGCATTGAAATACTGATGAGAGTTAATGCTAGTAATCAAGTCCTGATATTACTCACCCAGCACTTCCATACCTGGAGCACTATTATTATTTATTGAGACATATTTTGGTTCAGTATTAGAACATTTTGGCCCTAGGTATGTTATGGAATATTTAGATTAAACCCAAAACCAATAGTTGATAAAATTTTTAAAAAGTCATATGTCATTTTTTCCTAGCATTAAAATAATTTAAAGGCTACAAGATTGCTGTAAAATAAAACAACTATTTAATATTTTAAGTACATTGAAAATAACAGAGGTCTACTTACAGCCTTGAGAATTTGCCTTTTTGTGGGGAAAAAAAAAAAAGCCCCACAAAACAGAATTTAGCTAACTTGTGCCTACCTCAAAATAGGTGAACTCTCAGCTTGGTTAAAATAATGTATAATTAATATTTCTTTGTTTTCATTGCTTGTTAATTTAGGTTATTAAATGTCTGCTATTCATTAAATTCTAGGTCATTCAAGGTCATTTCAAACTGAAACCCCTTTAGAAAAATCCTGCTTAATTTTTATTTTCTTATAATTCTAACTTTTATTTTACATTCAGGGGATACATGTGTGGACTTGTTATATGGGCATATTACGTGATGCTGAGATTTGGGATACAATTGATCTTGTCACCCACATAGTGAGCATAGTACCAAATAAGTAGTTTTTCAGTCCTCCCTTCCCTTCCCTCCACCCCTCCTTTAGAGTTCCTAGTGTTTATCCTTCCCCTCTTTGTATTCCTGTGTACCTAGTGATTAGCTTCCACTTATAAATGAGAACATGCAATATTTGGTTTTCTGCTTGATTTTATTCTTAAGCTTTATAGTCAGTATGTCCCGCCCTTACAAAACCAGTACTTTACCTTAGTTCTTCAGTAAATATGAGAACCACTCATAACATGCAACAACAGAGAAGGGAAGCTTTAATATCATTTATGGATTTTTATTTTTCTATCATTAATTTTTTTCTCTGATAGACTGATTTTTCTTTATCCTCTTATTTTTTAAGCTAAATATATTAACGTACTTTCAAAGTGGATAGACATACATTTATAACATATACATTAACATTCATATTGTAACTTTGTCTATTTACTTGTTAAATTTATGTAATATTAAGTAGGTAACTACAAGTCTGCTTATACAAGTCATGTCTTTAAAGTAAGTCATTTTTCTTTAATGTAATTTTATTAGTCAATTAAATACTTAAACATTATACTTTTACAAATATAATTGTAATTATGAAGCTTCTGTGTATATATATAATGATGCCTTATATTTGTATTGTATTTTATTTATAAGTAACTATCCTAAATATCTGATTTCTGTAAGCCATGTTTCTGAAATGCATCGCTTAGTTAAGTCACTCTGCCAGACCTAGAGGATGATTACTAAATAAACATTTTTAGAGTATTGCTTAGAAATTACAAACTTCCCCAACCCACTTTGCTACTTTTGTACTACCTACCATATTCTCTGCAACTCACCTGTTAAGATTTAATTTATTACTATAAAGGTATCTATTCATGGTTTTTCGTTTCAACACAATATACGTAGTTATTTTGAGTGTATTTCTGAGAATGTTCTCATCCATTCTGCTCATGGACGAAAATATCCTATTAGTATGGTATATAAAGTGATGTGTTGACAACGGTGGTGGAATATTTCACAAGGAGGAGGAGAATATGGAAAACATAAGAATGGGGAAGAGGAACTAGTCTTATATCCACCTTAAAGATCATAGGCATTTTAGGTAAAATGTAATCTTCTTAGCTTGACATCAATAGCCTTTGATAATAATTTCCCATATAACTTTTCAGCCATAACTATGTTTTCTATTTTGTCCCTGCACTCAACATACATGTAATTCAAACTGAAGATAATTATTAAAATCCCCATGCCTTTTACAGCTTTCTTGATTTTTGGAAAGGACCTTTCCTCAGTCCATTATATTCTTTTCATCTCCAGCTAGTGCATTTCCATTCATCTTTCAGTATCCAATTCAAATGCCAACTCTGTGACACCTTTTTGTATTCCTACAGACAAAAATAATTGTGTTTCTTCTGACCTCTCCTTGTGTATTTCATGGAATATGGCAAAGTACTTAATTCCACTGAATTGTAGCTACTGCCTTGCTGTCTTACCAACTAAAACAAGGACATTTTGGGGAATATAAGAATTTAAATTGAATAGTAACCACAAGATAAAAACTCTGGGCATTGCATGATCTTCCTTTTAACTAATTAGAGGACAAGTATATTGATGAAAAATCATTATATAGAATTTGATAAGACTTTCTTCTAATATTAATTTTTGTTTTATGATTTTTCTTCTGTTTCATAAAATTTTGACAGAAATATATTTCTTATAAATTGCCTTCTTTGTAACTCCCCACTTTTGTTCCTAGAGCAACATGCTGTCCTGGCTAGCTAAAGTGTTTCTGAATGCAAGAAAATTTTCAAAAAGGGAGTTTGAAATTTAACTCCACAAACTACTATCTGGACTGGAATGCTACATTAAATGTATTATAATTTTGTATTGATTTATAGGGATGGGGAATGAAAAGGATCCAAGGCCATATGTTGATATTCTTTTGATATGTTAAGAAATAATTTTCTATTTCTTCTTAAATGTTTTTAGAGGTTACTTGGTACAGTGGTCAATAAAACCTTGAAATGTTGATGTTTAAGAGCTGTTGATTGCTGGCAGCAAAGAAGTCCAACTGTGCTGGCACCCGAGATAGCGTCTCCACATTTTCTTCCAGGATCATCACCTTTGTTCTAAATAGCTCCCACATAGTGTGAGCAGAAGTCACATGTTTTAGATTTTCTGCCTTGGCACCCAGGAAACCAATATGATTGAGTAAACATATTAAACTTCCTTTGCATTTCCAGCCTGAACAGATGTTAAGTACGAGCTGATTCACCTACATTCAACCCGACATCCACATCCACAGACTGTTTCATTTCCCTTTTTCAATTTACATAGAAGCATAGATTCTTGCTGGCATATATAAATGCGCCATTTAAGGCAATCAAAAATGGTTCCACATCTCACTTGATTTCCACAATTGTTGCTGTGACGATGGACTACTGAGGAGAGAAACTTAATTTCTCTGGCAGATCTTCCCACGTTTAAGCAACATGTTCATGGAGAGCCAATATTCAGTAATTACAGCACAATTCCTCACAATTTCACAATTCGCTAAAAGTATGCATTTTCACAATGTAAAGCTGATTTTCCTTTAACCAAATAAAACATGAAAAGATAGCTGCAAGCAATGGGCAATCTAGATCATTAGATGATTGATGTAAAATTAGAGGACATTGAGACTGGAATAGATTGCAAACATCAGGGAGCTCAGAAAACTTGTAAACTCTACATTTTGAGGAAATATGTTGTTGATGCTTTTGCAGCTCTATGTAGCAACCTAACAAATAAAGGCTTAAAATAATTTATCTACGAGTTACTTTGTCATTATTTGCAACTATTTCACATCATACAGCTTCTCTAGGAAGTCCTCAGCTTATTCACCAAAATAGAATTTCTAGTTATAATTCCATTCCTCTGTTCATACTATTTCTCTTGCCTATGAGACAAAGAATCAAAACCAAGTAATCAAAAATGTAGAATATTGTAGTGGTTATGTTTAATTTTCTAATGTTGTGAATGCTATCTAATCAAGTGAATTATACGATTTAGCAGTCCCTATGATTAAGTAAAAAGTTACAGAAGTAATATACCAAGTCTATACATTGTAAGTAATCATATATTCCAAATATTATTTTTATGGTAATGAAAGGTACTATGTATTGAGCACTTAAATATGCAAAAGCATGATGCTAATCCCTTTAGCTATTTCAACAATAAACTGTGTAGGTACTGTAACCTACATTCTTTTTGAAGCACAGGTAGTTATAATATGGGTATTCACATTCCGTATTCTTTATAGTAGGGGAAGGTTAAAGAATGAGGCAGAGAGAGACACACACACACAGAGATGTGGAATGTACATGAGAAATATTCAATCTGATAAATTATATAATATATCTTCACCTAACATATAGTATTATGACAGCAAGGGACTGGCAGATAAAAGGAGCATTTCTATTTAAGTGACAGTGAAACACTGAATTTTAAAATGGTATAGGCTTGTTAGGTCAAAAAAGAGAAATCTAAGCTCAAGTGAGGAAATAGCATGTAGAATTTGACAAAGTTATAAAATGTATAATTTTATTTCATGTCAGGGAATACAAAAAAAAAAAAGAAAAGAAAAGAGAATCGGAAGATTCAAAAGTACAACAGACCAAAGGAACAGGCTTGTGGGTGGTTAAAAAAGAATACTCCACCTGGTTTGTGGGCACAGATCAGTGAAAAATTTTACCTGGATGATAGATGTGAGAGGATTAAGAACACTTGACAAATGTAACCTGAACTTTCCTATTTCTCCTAGCCCTCCTGCAATTAACTAGGACCATGAAACAAGCCATAGCCAAACAGCTGTGAGTAGAAATCATGTGTGTCCCTTTGGGTCAGTAGAAAACCCTCCAGCATTCTGTTCCTCTGCCAGGGCAATGAGGAGACTTTGTGTTGAGACTGTGGAACCAGAAAACAAAAGCAAGCTCAATGAATTCCTGTGTAGCAGCCAAATTTCCCGAAACTCACCCAGACTACAGTGACTTTGGGAAAGCAAGAAATAAAATGTTTGATTGCTACATCTGCAATGCCAAAACTATCTTGATTAGTACAAATTATCAGAAAGTAGGAGAAACAAGAACACGAGAGTTCTGGCACCATCGTCATTGGTTGTGAAGCAGAACATTATCTGTAACATGCCATCCTGCATGGTAGTGAGGGTTTGTTATATTTGCCAATGTTTAGAGCCACAGTAGTGTATTTACATGGGTTCAGTTGGATTAACCAGTACATATTTATTTTCTTTAGATGGATTTAATTTAAGTAACAAGCCTACCAGTGTCATTAAACAAATGGACAAAATGAGCAATGGAACATTTTATGCTTCTTATTGAAAAATGAACAAAGATTATTCTAGTAAAGAAAGCTCCGCGTGTAATACAATGTCAAGATTGAAGTGGTTCTCTCCTACCATTTAATGGATGAGTTCTAGAAAAGGCAAGTGCTGTAAACAAAACACTGTTTCCATGGCAACACATACTTCAGCTTTTAGCCTTTCATCATGCAAAAAGAATTTTAAAACATTTTTTATTTTCATAGTTTGTAATAATAATGGTGACCTCTACATCCAGTATTTTCTGGAAGCTAGTAACTGGCAATGCCTCACGCTTTATACTTTTTGGCCAATCTTCTAGGAGAGCTTTACCCAGGTTTCTCATTACTTATAAAAATTCAGTTCATTTTCCAAGGGCAGATACTTAAAGACAAAATTAGCCCAGCCATACATTTTGAAATGCATATTTTAGAAATAAATATTTTAAGTGACAGATATACCTCTCTCTGAGTCAAACTATTGTATATGCACATATGCTGTGTGTTTGTGTGGGCATATGAAGACATATATATGATTGTGTATGTGTATATGTAAATTATTTCTTAATAAAATTTCTAGAAGTGATAGTATAAATAGCCAGTGATAAAGCGTGATAAAGTATAAATGTAAGAAATAATATTGTGTTTCTATTGACACACAGCATTATTACTATGAAATTTGCAGATTAAACAAAGCAAGTGAATTATTTTATGGTTTGTGTTGGTTAGGAATTTGGAATGGGATTTAGCTGACTCTTCTGCTTCAGAGTCTTACAAGGCTGCAATCAAGGTAGCAGCCAAGACTATGGTCTTACCTGAATCTCAGCTGGGGAAGAATCCTCTTCCACATTCACATGGTTCCTTACAGTATTTATCAAGTACCTGGAAGGCTATTGCCCTGAGGGCCTCAGTTTCCTGCAGCTATAGCTGTTAGCTGATGGCCACACTCAACTCTGTAAGCTGTGATCCTCTCCATGTAGCAGCACAACACATGACAATTTATTTCTTCGAAGCCAATGACAGAGAGTCTCCCAGCAAGACCGGTTACAATCTCATGTAATGTAATCATGTTCACATAATCACATGGTCTCATATTTGCCATTTGCTACTGTTAGAGGTAACTCAGTTCCTGCCCACACTTAAGAGCACAAAGGTGTTATTGCCAGAAGGTAGGGATTATAGGAGCCACACTGGAGCCTTACACCGCAGAGATTTTCACCTAAGTCCACATGATTAGAAATTATAGGAAGACAATTTTGTGGATCTCAAAAAATAAATTTTTGCTTATTCAGCATCATAAAGTGTAAGTAACTGCTATGTGGCAATTAGAGATTTTATAAAATTGTGTTACAATTACTATTTATTCCCTTTCTCAAGGAAGCAATTTATAAAAATTTCACTATGTACCCAAAATAACTCTTTTTGTATTATTAATTTTTACCTGAGACTATACATTTTTAGAGGTATAAGAAAAGAAATATAGACACACCAATAACCAAAAAGTTCTAGATTCAGATCCTGGCATAATTATTTTCGAAGCTTGTAAAACCTTTTGTAAAGACATAATATGCCTGATTATTAGTTTTATTATCTATAAAATAAATATAACATGTGCTTGGTATGCTTATTATGGATTTTAAATATAAGATTTGAAAAGGCCTGCTTTATAGTAGCATCTACTTCAATGACTGATATATTATTGATACAATACTTAATTTATATGTATAAAATAATATTTAAATTCACATATTATTAAATTTTCATATACTCATTTGGAAACTGTTTCCTGTTTGGTTAATAATTATTTGAATTTCTTATACTAGGTTAAAGCCATACCCCAACCTATCAGAAATATTTAATTTCTGCTAGGGAAAGATACAAAGTAATAATATAATCAGAATTACATGTCTATATACTATGCTCAGAAGGAATACATCTCACAGAAATGGCAAAACGATTCTGCCACAGCTGTAAAATTATGTACAGTTTATCTGATTTGACTTTCTTGTGCCATGAAGTAAGAACTTGCAGAAAATATTAATTAAAATGCACATAAAGTGTTTTGCTCATGAAAAGAGAAAGTTGTATCTTGACATCATCCAGCTCTGGTTAGGATGCTGGATTCCCTGGAGTAGATGTGGGATTCTGCTTCAGTTGAAAACATACCTGAGCCTGTCTACTTAAGGAATTACTAAATATAGAGTTTGGAAGTCAGGCTTTTCTGAACTACAGATCACTATGGCAGCTCTATAACTATATCATGGTTCCATAAGTCAGAGCAGTGTCATTTTCAACATTCTCGTATCTCATTTTAGGGGGATACTCTATGTCGACTACTGATAAAACTGCTGATACATTAGTTCTTTTCTGCTTCTGTACACCAGGGACAGCAAATGCTCCTCCAGGTTCATCTTTACTAAGTTGGGAGTGGTTGTGAAGGATGGCTATGACAACAAATTGGAGGTCCGAAGGAGAGCACACCAGCATCAACTCACTCTGCCTGCCGCAGGGAATGATGGCGGCCCATATGCTACAGATCTAACAAATGGCCTCCAAGCATGGTGACAGCTGTTTGTGCGGACTCTGGAATAAAAAATTACAACTTCCTCATGCTTTCTATTAATCTGACACTTGAAATGTACTATGGACTGAATCGTGCCCACCTTCCCCAATTCATATATTGAAGTCCTAACTCCCAACGTGACTGACTGCATCAAAATGGATCTTGGTACAGAGAAGGGAATGCTGCTGTAACAGATACTTAAAATGTGGAAGCAGTTTTGGCACTGGCTAATAAGAGAGGGCAGTAAGAGTTTTGAGGTGCATGCTAGAGAAAACCCACATTGCCAAGGAGGGACTGTTCATGGACATTGGCTATGAATGGTGATTCTGATGAGGGCTCAGAAAGAAGAGGAGATAGAGAAAAAGCCTGCAACTTCTTAATGAAAACATGCATAATCACGAATATAATTTTGGTATAAACATTATATTAAAGGTCATTCTTGTGATGTCTCAGACAAAAATAGGAACAGATTATTGAAAATTGGAGAAAAGGTAATCCTTATTATAAAGTTGCAAAGAACTTGACTAAAAATGTGTTCTAGTGTTTTGCGAAAAATCAATGAACAATGAAATTAGATAGGTAGTTGAGGAGATTTCAAAGCAAAATGTGATGATGTGGCCTGAATACTTCTAACGGCTTATAGTTAAATGTTAGAAGAGAGAGATTAATTGAGGAAGGTATTGTTAAGGGAAAAATAATCAAATGTAGAAAGATGTAGAAAATTCTCAACCTGAGTGTGTTGCAAAAAAAATGAGAAGAGCGTATTCTAAGAGAATACCAAAGGTATAGCTAGACTGTCACTTGATAAAGAGATTATGGAATAATATAGGGAAAAACACTGCCAGTTTGAATGGACGGGGATGGAGGTAAGATAAAGTGAAGGAAGCCTGAGGGTCTTCTCAGATTCTACAGGACAGGACAACAGAGTTATTTGGCAGTAAACATACACTGTTTTTCAAGACAAGGGAAAAATAACACTGTAGGCAATTTAGAATTATCAGGGTCACCAGCTTAGTTTCAACTGGCCAGATGGCCTCTGCCAGCAGAGCCTTGGGAGGAAGATCTGAGCCTGGCAAAAATCCCACTTAGGGCCTTGGGGGCAGAGTCGCCACCCCAATCAGTCCAGAAGGTGAGTCATTGAGCCAGAGGGAATTATTATTGAACCTTAAGATCTAATGAAATTTACTTTGCCTGCTTTTGGACTTGCTTGGGAGCTGCTACTCCTTTCTCCATTTCTATTTCTCCCTTTTGGAATGCGAATGTTTGTCCTATGCCTGTCCCACATACTACAAAAGTTAGGTGGTATTTTGGAGCCACATAACTTTTCTAGTTTCACAGGTCTGCAGCTTGAGAGAAATTTTGTTCCATGATGAATCATACCTAAGGTCTCACTCATACCTGATTTAGATGATATTTAGATGAGACTTATACACTTTAGAGCTGATGCTGGAATGAATTGGGATGTGGAAGACTGTTGGAAAAGGTGAATATGTTTTGCATGTGAAAAGAATATGAATTTTGGGAGACCAAGAGTGAAATACCATATACTGGTTTGTCTCTACAATTCATAGATTGAATCCCTAATACTCAATGTG
Organism: Hylobates moloch; assembly: GCF_009828535.3. Classification (NCBI taxonomy): domain Eukaryota; kingdom Metazoa; phylum Chordata; class Mammalia; order Primates; family Hylobatidae; genus Hylobates; species Hylobates moloch. The sequence goes on from NW_026652305.1 coordinate 1,099,359, forward strand.
ACTGCATTTGGAAATAAAGTCTTTAAGAGGCAATTAAAGTTAAATAGGTCGTAAGTATGGGCCCTAATTCAAAAGAATTGGTGTCCTTATTAGAAGAGATACCAGAGAGCTCTCTTTTCCCATGCATGCACAAATAAGAGGTCATTTGACCACACCAGCAAGATAATGACTACTGAGAAGCTAAGAGATGAGGCCACTGTACCTTGTCAGTGTTTGGTCTTAAACTTCTCAGCCTCCAGAACTGTGTGAAACACACTTCTATGGTTTAAGCCATCCAGTTTATGGCATTCTTGTTATGACAACCTGATTTGTCCAAAAAATGCATCTTGCTAAGTTAAGAAGCCAATCGGACAAGGGTTACATACTCTGTGATTCCAACTCTATTATGTTCTGGAAAAGGCCAAACCAGGAGATAGTGGATGCCATGAACCCCTGTATTCCACCTGTTGATCCCTCTTCCTCCCCTCCTATGTCCTTGGTAACCACTGATTGGCAGTCAAACTATTCTGTGCAAATGTATAATGGCATGTATATAGTTAAATATCGTCAACACATGCCATTATACATTTTTCAAAACCCACAAAATATGCAACCAGAAAGGGGAACCCAAATATATACCAAGGATTTTAGTTAATATTTCAATATTTTCTCATCAATTTGAACAAATATACCATATGTTAGTGGGGTAGATATATGGGAATTTTCTGAACTTTGCACTCAATTCTTCTATAAACCTACAGCTGTTCAAAAAATTAAGTTTGTTAATTTAAAAATAAAAAGTAACTAGATATTATAATTCATTTTTTTCATTTAAACAAGAAACAATTATTGAATCCTTACTGTGTTGCAGGCCCTGTGACTGGTGCAGGGAAACTAATTTACTTCATGAATAGTCATGAATTTGCCCAATGGTAAACCATAGCAAAATATAATTCTAAAACAAAGTTATTTGCTCAAAATTCCAAATTTTAAGTCAAATAATATGTTTTCATTTTAGAACAAGGTCTGTTTTGGTTTGTTTGTTTTTGTTTGTTTGTTTGTTTTTCAAAGCTAAGCTTATGTTGTAAATTAGTCCCTGGTTAAGCTTTAACAGATATTATTTTGGCATTATATTTAATTTGAATAGTAGAAATTCCTTTAAAGGCAATATTACCAAAATGTATTTTTCAATCTCTGTGCCTTTTTGCTCTGCAGATATTTAAAATAAGTTATTATAATCTAAGAAAAGTAAATCAGAATTGTGCAAACTGTTCAATTAAATCAGAAGTTTTATATCTGCGAATTAGAAACCAAGAAAGATTATATTTCTAAGAACATTTAAGTGTGTATTTTTAAAGAAATAGAATTTTTGTCAGAGTATCAGTAGAAGTATTTTTAAAAGTCATTTCTGAAGGAAACCAGATATAGTTTATATGATAAAACAAAAAAAGCAATTTTAGCTTATTAGTCAATTCTCATTTTCAGAAAAGCAGCAGTAACCTAAAATGTTGAAAAAGAATAAGAAACTTAATCTCTAAAGAAAACGCTGTTTTATATAACTGAAAATGAAAAGGCTGTCTTTGCTTAAAGAGGAAAATGATTCAGCAGTTATTTAGCTTAAGAAATTTTTACAACCTGCATAGTGATATTTTCTAGTGAAAACTGAAAGGGTAGGTAAGTCCTACAGCATCTAAAGTAATACACAAGTCCTATTTTTAAACTAAGAATTGAGTTTAAAATGCTCTGCCTGTACACGTAAATTTGTCACTAGAAAGTGATTCTATGCTGCCAAATGTACATTTGTTTATTTTTAATGATAAACGATGTAAAACTGGCTTCCAAACCATTAAATACTCTCAAGTTCCAAGATTAATTCTGGTTCGTGTGTGTGTGCGTGTGCGTGTGTGTGTGTGTGTGCGTGTGCGTGCGTTTCATTGGCCACCTTAAAATGCTGGTGTATTACTATTTATATACCTGAATTGATAGAGAGGAAGTGTATAGGACACTTTTGTAATATTGACTAAACCTCAAAATAAAGAAGAACCAGTATCAAAATGAAATTGCTCATTTCTAGTCATAATAAACAAATCTAAGCCACAAGCTATTTGTATTCAGAAATGTTCCATATCATTTATTCATTTTTATATACTAATTAAGAAAGTAAATTGCTTTAAATTCTTTAAAATACACATCAAATAAAATGTCAAACTTTAAATAATATCTCTATAGTATATTCTTTCTGAATTTTTTCAAACAGAGCTTAGCTTCTTTTAAAAAAATCACCAATATCTGTATCTGATATAAATATGTGTATGTTTACATCTTTTTCTCTCTAAGTACATTGTGAGTTCCTAAACACAGAACCTGTATTACTTCTGTATTTTAAATGTTTCTTGAAGTATTTCTAACACCTAGAAGGCACTAAAACGTATTTTGTTTTAAAAAAAAAATTGTGCTGAGACGAAATTGGGGTCTGTCAGGCAAACTGAATTATGTGCACTGTGAAGTTACTCTAAATTTGTTGAATGTACTATAGACTTTTAGTGCCTTTCCTAAATTTTAATTGACAGAATACAAAGTAGTAGGTTCAATATTAGAAACTTAAAGTATTTACGAATAATTGAGATATTAAAATAAGAAACAAGATATGATTCATTTTCTTCCTTCTGCAAAATGCAGTAAGGTCAGGGTGAGCTATAGCCTCATCAGTGGAACTTGCTAATGGCAGATCTAAGGAAATCTTAGGATATTCTGTCAAGAATTGCTTTGACCTACATAAGTATATTACAACGACCATTGGTGAGATTTTTATAATATTTTAGTCGATTGGATTACTATTCTTTCTTAAGTTTTGAAACAAGGATAGTTTGAGTACAAAATATCAGAAGACCAGAGGATGTTTGTTCATGTGTCTTATGGATGTGATATTTTCTCTGTGAAATTTGAAGATGAAAATCAAGTTCAATGAGAATGATCAGTATCACTAAAATATTACTCAGGGTCTATCTAGATGTGGAAAGTGATACAACTTTTTTCATGGTATTTATTTAAATAGAGTAGACATTGCCTACATAAGCTCTTTTCATGTTGCATAGAGCAGACCCTGCTCCACTTTTTTCCTGTGACAATTCTTGTTTCTTTCATCTATATTGCTGCCTTGGCTGGAAAGTTTTTACCAGTTTAATGCCTTTTCTCCACATTTCAAAATTTTCCATAAATGTTGAGGCAGCGTTACAATTGCAAGGTTCCTATAAATGTATAGCAAATTTAAAACAAAAATGAGAAATATGTAGAGACTCAAAATAATGCATATAGTTCTAAAGAAGCAGTTTAAACCTTTCTCACAAAATAAAACTGCATTTTATTAGTTGGCAAATCTTGATTGCTAAATAATTCTTGGGGGAGAAAATATCTTTTCTGTTTTGCTATTTAATATTATCATTTTGAACTGCAATTTAATGTGAGTTGCTTCAGTTGCTTTTGCACATAGATGGGGAACAAATTTTAAATAAGAAATAACTCATTGAAGTTTTCCATTGCCTAAATACTGTTAATAAGCAACCCTTATATAGATTGTGGCATAGAATACATTTAAAATTTTCATTATTATTTAAAATACCAATAAAATCTGATGTAGATAAAACTAATTATAGTATAAGCAATATTTGTCGGAATTAATTCTCAGTGAGATTGATATCGTGAATCATTGACAATTTAAAGAACTTTAGGAGTTTTCATCTAATAGTTTTTGCCAAAGTTTTAGTTATTTACAATGAATTTTAGGTTGGTTAAGCCAATGATTTACCATGAAACATAAATAATTTTTTGTCTGTTCACAGAAAGCACGCAACTACATACAAACACACAACCATTACCATGCATACACACACATATGTATATACACGCAGCTATCTTCACATACACACAGAGCCTGACATTGCAAACCATTTCTTGTTTTACCCTAAAACCTAAAGTATAATAAAAAAAAAAAAAAAAAAAAGTAAATTTTACTTTAAGTTCTGGAATACACGTGTAGAACGTGCAGGTTTGTTACATAGGTATACATGTGCCGTGGTGATTTGCTGCACTCATCAACCGGTCATCTAGGTCTTAATCCCCAAATGCATTAGGTATTTTTCCTAATGCTCTTCCTCTCCTTGCTCTCCACCCTCCTAAAGGCCCCGGTGTATGATGTTCCCCTCCCTTTGTCCATGTGTTCTCATTGTTCGACTTCCACATAGGAGTGAAAACAAGTGGTTTTTGGTTTTCTGTTCCTAGTTTGCTGAGAAATATGGGCAAACCATTTTTTAAAATTCTTTTTACTTTGTCTTCAACAGTTAGAATATTACTTGGTATATTTTGAATGCTCAATTTTTTTTTAATTTATTGGTGAATAAATGAAAGGAGGAATAGATAAATAAAGAAACGATTTTATAACAAGAGTTCCCTTTTAATTTAGCTCAGATTTCAAAGTACAAAAATTAAAACAACCAATATTTTTTTCTGGGTTAATTTATATGCCATCAGAAATTAAACAAAATCATTGACTGTCTTCCCATATGACACATATACACATTTAAATAATGGCACTGCTTGTTTGACAAATGTTATTAAATTGTTTTTCTTATTTTTCCTATGAGTGATATTAGCTATAAGAACTAATTATATTTCTATATAAAAACTTTCAGTATTCAGAATGTGCTTTAATAGGTACATTATTCAGATTTTGGTAGCAGTGTTTTTTATATTTTAACTGCAAAAAATATATTATTCTTATGAAAAACACGCAGTGTGTTCTATACATATATAATTGTTAGTAAATGACTTTCTAAAAAAACCTAAATGTAATTATATACAATTTAAAAGGAAATTGACATATTAAGGAAAAAGTACATAATTTGCCTATAGCAATTTCTATTGCTATCACAGGCAGACTGCTTAAGATGCTGGATTGAGGTCATTGTTTAATCATCTTCATGCTCCACTGACAAAAATCTGTGCTTTCAGCTTCCTTTTGTAGCAGCCCCAACTCAAGTACTCTCAGGATCTGTTTTTCTGAACTGTGCAGGCTTTTTAACTTTTATTTCAACTCAGTAAACACACTAGCAAAACAATTCTCTGAACGATATCAATTTCTTAAACTAACCAGCATGTCATGTGTAAAAAATTGGTGACACTGAAAAGTGAACACACTGATTATAAAAATGCATTGTCAAGACCAATTTTGTGTTAAAAGAATGAATGAAAAGAGAAATAATTAGTGTTGCCTACAGCTGCAGACCAAAGCAGCTGGCCGTTGTAATGCTCTGCTGATGGTCCTTGTCACACGTGAACTTGGAACAAAAAAGACAGACAGACAAGGTGACGCCAATGTTTCAGTGAGAAGCCGTTCACCAGTGAGCATGATCAGAAGAGCAGCAAGTGCATTGCACATTAGTTGCACCTCCCATCTGGCTGTTATTAACAATTGTTCATAATGTTTGTCCAAGCACTTACATTTAGCCTACCTTGCCATCGTTCTGTATCCTCAAAGAACAGAAACATAATTATCTAGCTCAGAGAAAAAGAAAAGGATTTTAAATAATTGCATGACACAAGATGGAGCTGTAGAATGCTGAATTGTGCTGCAATTCTGCAGCAAGAGAAAACTGGAAAAAGGAATACCCTTAAGAAGTAGAATGAATTTCTGTATATTCCTGGGCAAGTTTGCTTGGCTCCAGTTTTATCTGAAAGACACACTATTGACTTAAATCAATTATATGGGTAAAATATGAATTAGCCAAAAATAAAATATTGGACATAGATGACATGTAATCAAATACTGTGAATGAAATTACCACTCAGCTAAAAATATAGATTTTGCTTTTACATGCACACCACAGTTAACAAAACACTTTGCATTCTCTCAAATTGGTAATACAACCACCCTTTGTTTGTGTCCTTTTTGATACTATTTATGGCAAAGCCTACATAGTTTTTGACTGCTGATTTGGAAACTGTTTTCCCAGTTGTTTGAAATGTGATATAACAGAGAAAAGATTTTGCTTCTCCTAGTAAGCACCAAATGATCCAATACAATTACTAATGTTCCTAAATTTCTGTTAATTTTGTGATTTTCTATTTATTTTCATTAAATTTGATTAAAATATTAATAGTTTAATTACATGTACACTCGTGCAATTTATTTATTCAATTAGGAAACTCTTTCTAGAAGTTTTGCTCCATTAGAGGTCACTATAATTAGAATTCATTATCTTGATAATATGAACAAAGCACAATTGCTTCCTTGAAAAATACTTGCCATGAGAATCAAATTTAGTAAAATCCTATTTTACACTCTTATTTACTTATGATTTATCAAGTTGCTACATTTTTGTTAGACATAAATTATTAGTCAGTGAAATAATTGCTTAACTTTGAATCACATAGCTACTTTCAGCAGAAAAGATTAGAAAACATTATATTTGCAAAGTTAGAACAATTATTAATGAAGAAATTGACAGCACATTTTCAAGTGGAAAATAAATCAGCGATTCTATTTTTTTATAGAGCAATGTTCTTTCTTTTTCCTAAAGTTCATGTTTGTGAATTAAATGTGCTTGTGAAATCTCATCATTAGCAGGTTAGAAGTTATGTTTTCTATTTTGTCGGTAATGGTACCTGCTATACTGATTGATTCTAGAGTCTTATAAAAGGATGATACATTGTAAGGCATCTGTGAACAAAATGTGCAAACACGTATGAGAAACATGGTAATGACTACTAATGAAATAATCTTAACCATTTCATTAGAAATTTACACATAGATATAAAATATAGTCTTCCCACATGTCATCCATTTTACAGCTTTCCTTAAGGTATAATTTTAGGTATAATTAATAAAACTATAAAAACTATTCATAAACAATTAATGTAAGATAAACTGTATATATTTAAAGTAAATGTTAACATTAGTGAATGTTAATGTATGTATGCATCCTGAATACATCAATGAAATAAGAACAGTGAACAATTACATCCCTTTCTAAGTGTACTAATAACCTTTTGTAATTCTTCTCTCCTGTCCCTTAGGCAACCAATGATTGCTTTTTGTCACTACTATAGGTTAGCTTGCATTTTCTGGAAGCTCATAAAAAAATAGCGTATACTTTTTTTCTGTTTGCCTTCTTTCACTCAGAATGGACTTTAACTTATAGCTATGATATAGTGTGTATAATTAATTTGTTCATTTTTATGACTGAGTAATATGTCTGAATACTCATTCATGGGTATTTAGTTATTTCTCTTGTGGCTCTTAGACAAAAAGCTATTATAAACATTTGAGTACAAGTCTTTATGTGGGCATATATTTTCACTTTTCTTGGAATATCTCTCCATTCTGGCTGGTAGAGATTTTAGTAATTTAATGAAACAAAATGTGAACATAAATATCTATAAATAATGGTAAAGAATATTACAATGTTAAAAATATTTTATCTTAATGTGAAACCATCTTGAAATTATAGAAAGAGTAACAGAATAAAATTTATTTAATATGTTACTTATTAACAGTAAAATAGTTTATGTTCTTTCAAATATGAAATGGCCAGTAGAATCCCTTAAAATTCTTAGATTTGTAAAATATATTGGAGAATTTAAGTCATATTTGCCATTTTAATTTCAAACATTTGCAGTTTTATAACTTTCTGTACAAATCATTAAATATTGCAGATTTACTCGTATTCTAGCAACTGTTAAAAATTAGATGATCATTTTTTCTTGTTAAAAACACAGAAAAAATAGTCATATCACTCAATATTTGGTTTTTCAAAAGTTTGTATATAATTTTTATTGATTCTAGTTTATCAATGTGGAAAACAGAAGTCTCACACAAGAATCTAGCCCCCCCCCAAAATAATAAAACCTGATCGTAATACTCTTTTAAAACCTATAAATAGTGAAGTCTTTTTAGCTGTTCAAAAATGAATTCCCATGCAGAAGGTGGTAGAATAAAAGTATAACTTCTACCATTCAAATCCACTGTCTTTTTAGACTCTTTTAGTCTCGGTAGCTCAGCAGCAGTCCCTCAAACCTGAAATGATTTCTTTTCTTTTTGATCGGGTCCATACGAATACTGTGTTTGGGGACTTCAAGCTGGTGTTCACCTTCCCTGAATTTCTTCCTTCAAAGCCAGTCATGGTGCACTTAAATGGGCAGTGCCAGCAGTAGTAGATTGGGGGAGACAGGCTTCAAAAACTACAAAAGTAGTGCCCATTCTGCAAGCATTTCTCCAGGGAGTGGCTGGGATTTTTTTTGTCCTCCCCAGAACTTGAAAGACCTCTGTTCTTTTTTTCTCTGCCACTCTTAGAAAATTGAGTCAAAAGTTCCCCTGAGCGCTTTGCTGTATTTGTAGTCATTGTATTTTCTCTCTTGGGATTCCGCTACAGCTAGTGATTTTTATTTAGAGAACAGAATAACTCTTCATTGTGTCTGTGTTGTGTGTGGTTGTGTGTGTTTTAATGAAAATGAAAGAAAAAGCAAATTATAAATATGAGAATAAACTTTTTGTGATATTACCTAATATGTTGGACTGATATTTCAAGAATATAATCAGCAAATATCTGTTAAATATCTAGTCTAAGACAAAGCTGTTATGAGTGCTGGGAGCGAAGCAGTGACTAAAATACTGTCTTGTTCTCAAAAAGCCCATCTCATTATTATCTTCAGCACCACTGTCATTGGTATTCATATATACTGAGAGATTTAGTATGTTAGCAAATGTTTGTCTGCTTGTGTGTAAATGTTTTAAGTAAGCCCATAGGAAGAATTCAAGTGTAAAACCATAATATGAAAGGAAAGCATAATAAACGTAAGGTTAGTCAGTATAGACATGTACAAAATAAAAAAGTAAGTCTCTCACACTAACAACCTTAAGATCCTCACACAATTTTATATAAATTTCTTTCCTCACTTAATAAAATATCAAGGAAATGTTCCCATGTCATTAAAAAGCCACTTAAACTCCATCAAATTGTTGGACCATAATAGTTGGTCAGTATTTAATAGTGTTCTTTCATTTTGATTATTACAAATTGTGCTACAATTATATCCTTGTAGGTAAATTTTGAAGAATATGGTGTTTTAGGTCAAAGTCATACAGGCAAAATTTCATCTGTAAAGAAAAATGTCCTTATTTATAATTTTGATTCATATCATTCGTTTATTCATTCAATAAAATAATCATTATTTGCTAAATGCTAGATATTGCTGTAGCCACTGAAGATACAAAAATAAACAATAGACAATGTCTATATTTTCATGGTGTTTTAATTCTAGTTGAGTTAGATAACAAATAAATAAGTAAACAAACGGATACATTATTTATAAAATGGAGATAAATGCTATGGAGAAACAGTGAATAATGACAGAATTGCTATTTTATACAGGTGGTTGGGCAAGGTCTCCAAGTAGGTGACATTGGATCTGTCACTTGAAGGGAAGGAGAGAGGGAGACATGAAGATGGATATCCGTGAACACTGAGCTCCAGAGATAAAAAAGAACATCAAGTGCAAAGAATCTGAGCCATACATATGTGTAAAATGTGAAAAAGATGGAGGAGGTCAATACAACTGGGAATAGTTTGTGTTGCTGGAGATGGGTAGTCAGCAAAGTGAAGGAAATAATGGGGAATCAGATCATGTAGGGCTGTGTAGGTCACTGTAAGGGCTTGTGCTCTGACTGGAAAAGAGTAATGTGATCTGCCTTATATTTTAAAGAAGTGTACAGTGCTTCTTCAAATGTTAGTGGAAGGTTTTCCACTAACACTGTGCAAGACGTCCTATATTTGAATGATCTCTAAGGTTGATTTGTTCATTGATTCCTTTGGGGTTCATCCAAAGAAATACAACCAGAAAAATATATCTATCTATATATCTATTCATCCACACGTATATGTTGTTTATTCCATGTGTATGCATTTATATGTATGCATATGTGCATGTCATATATGTGTATATGTGTATACATGTTTATGTGGGTATACATTGAATAGATTTGTACATCTGTTACACATATACACACGTATGTTATAAATATGGATGTGTATATTTGCATATGTGTGTGTATATGTTTGTGTATGTGTATGTGTATTAGATAGATATTTACATCTGTGATTGAGAATTGGCTTATGCAATTGTGGGGGCTGATTAAAAAGGAAAGAGAAGATTAGGAATGTGCTGGAATCCTGTTGGCACAAGCTGAAATCCCAAGAGTACAGACTGAAATTTGCTTCCATTCTTGGTGTCTGATCCTGCAGAAGCAAGGGCCTTTGTCAAGGTAATAAAACATCCACATCAAGCTCAGGAGCTAGGAAACCTGAAAAGAATTCTGGGAAGTTAGCGCAATCACAGTTCCTGCAGTGGGCCCACGGATCAGGAGCATCACGTGTTAACTATAAAATGGCTGCTTCTTTCTTTCTGCCTTCCACAAGAATCTCTCGTGGCCTACCCTAACTGAAAACATACAAGAAAGAGAATTCTGATAATGTAGCTTAGTCTATCTACAATGACATATTATAAAACCATCAAACCAGTGTTATTCATTCATTAATGTACCCATTTGTTTATTTAACACATATTAATTTAAAAATCTGTATTTTTTGTCACATACAAATTATTGTCACAGATTGAGGTTTTTGTATGCAAATGCCAAGACAGAGTTTTTAGTGGCAGATATTTACCAATAATCAACTTCTATAACTTTTCCACTAGAGCTTGGTATAAACCGGACTTGGCATCTTTTTCCACAGCTTAGGGCTTGCCAGACTTACGATCCAAGCAGTAGGACTACATGCAGCAAAGTCTGGACATGTGACAGAGCACTTTTCTACTCTGGGCTCCTCTCAAAGGTATCTGCTTTCACATCATCTGGCTTCTGAGTCACAATAGTAAGCCTTGTTGTGGAGTAATGCTGCTTTCAGAAACCAAACTGGCCTGCCAGGCTTCGTGCTTCCTTTGTTTGTTCACGACTTGCAAGATGGAAGCATTTGTTTTTAACTTTAGAGGGGTTGTCCCCACATGCACCTGACCACTAGATCCCTAACATTTTATAGATATGATCAGCCCCTGAAAATGTGCTATAGTTACTTTCCCATCCTCTGGAACTCAGATGTCTTACAAAGGCCTCTTATTTAACCACTTCTTATTCATTCAACCTGATAAATATAATGTCACTAATATAGAAGATCGTCGTCATATCTCGTGGAGATATGATATCAACAGACTATGTTATGACTTTGGACAACAGAGTTAACAAAACTCTGCAACAAAATGGTAAGTTTATATTTCTTTTCATAGCATGTAAATGCACATGGTTTCCCATCTCCTTTTTTGATTAGGAAGAAAAAATAAAGGAAACTTTACGAAATCAGTGGCCACATACCATATATCTGAAGTTATATTGATCTTCTGTAGTAAAGATAGCATATCTGGTGCAGCAAATGTAATTAGAGGTACTATGTTATTACTTGGTTGAGCTTATAGTAGTCCACAGTTATCCACTAGAGTCCATATAGTTTTCAGTTTTAACTGAAAACAGACTGTTGAATTAAATGGAAAAATGTCTGGCAGAACTGGTTCTCTATAATTTCTTTTCCATTTTTTCTGGATTATTCTTATTTCAAAAATCTTTAATAAGAACTTTAAGATCTTCTTGTGTACTACCAAAACTCCTATTTTGACTTCGTTGAGTTTTATTTAATTTGTACAATAACAGAGAAAACTTCCATCCATGTGATTCATCTCTAACATTATGGCATTTACTTTATTTGTTTAAATCGATTTTTTTTTTTTGAGATGGAGTCTCGCTCTGTCACTCAGGCTGGAGTGCAATGGCACAATCTCGGCTCACTGCAACCTCCGCCTCCTGGGTTCAAGCGATTCTCCTACCTCAGCCTCCCGAGTAGCTGGGATTACAGGCACCTGCCACCACACCCGGCTAATTTTTTGTATTTTTAGTAGTGATGGGATTTCACCATGTTAGCCAGGATGGTCTTGATCTCCAGACCTCGTGATCCGCCCGCCTCAGCCTCCCGAAGTGCTGAGATTACAGGTGTGAGCCACCGCACCCTGCCTTAAATTGAATTTTTTGTCTGTCATTAGCATTTTAAAGTTTTCATAGACCATTTTATAAACATGAACAATCTTCAAAGTTTTATTACCAGATGTTTATTTCGTTTTGCTATAGTAAATAACATATTTTACCTAATTATGTCCACATTTTGGTGATTATCAGTGTATGTGATGGCTATGACAAATTGAAAAAATGTAACATAATAAATATCTGACAAGTCAAAATAAAAAATGCTAACAATGCAATAGATAAACGTAAGGACTGTAAGTACAGGAGCTTTTATATCTGTTTTATTTACTGATATATCCTCAGTACCTACAATAGGACCTGACACATGATAGTTATTCAATAAGTAACAAGTGAAAGAAGGAATACATTTGCAATTTACTGGAACAATGAATAATATGAACAGTAAGTGGCAAATATTTAAACACATGAAAAAATATTAAAACTCATTTTATAAGGTAAATTTAAGTTAAACTAGAGTTAGTGTTTTGTGCCTATAAGATTAGCAATAATCAAAAATTTGAAAACATGTTAGAATGAAAATCACTGTGCTAATAAAGAACCATCATATTTGTGTATATACCTGTGTCCATTAACTTTATTAACCAATGAATGGAAAAATTTTAAATGTCTAAATTTAAATGTCTCATTTTATAGATATGTAGGAAACTGGCTTATTAAATTTGGCCCATTCATTCAATGAAATATTATTTAACCATTAGTGCAAAAAGCATATGTATATGTATATGTATGTGTGTTTAAGTATATGTATGTGTGTACATGTGTACACACATTTTGGATTTATATCCAAAATGAATTTTTAAGTTAATAAACTACATTGCAAAATATATATACTTTCATGTATTGTATAAATATATTAACTATTAAAAAGTAAATAAAATAACTTTAAATATATGTAATATAATCCTATACTAACATAACCTCCATTAGTTATTCTAAATGAATAAATGTTTAATTTTATAAAATGTTTTTCTTTCTGACATCATTGAGAAATTATAGTATATTATACAAATTTTGATTTATACTTAAATTATTCAGATATATTTTAATTTAATTTTTAGATATTTGTCATATCAATTCTCATACTTTTGCTTACCATGTGCCAAGAATTTTTTATATACAATACAAACACAGTCCTTTATATACAATATCAATTAATTCAAACAAATGCAATAATGTTTCTATTATTATTGCTTCTATTTTACAAATGACAAAACTAAGAGACAGAGAATTTGTGAAATTTACCAACCTAAGAAGTCACTTAGTCACTAATAGAACTTGATGCTTTATGCTTTTAATCCAATAATAGCAACATTTCTATGAGTTTTTAACCTAAGTTTGAGATTATCAGAGCTTTTACTATTACTGGTTGAACTTTCAAGAACTTAGCTGATCACGTCCTAAGACTATGGCAGAAGTAACAGGCTGCAAATTCACCATTAATTCTCCTCAATTACAAATTTTCTAGAAAATGTATTATTATTCTTCCCTTTTAAAGCTTTGTCTTGACCTTTATGTATTCTAGTTCATCATGAATCAACTGAAGAAACAGTTGATGCACTCAAATTTCACTTTATGTTTATATTTCTCAGTTAATTTGTAAAAAAAAATCTAATTCTTAAATAATAGAAATTGTCGTTATTCAAGTAATTACCAGTTCTTTAAGATTCCTTTCCTAAATTTCACAAACTCCTGCATTTGGCCATAAGATGAGCTACTAAATGAATCTAAAACATTAGATAATTCAAAACTAAAGATCAAATAAAAAGTTGTATTATGGAATCTAACATTTGTCTACTTAAAAATGAATAATAAAATTTTTTGTAAGTAAAACATTTTGATTCAATTATGTTGATGAGCCAAAATCTTGGAAAAGAGGTGAATTTTTTGGTGAGATAAATATCAATCTCCTATCTAAAGATTTTTGTCATATAGTTGGGCAGGAATTGGAATTCGTGATTTCATTCAAACCGAAGTTTCACCTAACTGATTTAAAGATTTTGTCAAAAGCAAGTTGTAAAAATTTTGTAACTATTATTGAAATACATATATGAGTGAGAGGACCAAAATTCCTGAAAAAGTAACTATTCTTTGTCTCAGTCTGCTTAGAAAACACTTAAAACAGTTTACCTCTCTAAATTATTGAGATAGAATATGCAAATCCTATTGTCAGGAATGTGCGTATTTGATCTAAAATATTGTTCCTGTTTAAAACAAGAAAAATATCTAAATGTTTTATACCTGAAGGGAGATGGAAACAAACTTCCAAAAAATTTTTGTGACTAATTTTAATGAGAGCTGACTAATATTTAGATAATTTACTTGTACTAAAAGATGAGCATGGTGAAATGTTTTGGCTATTTCATATATATATTTAGGTATTAACATGTAGCTGTATATTCTAATCACATATTGCACTTAATAAGCTTTAATGTATATTGTATGCAAAATACCATAGTACCTCAATATTGTTGCTGTTGGATACAAACATATGACAGACCGTCGCAAAAATTGTTTGATAGATGTTTATTCTTTTGATATATTTGACCAGCTATTCATGTATTATAGAAAGACCTGAAGAAAGAGAAACAACACCAAAAAGAAAATAAAAAGTAATTTATTTTCTTATCAGGATATTTAACAAGATAAATATTTCTTCTATTTGTGATAGGATGATAATAGTGATGAAAGAGAGATGAGAGGGCTACATGTACTTTGAGGAAATAAAAACTATTTTTTTCTGTGGGGGTAAATAAAAGAAGTCAAGGCTCATGTCTAAAGTTCTGATTTCTGTTACTGAGTAGATGGAATTGCTATCTATTAAGGAGAAAGTTGGATAAGGTATGTGAGTGGGATGGGTTTCAAGAGTCCAGATTGATCATGCTGTGTTTAAAATGGCTGTGAGACATTCATTTAAAAATGCAAAGAATGTACTCATATAGATGAGTCCAAATTAAAGAAGTTGTTTTGCTTTTTTTTTTTTCCTGGAGATAAAAAGTTTTGAGTCATCAGCAGAAATATGGTATGTAAAATAACGGGAAGGGATAAGATTAACTTTGGAGAATTTCAAATGAAAGAAAATATTTCACAGGGTTAAATATGGGAAATTACATCATACAAAGATTGAAGAGGAGGCACTTATTAAAAAAAAAAAGAAACTGAAGAGAAATCACCAGAGAAGTCACTGAAAATTCAAGAGTGAAGTGTCTGGAAATGTTCCCTGGGCTCAACTCCACTTTCAGTCCTGGGCTGTGGTAGATACATCTGAGTCACCTCCAACACTAGCATTCTCCCTCTAACATGCTCTGTATGCCTTTCACAGGGTCTCCTTAGATGCCACAGGATATCAGCTGATCTTTATATAATACAGGCTAGAAAAATAAGCATCACTGCACAACCCACATACAGATCCATCAGCCTCCAGTCTTTCAGATAGGCCAGCCTGGGAGATGTTTACTATACTTCTCAGAGATTCAAGCAAAATTGGGCCACCATTGCTGACTGCAGATAACTAATAGACCCTCACATTCCTTACTTTTCTCCCCTGTTTCATGCTTTCCATTCCTTCAGTTCTGCCCTTTGAGAACTACCTCCTTCATAAACTGCCTTGATACAATCCATTGTCTCAAATTATATGATTTTCAGCAGAACCAAAACTAAAACTGTCACCAAAGGTAAGAAAGCTTTGAAATGGGGAAGTGATGATTTACTTTAAAGGATACTGAGAGGTCAAATAAGATGAGCTAGAGAATTGACCAATAACTTTGTGGACATGATGGTTTTGATGACACTTAACAATAATCAGGCTGAAATCCAAATTTTAATATATTGCGATTGAATTATAAACTGAGAAAACACATAATGCCTGTGTAAACAATTATTTTAATTGTTTAATTGTAATGGATAACAGACAAATGAAGCCATGACAGAAGTTATTGAAAAAGAAGAAGAGGCAAGATGGTCAACTAGATGCAGCCAGGAGGAACGTCTGCTGAGCGATTAGGACATCGGGAAGACCGTCACACTCAAAGGAGGTCTTCAGAGAGAAGGCATTGAGAGTTGAAAGATGTGACACAGACACTGGGCTAAAGGGGGAGGAAGCTGAGAACTCTGAATGGAGGCTACTATGTACCTGGACTCATTCCTGACCACCAGTGACTCACGGGGAAGGGATGAGTTGAGCAGGTGAAGAGCCACTAACTCTTGCCACAGGCTGTTGAAATCCTGGCTCTTCAAAATAATTTGGTCAGATAATAACAATAAAAAATAATTAAGAAGAATGAACAAAATCTCCAAGAAATATAGGTTTATGCAGAGATCAAATCCATGACGCATTGGTGTCCTTGAAAGAGATACAGAGAAAGAAAGCAAGCAAGTTGAAAAACATATTTCAGGATCTTGTCCAAAAAAACTTCCTCAACCTTGCTAGAGAGGCCATTCTTCAAATTCAGGAAATGCAGAGAACCCTTGGGAAAAACTACACAAGAAGACCATCTCCAAGACAGATAGTCATCAGATTCTCTAAGATCAAAACGAAAGAAAAATGTTAAAGGTGGCTAGGGAGAGTGGGCATGTCACCTACAATGAGAACCCTATCAGGGTAACAATAGACATGTCAGCAGAAACCCTAACCCAGATGAGATTGGGGGGGTCTATATTTATCATTCTTAAAGAAAATAAATTCCAACCAAGAATATTATATCCAGAAAAACTAAGCTTCATAAACAAAGAAGAAATAAGATCCCTTTCAGACAAGCTAAGGGAATTTGTTGCCACCAAACTTGCCCTACAAGAGGTCCTTAAATGAGTGCAAAATATGGAAAGGAAAGAACATTATCAGTCACTACAAAGACACACTTAGGTACTTAGACCGTTGACATATAAAACAATCACATACAAGTCTGCACAATAACCAGCTAACAACATGATGACAGGATCAATTCTGCACATGTCAATACTAACCTTGAGCGTAAACAGGCTTAATGCCCCAGTTAGAAGGCACAATGTAGCAAGTTGGATAAAGAAGCATGACCCAACATTGTGCTTTGTTCAAGAGACCCATTTCATATGCAATGACATCCATAGGCTCAAAGTAAAGGATTGAAGAAAAACCCACCAAGAAAATGGAAAATAGAAAATACAATGGTTGTTTTTCTAATTTTAGACAAAACAGATTACAAACCAGCAAAGATAAAAAAAAGACAAAAAACACAAAGAAGGGCATTACATAACAGTAAATAGCTCAATTCAACAATAAGACCTAACTATCCTAAATATTAATATATATGCATCCAACATAGCAGCACCCAAATTCATAAAGCAAGTTCTCAGACACATGCAGAGACTTAGAACCACACAATAATAGTACAAGACTTCAAGTCCCCACTGACAGTATTTGACATATCATAGAGGCAGAAAACTAACAAAGATAATCAGGACTTAACCCTTGACCAAATCCACCTAATAGACATCTACAAAACTCTCCACCTGAAACTAATGGAATATACATTCTTCTCATCAGCACATGGCACATACTCTAAAATTGACCACACAATTGAACATAAAACAGTCCTCAGTAAATTAAAAAAATATATACCAACCACACTCTTAAAGCACAGCACAATAAAAATTAAAATTAATATCAAGTACATGACTCAAACCATGCAATTACATGGAAATTAAACAACCTGCTTCTGAATGACTTTTGAGTAAATCATGAAATTAAGACAGAAATCATGAAAGTCTTTGACACTAATGAGAACACAAATACAACATACCAGAATCTCTGGAAACAACTAAAGCAATGTTAGGAGGAAAGTTTATAGCACTAAATTTCCACATAAAATAGTGAGAAAGATCTCATATTAACAACCTAATATCACATCTAGAGGAACTAGAGAAACAAGAACAAACCAACTCCAAAGCTAGCAGAAGACAAGAAATAACCAAAATTAGAGCTGAACTGAAGGAATCTCAGACATAAAAAAATACAAAAGATTAATGAATCCATGAGTTTGTTCTTTGAAAGAATTATAAGATAGATAGACCACTAGACTAATAAAGAAAAAAAGAGAGACAATCCAAATAAACACAATCAGAAATGACAAAGGGGATGTTATCCCTGAACTCACAGAAATAAAAAAAAAAATACCCTTTATAGACTACTGTAAACACCTCTGTGCTCACAAAATAGAAAACCAAGAAGAAATTGACAAATTCATGGACGCATACAATCTTTCAAGATTCAACCAGGAAGAAATTGAATTCCTGAATGGACCAATAATAAATTCTGAAACTGAAACACTAATAAAAAGGCTACCAACCAGAGAAAGCGAAGAACCTGACAGATTGACAGCCAAATTCTACCAGATGTATAGAGAAGAGCTGGCATCATTCCTACTGAAACTATTTCAAAAAATTGTTGAGGAGGTACTCTTCTATAACTCATTCTATGATGTCAGCATCATCCTGATACCAAAATCTGGAAGACACAAAATGAAAAAGGAAACTTCAGGCCTATATCCTTGAACATAGATGCGAAAATTATCAACAAAATACTAGCAAAATAAATCCATCAGCACATCAAAAAGCAAATCCACTGTGATCAAAAAGGCTTTATCTCTGGGATGCAAGGTCGGTTTAACACACCTAAATTAATAAGTGTGATTCATCACATAAAGAGAACTAAAAACGTAAATCACTTGATTATCTCAATAGATGCAGAAAAGGCTTTCAATAAAGTTCAAAATCCCTTCATGTTAAAAACCCTCAAAACTAAGCATTGAAGGAACATACCTCAAAATAAGTAGACATTTATGACCAACCCACAATCGACATCATACTGAATGGGTAAAATTGGAAGCATCCTCCTTGAAAACTGGAATAAGGCAAGTATGCCCTATGCCACCACTCCTATTCAACATAGTACTGGAAGCCCTAGCCAGAGCTATCATGCAAGAGAAATAAATAAGAGAAAGAGGAGAAGTCAAACTATCCCTATTTTCAGATGATATAATTGCACACATAGAAAAAGATATGATGCCATGAGTCACCATTTTATTAGCTTTAATAAAGGTGTTAGAAATACTAATAATCGTATTTGTTTTGCTTCAGTCACAAATTATCACAAGCTCAGTGACTTAAAACAATATGCATTTATTATCTTACAGCTTTGTATATCAGCAATCTATCATTGGTCTCACTGGATTAAAATCAACCATAATTAGCTTTTGCATATAACCTAACATATTCATAGGGATTAGGAATTAAGAAGGCTACCTCTTGAGGGGTCTTTGGAAAACCATTGATCTCCTTTCCACAATTATTAACCGCCACTATTTTTTTTAATTAACAGAATGACTCTCCCAAAAAAACTTTCACAAAGTTTAAAATATCTTAATATTTTGTATAGACTTTCTTTTTGTTAAAAATATTTCCAATTTTACTCTTTGTTGTCTTTCAGATATATTGTTTTCCAAATTAACAAGATATAATCAAATAATGTGTAAAATGTGAAACATAGAATGGAAGGCTTTACAGATAAAGCTCTGTCTGAAAAGAAAGCATTTGACTAAATACTGGCTTTATATAAGAAATTCCAGATAAAACTCTTTAACAAAATTAAGTGTACATAGATTCATTGTTGAAAACAGTAGTTTTTGACTAAAACACCAATGCACACTAAAATAAATTGTAGAAATATTTGTGTGGGTCTTAATTCATAACCACTCCTTCTGGAAAAAAAAAAAGCTTTATAGCTTGGCATAGAATGCTTGTGATGGTCCCTCCCCTTTTATCTGATGATGAACATCATTTCCGGAAGGACTGCTCCCTCCCAGGTGATAATTATCCCTGTGAGCACCCTGGCAGCATCCCTACCGCTTCATGGTGGTGCAGTTAGCAAACTCAAACTATTTAGCATCTTTCCCCTACCCCCATCTTCTTTCATCAGGTTGTGTTTTGTTGTGTTGATAGTGTCCTTCAATGTGCAAAGTTTTTAATTTAGAATGAGTCCAACCATTCTATTTTGTTGTTGTTGTTTCCTGTGTTTTGATGTCATATCCTAGGAAATCATTGATAAATTCAACATCAGAAGGTTTTCCCCTGTTTTCTTCTAAGAGTTTTATAGTTTTAGCTTTTGCCTTTAGAACCTTGTGATAAGTTTTAGACACCTTAACTTGTGTTAAGTTTTATGTATGTTGTAAGCTAAGAGTCCAACTTCATTGAAAAACATTGCATATTAATATCTAGTTTTCCTAACACCATTTGTGCAAAAGATTGCTTTTTTCGATGGAGTGGCCTTGACATCCTTGTTAAAAACCATTTGACCATTTATGCAAGGATTTATTTCTGAGATCTCTAATCTATTACATTGATCTATATGTCAGTCTTAATGCCAGAATCTTACTGTTTTGATTACTATGATTTTATAGTGCATGAGGCTTCTAATCATTTTCTGTTCAATTTTGTTTTTACCTATTCAGGACCTCTTGAGATTCCATGTGAATTTTAGATGAATTTTTCTATTGCTACAAAAGATTTTGTTAGGATTTTGACAGAGATTGCAATTGAATCTGTGGATCACTTTGAGTGGTAAAGATATCTTAGGATAATTAAGTCTTTCAATCCATGATCATGAGGTTACTTTTCATTAATTTGCATGTTTAATTTTTTGCAGTAACATTTTGTAGTTTTAGTGTACAAGTCTTTCTCCTCGTTGGTTAAATTTATTCCTAAGTATTCTATTCTTTTTGACGCTATTGTAGCCCTTTAAGAGTTTCTTTTTCCTCTTAAGACAAAGACTGAAATCATTAACATGATTTTAATTTTGAACTTCTCTTTTTTCCTCAAAATTGAACTTGATCTCTTTTTTCTCCATTATAGTGTGTTGCTTCCATCTCACAGGGTCTTTGCATGTGCTACTTCTCTGTAAAATACCTCCTTCCCCACTACTTGCTTATTTCCATTAACTCATATCATTTTCAAATATCCATTTAGATATGATTTTTTTTCATGGAAACTTTCTTAGACCTCCCTCTCAATGAGGGATCCCTGATTAACACTAAAGCTGTTGGTAATCAGTTCACTTCTCCTTCTTTCTGGGCTCATAGTTGATTTGCACTTATCAGTTTTTTGTAGTTATGTGTGATATAACATTCTTTACTCCTTATTATGATAGTCTAAGAGGCATAATGGACATATGATACCTATGCCAGCCTTTGTTCCCTAGGATGAGTATCACCCCTTTGCTAATGTTAGTCATGTCGAGTAAAGAAAATGAACAACTGTTTTAGTCAAAATGAATTGTGGTTGGATGTCAACGAAGTACAACCTACATTAACCTAACTAATGCAGAATTTTGTGTCTAGAATTGATGTGCTACCATAACCTAAATGTGTGACCTAAAATATGAGGCAAAGTGGCCAGTTGGTGACCAGAGAAGAAATTACCATAGGCTGGAAAAATAGCTACCATGTTAGATAATAAGACAATATTTGGTGAAATTAGGGCTTGCGGTCACTTGAACAAAGAAATTTCCAGCTCTAGAGGTCAAGTTCAGAAACGATGATGCTGTTTGATGAATGCATTTGATGCTTTTGTAATACTGGGAAAAATATGGACTCAGAAAATAACTGGCCAATTTGCAAATAAGAAGTAAAAGGAATAAAACATGTTCACAGTTTTAGGGACATGTAAGATTAAAAGGATACAAAATTAAAAGGTATTTATATGAGAATATTATACAAGGTATAATATAAGAATATTAATTTGTAGAAATTACAGGGAAATGAATTAATGGAAATACCACTTTTTAACCAAATATATAGCTTATATTTAGTCAGCCACTAGTATTTTAATGAATCACCTTACAGGAAGAAATCTTCAGTTTCCTGTTTAAATGGTGAAGGAAAGATAATAAAGATATCTCCTTCATGGAAGAATTAAAAGTCTTAGAGAGAAATATAGTTAAAATGTATTTTTATGTAGTTACTTTTGTTATAGAGGGATTTTATCAGTTGCTAAAGCAAATAACTAGATCTAGTAACAGATTTTTCAGTTAACAAGTTTGAATGATTCTTAGTGAAGTGTATCATTTCTTCGTAGAGTTACTTGCTGAACTTTGAAGTTATTGCTGTTTGTTTCATCAATATTTTTATTAACCTTTCTCACTTATATAATTACTTACCTATTATGTTTTCTGTGATTTTATAATGCTAAATATCAGCATTGCAGATGTATTGTGAAATGCAAATTTAAAGTTAATTTAACCTTTTAAATAGTAATAGAAAATCAGAAGTCTTTAAAAGAGATGGAAAATTGAAGCTGTGATTTGAATTTCCATTAAACATTTATATCTTTATGAAGTAGAGTTGCTATTGAATTCATGAATATGCATAAAATCTATAGTAAGAAGCAAAAATGGTTAGAATCTAAAGTTACACATACATAGAAAATATTCTATATATGTATAAATGTTTCTTGAAAGTGAAACAAAGAGAAAAACAAAGGGCTTGAAAACTCCTAAATATAATAAGAGTTTGCATGTTGGATTTTTATTTTTAAGAAAAAATAATTTGTTTCCAACTCTTCTAATTGAAAAGAAACATTTGCTTTAACATAAAGTGAGTTCAGATAAAATACTAATAATACATTCAGAGGGATGTTTGCAAAAAATACATCTGGAAAAGAAATCTCTTTGCTTTATCATTATTTCTTCTTTCTCTTTGTACTTTGACAAGTTCTAAATGATTTTCTTTGAACTTAAGAGATTTCATTCACACAGATAGGGTAGCTTTTTCTACAATGTGCATGGAATTATTCAGTTATACATATTTGGATCAACATGAACATCCCCAGTGAAACAGATTAATGTGTGTAGTTGAGAAAAATTGTTTCTCTAAGTACAGCTGATTTTTGTAGTTTTGTAGAATTTAATAATCTTACAAGAGGTCATAAGGCCAGAAGCATGGAATAATTCCTCCAAACGCAGACAGAAAATCATGACTGAAAAGATAATATTTTTCATCTATAACATTATAATGTGCATGATGTTGAAAATAAAGGGAGTGGGCATGTCTAAACTCTGTGATCAAGTACATAAAATCAGACAAACAAAATCAAACCCATACTTGAAATAACCTGACACGTACATCAAAGTTGGTGTAGATAATATAAATTGGGACTACATATTCTCAATTAAGCTGGTGCTTGTGGATATAGTTCTAAAAAATAAAATTAAATTAATAAAAAGCTATCTCATAGTCATTTTCCACTATTAAGACATGCAAATAATTTTAACATATATATTCACACATTAAAAATTAAAAGTAGGCAAATATTCAGTAAAGTAATTAATAAGACTATACTACGTGTGCTATTTAAAAAAAATTTGAGTGAATTAAAAAAATCAACACCTGAATTATGCTCTTATAAATTCTATTTACATCCTAATATCTTAAGGTAGAAAATCAGCATGGTCTTTAGCAACCTGAAGGGCCACTGGCTCCAACCAATCAGATTAGACTCTGGCTCACGTAACACAGCCATTGGCTGTGACAACCAGTATAAGCCAACTGGTAAGTAACCCTGCATATATGTTGACTCTGCACACTTAAATAAAAAGACTCAAAACTTAAAACCAGATATCTAAGAAAAAATATTCCAATAAATGAAATGAATATATCTATATATTTAAAATGAGAGGAAATAGGCTGGCTGGTTAGGTTGCTTTATTTATAGTTGTATTTTGTAGGCCCATAAACAATTTACCGTTTTTTGTTTTTTTGTCCAAATAGGACTCTGGAAGCAGAAGTCACACTATTAAATTTATGAAAGTCTGAAACATACACGAGAATGTTGATTTCATCATTTATAATTGGAGACATTTTCTTTTAACTAGTCGATTTGTATCTGTAATCCAATATTTCTGTTCCAGGTATTAAGATCTTTGAAAAATCAAAATAGTAAATAAATAAATAAATGCAAATCACTACATAAAGTGGAAGATTCAGGGCACAGAAAGGGATTACTTTGAGAAATGTATTTAAAGACTGTGGAAATGAGAACTTAAGTAGCCATAGCCTGAAAAGGAACATTCTTCTTTAGAAACTAATACATTAAAAAAAAAGCTGTCAAATAAACGTGACCTGGAACCAAAGAAAATATAATAAATAATGGCAAATGCTAGTTTTTATATTTTATTTTATTCTTTATTTTTATGTAAGATATAATCATAGCATTAAAAAAAAGACTTTCAGGCATATGCAAATACCCAAGTATAGTTTAGAGTTCATTTACTATAGTACCTTCAAGTGAAATCTTGCTGAGAACGTACCCTATTTTTTTAAGATACTTGTAAAGTGCCCTTGCTTCATAAGCATTCATTTATTCACAAGTAACACTGCAGATATCCAGTCTCATGTGTTATTTTATTGGTGACATTCTCTGAAGGTGACTAAAAATATTTCTGTACTTGTAGATTGCTTTATTTTAGACAGTTATGTACTAATTAAATGTATCTACACATAGTCAGAAATAGTAACAGATTAGATCAGGCTTTGAGAGAAAAATATTTTATTATGTGCCAAAAATAGAAACGAAAATTTGTACCTTCAAGCATACCAGTTTCTTATAGTAACAGAAATGAAAATGTGTACCTGTAAGCATACCAGTTCCTTAGCCATGTACTTCAAAGCTGTTATTTTCAAATGAAGAAACTGAGTCTTTAAATTGCATAAGGGGCCAGGCGCAGTGGCTCACATCCTTAGTCTCATCACTTTGGGAGGCCTAAGCTGGTGGATCATCCGAGGTCAGGAGTTCAAGACCAGCCTGGTCAACATGGCGAAACACCGCCTCTACTAAAAATAAAAAATTAGCCAGGTGTAGTGGTGTGCACCTGTAATCCCAGCTACTTTGGAGGCTGAGACAGGAGAATCACTTGAAGCCAGGAGGCAGAGGTTGCAGGGAGCTGAGATTGCTCCACTGCACTCCAGACTGGGTGACAGAGCAAGACTCTGTCTCAAAAAAAAAAAAAAATGCTTAAGGAAACAGCAAAGATTTTGCATTGTTGAGATGTCAGTCCACTCATATTCTCAGACATTAAGTTCAGTCTCTGTTGCACTATTTGGTGTAAAATTTTGGAAGCAGTTTCCATACTTGCTGCTACCCAAGTACCCAAGTGCAACATCAAAAAGCCAACCTGGCTTTCTTTAAAATATGCCTTACTGACGGCAGTTCCCCATATTCTCTCCAGAGCACACCATAACCTATCTAGCCTATTCATCCACAACCTTTTGTACAGAGGTTCTGCTGTGCCTTTTTCCTCATTTCCCTTGCCTTTTCTAAGGTGTTTAGGCTTGTCTTCTCTTTCCTGTTAAAATTTCCCTTTAGCCCTTCTGAAATTTCTAGCTTTTCATAGACTTTTTTCCCTTTGTCTACTATCCGTGTGTGTGTATACACATGAACTCAGATGTGTCCTCACATATCTTCATATATACATATATATTATACACACACATACACACATGAAATTTATTTATTTATTTATTTATTTATTTATTTATTTATTTATTTATTTTTTGAGACGGAGTCTCGCTCTGTCACCCAGGCTGGAGTGCAGTGGCGCGATCTCGGCTCATTGCAAGCTCCACCTCCTGGGTTCACGCCATTCTCCTGCCTCAGCCTCTCCGAGTAGCTGGGACTACAGGCGCCCGCCACCACGCCCGGCTAATTTTTTGTATTTTTAGTAGAGACGGGGTTTCACCGTGGTCTCGATCTCCTGACCTCGTGATCCGCCCACCTCGGCCTCCCAAAGTGCTGGGATTACAAGCGTGAGCCACCGCACCCGGCCGAAATTTAAATATATATAGGCGTGTGTGTGTGTTTGTGTTTGTATTTAAATTTTATATTTGGAATTTTTTTCCAAGGAATTTATGTATATTTGAATTGATAGGTTACTGACAATAAAAAAGTTCAACTGTATCATTTACTGAAGTTTTTGCAAAAAAAATTCTATTTTATAATAATTTTATACATATTTGAAATTTAACATATTGAAATGTATCCTTTTAATCTAGTACAGTTGATATTCTTCCTCCCTTAACAAAATACTGCAGTCATTGAGAGCCTTCCTAAAAAATCACATATGGATTATGTTGAGTGTCTTGAAAAGTTGGAAAATAGTTAAGGTAAGTATTTTAACAAGTTTGAAATTTAGATTCTTTGGTATTTTTTCTATCCCCCAGTTTGTCATCATAGGCAAATAACCAAGTATAATTATTAATTTAAAGATTTATATATCATCATATTTGTTTAGGAAGTTACAAGCTTTTCTTGGAAGGCCCAGTTGATGTTTTTGGTGGCTGAATTAACAAAACTTATTTTCATTTATCCACATATTTATTCCTATAAGAATTATGTTAAAACTTGCTGTTTCTCCAATGAATCAGAAGACTTTTCTTCACAGGTGAACTTACCTTGTGAATTGCTGTTTTCTTTATCATTCAATTAATACACATTTGTGGGTTGATCTCTTCATTCCCACTTTTTTGAAGTCTTGATACCCAAATGATTCTCTGTTCCCTTAGTCATGTAGATTGTATCATAATTGTTTCAATAGCTCAAAAGACTCTCATTTCTATGGAGCTGTTATTTCTTTTCATTATTGTTGATTGCTATCCACTCACTGATTGACTAGAAAAAAAAATATTTTTCTAGGGAAGTTTGCATATTCTAACAGCAGTTGAACAGCTGTCTTAGGAAGTAATGTTTCTATATTTCACAGCTTGCAGCCACACTATTAATACCATTTTACTTCTCTAATGGAGGTAATTCTTAAACACCACGAATCCTAATTATTTGAACAGCAGTGGGTCTTAATTCATAACCACTCCTTCTGGAAAAAAAGCTTTATAGCTTGGCATAGAATGCTTGTGATGGGCCCTCCCCTTTTATCTGATGATGAACATCATTTCCGGAAGTACTGCTCCCTCCTAGGTGATAATTATCCCTGTGAGCACCCTGGCAGCATCCCCGCCGCTTCATGGTGGTGCAGTTAGCAAACTCAAACTATTTAGAGTCTTTCCCCTACCCCCATCTTCAAATATTCCCAAATTATCTCATCATTACTTTATTTGGGAGGGGATATTAAGAATCTATGAATCATGCTTATCCTTTTAAACTTTCTGTTCTGAAAGGAAATATCCTACTGGCATGATGTACTTCCATTTCTTTTCCATCAATTGCAGCTCTGAAAAGAATTGATCCTATTGCTCTAATTTTTTAAATGGTTATACTTTACAAGAGTTCTAAAAAAAGTCTACAAATACAAACAGAATTACTATTAAATATTATGTATAATACTTCTCTTTACCAGTATAGTTTTTCTCTTTTATGCACCTCATTCAAAACAGTTCAGTATTCTAGTTCTGGACACATACCTCTATCTAACAATGACTGCACTGTGAGTGTGTGTGTGTCTGTGTGCGTGTGTGTACGTCTGGTAAATTGTCATCAATAAATTGTCAAGGACTTAAAATGTGTCATTTATTATAAATTTATTAAAAGTTATAGGTAGGGTACATAATAATTATGTTATTTATCGCTACATCTTAACTAACAAAATGTAGGAACATATTAAATATTCACATTGAATGAATAAATGAATACATAAAAGTACACGAATAAAGAGTATTATCAATCAAAATATTAGGTTGGTGCAAAAGTTATTGCGGGTTTTGACATCACTTTTAATAGCAAAACTAGAATTACTTTTGCACCAACTTAAACGATCATCATCCATCTATCCGTGTATCAAATATCAACCATCTATTTAGTCTTCCTACATGTTTATATATTTATATATAAATATGTGTATGAGCGTGTGTGTTGTGTGTGTATAGCATTTAAACATTTACATTCAAGAATTTTGATAAATTAGAATTCTAAAAAATACATATTTTCTTGATTATAACTTTACTGTTTTCTGAAGTAAATTGAAAAAGAAAAAGGAGACTTGAGAGACACACAGTGGTATTCAAACATCATATATCGAATCAACAAATACCGAATGACTTAATATTGCATAGGAAGATCAATACGTAAGGGTCTATGAAGGTAGCAAAATGTATTAGAAAGATCTCCAATCCCGGATTCAGAAACTGCAATTTCTATTTCTGAATCTGTCATGACTAAGTATGTGATAATAGGACATTTGCTTTTTATGCCCTTATTTTCTCTATATTTTTAGTAAAGGAATTGTGTTCTAAATTGCCATCCATGCTCTAAATCCACAGAATGCAAGCTGCAAGGTCAGTATTATCAGAGGCAATCCTGAGTTGATTGTCCTTTTCTTGTTCAGTGCCAGAACAGATAAAAAGATGTATTTCTTTATTAGTGAGAAGTCTTTGCACTCCATGTTCCTTTAATACCAGTGGCATCCCAGTTGCCACACAGCCGTTAATAATTAGCCACTTGATTCATTATAGCCACGAGTTAATAAAAGGACTTGTAGGTGGGGATAAGAAGGTATTTCACAAGTAGTTAAAGGTTTATTGAAGCTCACACTGTGCCAATTATAGCTAATAATTTGTCCCTTTAAGAAAGGTGTGAATGCAACCCTCTATTCAGTGATTATTTGCTAGGACAGTACGATTAGGCTGACTTTTCAAATTACTCATGTAACTTACATTATCTAATCACATTTTCATGTTTATATTCCTTGAAATCTGACATATATTTGACTATCCTTACATAATTTCTTCATCTTTAAGACCTCAAATAATCTTCATGGCAGGTTTCTGGGATGTGCAGAAGATGGATTTATTATCACTCTTTCTAAGTGTGCTTTATCCACTGTTAGTGCATATGATTATTTGACGATTTCAATATGTGTTCTCTGAAGATGTCCCTTACAGTACGTTTTTAGAGTATCCACCGTATAATCCAGTTTTTAGAATAATCTCTTCTGTTATTATGTGCATTTCATTCATGTTTTTGCTATTAAAATGCATAGTGGTGATTATGCATTCAAGAATATGACATTAATGAAACAGTGGTTACCATGGGGAGGTGGGTGAAGAAACGTAGGTCCAAGAAGAAAAAATAGCAGATACACAGGGTGAACAAGTCTAGAAATCTAATGTAAAGCAGGGCGACTAAAGTGGACAAAACTGTATTCTATTAGGTCATTTTTGTTAAATAAGTAGATTTTAGCTGCTCTTGTCATCTATCACATGTGAGATGATAGCCATATTAATCTGCTTCATTATAATAGCCAATTTAATATCTATGTATCCCATGACCTCAAATATACACAATAATATTTATTTTAAAAAAGTGACATTTCAAAATTAATGGGGATTCTTCAAAAAAAGATGACATTAAGTCATTTATATCATACATATCTTATATAAGCTATATATGTCTCTGTGTGTATGTATATATATAGAGAGAGAAGTCTCATAATAAAAGGCTAATATTGGATTATAATAAAAACCAAGGAAAGGATGAATATTTAATAGACAAATATATCTCCAGAGAACTAGTACTAGTCAAGCACAATATAAAGTTGGGCTTGGTCAAAGTAACATCCAGTCTGAGTTTAAGCTTTCAAACTAAAGGGATAAAACGTTTATTGTATAGGCTTATTGCTCTACTATACATACACACAATAAATTTACAATTATTCTTTCCAAAATTATAGTAACTAAATCATAGTTGTATAATAGTTCAGGAACCATTACATTTGAAGCACAAATACTCTTTCTAGCAAATAAAATAAAGATTCTCAATTTGGTTCAAGTCATCAAAGTGTCTTTTGAATGGTTTCATTTCACCACACAGGAGAGTAAGGGAGAAAATAAATCAAGTGAATTCAAATTTAACAGGCTCAGATTATTTAAAATTTTGTTTTTAAGCAAAATATTTCTAATTAGCTGGGTACAAGGTATTTTATCCATATAATCTTAGGTTAAATCTATATGCAATTTGTTATATTTTACACTCTATAACTCGAAAGCAATGCAAAGTATAGTAAGTGTATTTTCTTACAAGAAAATCCACATATTCTATCCTCAAATTGAAATACAATTACTAATACCATAAGTTCTTTTTTTTTTTTTAAATTTACTTGTTCCTCATTGTTGAACATATAACCACCCTGGGGGTTCTTCCTGACTGCTGCATAAATAAAGACTATGGCATTGCATTAAAGAAAGTGTTTAATTGATGCAAGGCTAGCCGTGTCACGCGGGAGACAGCATCATTAGTCAAATCAATTTCATGGAAGCTGGTAGGCTAGGGGTTTCTCAAAGTCAGTTTGGGGAAGGGGTGGGGATGGCTAGGAAATGGGTGCTTGCCACTGAGTGGTTGGAGTGCAACCAAAAGGGTGTGTGAAATGGTCCTCCTGTGTTCAGAATCATTTCTGGGTGGGGCCAGATGAGCCATTGGTTCCAATGGGTCCTAGAGCCATGGGTGTCAGACATGTCAACAACTCTGAAAAGATTTCTTTACAAGTTATTGTACAATAGTGATGCTATCTGCAGGACCTCCAGAATAATGACTGGCAATCCTTTATGCCTACTGTACATTAACAGAATTCAGGCTCCTCTCCTCCCCCTAGCCTGGTGGTCTCTCATTAGCTTTACAAAGGTTGTGGCTTTTTAGGGAACAGCTATTATCATTTAAACTATAACCTAAATGCCTTCCAAAGTTATCTTGGCATAAGCCTAGGAATAATTAAAGCAGCATGAAAGCTAAAAGGAAGAGAGAGAGGTTGGCTGGATCAGATCTCTCCCGTTGCCATAATTTTCTCACTGATACCATTTTTGCAAAGGCAGTTTCAACCATGACAATCACATAAAGGAGAAATTCAAGTTCAATGATTTCTGTTTCAATTGTATTTTCAAAAATAGATCTTTGAGCTTTATTTGATGGTGCACTTTTAATTAAATATTCCAATAAAAAGTGTTAGACAACTTATTGGACCTTTCCATAGTAAGAACTGATTCATGATTTTGTTAACTTACCCAGTCTCCTTCTTTCTTTGTCATGTGAACACTTAAAGATCAGTTGTATTTTCAAACATTTCAGAAGATTCTCTTCTCTGGGTAGTCACACAGTATTCTATTTTAAATTTAATAGGGAATGACAAAAATATGAAATTTGCTGATTAAGTATCTGAACACACACAAGTTAAAGGAAAAAAAATGGAAACCATAAAAAGTATGATTGAAAATCTAATAACATGGGCTTTTGTACATACAATTTTATAATTCTTTGATATTAGTAACAGAATCAAAACTGTAACTGCCTTAGGAAAGTAGAATCTCATAAATTAAAAAAATTCAATTATGATTTCAAATCACAGGAAAGGCAGACTATGCCTCAAGAAGAACTAGGAACAAAGGCTGGAGAACCAAATGAATGTTTTTGTCATTTTTCCTGTCTGGTTTTGTTTTCTCAGTGCCCTCCTTTGCGTCATTAAAGTCAGGTTTTCTCAACAAGAGGGAAGTTTGGCTTCAAATAGCTCCTCTTGCCTCTGAAGGATGACTTGTTAACCATTTCAATTAAAAAAAAAAAGTTGTGGAGAAGACACTGATTGTTCCAAAATTGTACCTCTGTACTATAGCAGGGCAGGGATAGAAAGTATGACTTCCCGTGCTTTGAATAGAAGTCTACTCACAGATAAAACATATGTGGCCAATAGCAGTTTTTATAACAAGAATATGATTGGGGGAGAGGGAGGGCCTTCAGAATGAATAATAGATGTGTGCTGTAGTTACTGTTGTATTTAAAGTATTTGAGAGGATTAGATATCCCTCAAGGTAAAATAAATTAAAAGCATTAAAAAAAAGATGCATTTTAGAAGAGACAAGAGTTCAAATGGTAGCTAGATGTCTAAATGACCTGAGGCAATTCAGGGATCCTCTTCCCTCCGCCCCCCCCCCACCCCCACCCTCCCTCCCGCCTCCACCCAGACGTCACCAGGCTGGAGTGCAGTGGCCTGATCTCAGCTCACTGCAACCTCTGCCTCCCAGGTTCAAGCAATTCTCCTGCCTCGGCCTCCCAAGTAGCTGGGACTACAGGTGCCCGCCACCGCACCCAGCTAATTTTTTTGTATTTTCAGTAGAGATCGGGTTTCACCATGTTGGCCAGGATGGTCTCGATCTCCTGACCTCGTGATCCGCCCGCCTAGGCTTCCCAAAGTGCTGGGATTACAAGCATGAGCCACCACGCCTGGCCAATTCAGGGAATCCTCTTTAACCTCTGTTTCTTTGTATATAAAGTGAAACATAATGCCACCATAAGCTTATTAGTGAAAGGAGTAAGAAAAAAAAAAAAACTTGAGTAACACAAACCAATAACATTTTGAGTTCTCACACATTTGGAGGCAAATAGAAATTTTTATGAAGTTTGCTTTGCTTAATTAGCTAAATAATGACTCAAACATATAGAACTGTGCCAAATGCTTTTCATTATGCCAGAAGGAAAAAAATATCTGAAAAGCACTGACTCGGCAATTAAAAAATGACTTTTGGAGTTGACATCCGACCTCTTTTTCTGCCCACGGCTTATTGGACAGAACTAGTAACTTGGTTCCGCTCAATTAAAAGTGGATCTGGAAATATAATTCCTCTTATTCCCAGATTTGGGACTACTGAATGGTGAATAGAATAATGGCTTTAACACTCCACGTCTCTTTTCACCAAATACTTGGTTCTCACTTTACTCCACATAACAAAAGGCGAGTAGCTCTTTCCAATGGAGGCATCGTGGAATCCCCATCTGCTCCTGGCATCATGCATGATGTCATCCAAGATACATGTTGTGCTTCTTGATATCTCTATCAGAATATTGTTTATATTAGCCTCTTTATCCTAAATACCTATGTAGTTTTTCTTGATTCAGACATTCATAAATTAAATAGATGAATTATGCAACATGGCCAGGGAACTGTCTAATCTCAGCAAAGACCCCCATTCAGAAAGAAAGAAAAAATACTGATCTGTGTGTCAATTCTGAAATCCACATGGATAGCTATTGTGAGGAGATGTTCAGTCCATTTTTCTCTGTGCTTCTTTCCATTCTCTGGTTAACTCTCTTCCCTCCATTTTTCTACCAATTCTCAGGTAAAAGCCCAGCAGAAATCATACCCTTCTTGGAAATCTAGCAGTTTTTTCTTAACTTACTTCCCGCCCTTAGAAGATTGGGGATCTTGAAATGTAGAGTTCTCATATTTCTGGTCTTGGTATTTCTGGTACTTCTGTATATTCTTGTCCTAAACATTCACAGATTTTTTTTCAGTCTAAGCCATAATTGTGTCTTTAAAACATAGTAGCCTTCCTAGCAATATGATTCAATCAGCCACAAGTACTGATAGCTTCATTCACATTTCGTTTCTATGCACACTTCTTAGATTCGTGACAAATCTTTGCTTTTCTGACTCTGTCTGCCTTGCCCTCTTGTCTTAATTATTTGTATTTTAAGCATGTCAAGTTTCTCTGGAGACACCTACTTTTTATTTGTGTTTTCTGAGTCATTTTGTCCAATAGAGAGAATTTACTGGGAGTCAAACCTGAATTGAGTTTGATCTGAGACACCTAAATCAAGTCAGAACTGTTAAGAATGCGTGCAGCAGGAATGCCCTTGACTTGATCCTTGCGGCAACAGTGAGTCTATTTGGCCTTTGTTGCTCAGAGGTCTTCTCTGTTTGATGCTTTTTATTTCTTGACTACAGATGAGAAGCAGTTACTTCTGCCAAAGTTGAAAGTCTCAACATTTCTGGACTCCCTTATTTTGTTTTTATTATATTTATTTCCCCATATTAGCAGGGAATTCTTGCAGTTAACTTGACAAATGTAGTTACGAGTAACTAATGCAATCAATTAGCTTTCTATTCAACTTCTTCTTCTCAACACACAAGCTCAATTGGCTTAAAGTCAGTCATTGTCAATATATACCTCTTACTATTTAAGTCAGATGCAGGCACCACATGCTTCCACTTCTATTCTGTTGGCCACTAGATTACTGATCACACTGGCAAAGGATAGAGGTTTATATTGGCAGAATCTAGTAAAAAATGACATAAGTGCACAAAAAGGGAGACTATAAAAAGCTAAGGGCTATGTCTTATACCTATTTAAATAATTTAAAAGCAAAGACACTGTCAATAAAGCTTTAATTACACGATAGAAGACCAATGCTACAGATTTACTTCAAGGTATTGTATAGTTGTGCCTCTGGAATGAGCCCAGGCTGAAATATTTGCGTAGCTAAAATTTTCTTTGGCTACTGGTCCTGATTTTTCTTTACAGGATTTCTTATTTGATGAACGTTTCTTCTGGCATTCAGTTCTAGTCCGAAGGTCAATTATGCCTCTTGTGTTATTCTCAGCCACATGAGCTGCTGCTGGAAATCGAATCATGTTTTATACTCTGTCAAAGTCTGTGGATATTTTAAAGTAACTGCTTAATATCACAAAAATAAAAGGAAAAGGTTGACCATATTGAAATTTATCCAGATTTTTCCTTTTTCCCCTTTAGGACATTACCAAATGATATACATAATGGAAACATTAGAAAATAATTTAGAAAAACTTGATACAAATTTTAATCACCTCAATTCCATGATAGAGTGGTAACTGCTAGTATACATTTGGTGTGTCCTTCAAGCATAACCTCTATCAGTATTATTAATGCACAAATAGATTAAACTTTGGTGTTATTTGTTCTCTTTTTATTCACTTAGAGGTAGACCATAAACATATTCCTCCATGGCCATTGCCAGTCAATTCCTGACCCTCTACCTGCAGCAGCAACCACTCTTCTGATTTCGATCAGCTAGAGAAATTCCCTGCACTAATAGCTAAAAATTATTTAGACTTCAAGATAGCCTAGCCAATTCTCGTTCTTCAGGTAGGACAAAGTCAAATCTATAAATATAGCTTTAGTTTTCTCCAACCTAATTAAAACCTTGCTAACATTGGAGTTAGGCAGTTGATGAACATTCTTTGTGGACAAGTGGTCCTGAGAGTCAATTAATTGATATAAACATGGCTTTGTATTTACTTTGATATTCCTGAAACCATCTACAATGTCATAGACAACATTATTTAAATTAAAGAATTTTTAAAATGACACTTTATATTCTTATCCAAGTGGATAAAAACATTCTGGCACATACTTAATCCATTAAAGCAGGATATTTTCATATACATTGACATGGAGTAGCAGATAGTGGTTAGAGCATTCTCTTTTCTAGTCATATTTCAAAGGAAAACTTAAATTGTATTTTCCTTGAATTGAGTATTAAAAAAGAACAAATGAGTTCTCAGGATATCTATGTCATTCTCCTACTGTAAAAAACTTCATTACTTTGAGTGGTAATTTCAACCTCTCTGAATATCAGATGCCATATGATAAACATGGAAAATAGGCCGCATTTATTCTTGTGATTATCCCAGCTCTACAAGCACTGTGTAATGTCTATTACCTACCAGAGTAGTTCTACAGCAACAATTCATTTTTTAAGAAAGTCTTTGAGGCCAGGCGTGGTGGCTTACGCCTGTCATACCAGCACTTTGGGAGGCGGAGGTGGGTGGATCACGAGGTCAGGAGATCGAGACCATCCTGGCTGACATGGTGAAACCCCGACTCTACTAAAAATACAAAAAAATTAGCCGGGCTGGTGGTGGGAGCCTGTAGTCCCAGCTCTTTGGGAGGCTGAGGCAGGAGAATGGTGTGAACCCAGGAGCAGAGCTTGTGGTGAGCCGAGATCGCGCCACTGCACTCCAGCCTGGGCGACAGAGCGAGACTCTGTCTCAGAAAATAAATAAATAAATAAATAAAAATAAATAAAAAAGTATTTGAGGACAAACTAGAGCTTTTAATTTTTCAAAACATTGTACTGGGTTTGATGAATAGATAGATGATAGATAGGTCTTAGTGTATGTTTGTGTGCTTATTTGGTAAAGATTGGTTTTGATTTACTAGCATATGCTTTGGTCTAATGGTCTAATAAAATGTTAATTTAATGATAATTAATTTCTTATACTTTGAAGAAACATTTCAATGTGATAAATCATCATTAGTTTAATCTAGATATCATTTAAAACTTATAGATATTCCAAAGCATACTTGTGCACATTAATGCCCATTTTTAAATGATAATTTAGATTGAATTAATCTCTTTTCACATAAAAGCAAGTGTCACAAATTTACTATCTTAAGATGTTTTCCTATTATTTTATTTATAATGCATTATGTTATTATAAAAGCAGAGAATAGACAATTTTTGCCTTTTCAATTAGTCTTTCTTTTGTAAATTCACATAAAATTAATATACTCTGTCAAAAAAGAAACTACTACCTTACGTTTCTTAAAATGACTTTATAGTCTGGTCTCACTGAGCCAAGTAGCTAACAGGATACTGGGATAAGGTCATTCACCCTGGGTTTAAGAGCATACTGTGTGTATCGTATCTCGCTTGGGTTTTTGGTCATATCTTATGAGTTAAGGCATCTTAGGGAGAAATTAAAACCAAAATAGGTCAGTTTAAAGGATGTATATGAGTCAAGAAATATCTATGTAAGAAGCAGCAGGGAATTTACTGCATAACTAATGCTTTTAAATATCAAGAGCACTGGCAACTAAAAAAAAAAGCCTAGAAACATCCCCTGAGCCAGGACTATTGGCTTTTATGGTGCCTGTCTTGTGACACTCCATGTGTTCAAAATCAGAGAATTTTAAAATGTCAAACTGGTCCCTTGATTTATTAACTGATTTTGGTGTTTACTGTTAATTTTCTTCCCATGATAAAATCTATTAATATAATTAAATCTACAATGTATTAGTTTCTCCAATCTGCATTACCTAAGCCTTTATTGTGGTTGCCTATACACCGTATTCTTAGAATTAAATCATTTCTAGCTTGAAATACATGCAGTGGCTTCTGTCTGACTGAAACGGACAACAAATAGTAAATATTGGAGTCAGAATTAAAAATCCCAACAAAATGTTAATATTCATCTTTATTACACCAAATAGGACAAAGCCAGGAACTGAGATGCAGCCTCCTTAACTCTAGGTCCGATGATCTTTATACTGGCCCACATTACTATATAAAAAATTGACAGTCTTTTTATACAGAATTCCTTTAGAGATGGCCATTCTATGAAAATTCAGTTTTTGAGGATTTTACATTATTATTTTGAGAGAGGGTATTGTGATGTATATAGTTCCAGAATTTAAAGTGTTGCTGCCTAATTCTTCACAGTAAAAACTGACCTATTTAACTATCACTTAATATAATACTAATTTTCAATAAATAAATTACTTCAGTATTTCCTCAGTATTTAAATATTTCTTCAGCTGCTCACAGATGTCATTAATCACTTATAACTATGTTTGTCAACCAGAGTTTCCTTAGCAGAGCAGCAGAAAAGTTGAAAGTGAGAGAGAGACATAGTAGCGTCAAGCGTGGATGCATTTCATTAATCTGGACTGTCCCCTTTGGCTATGGTATCAGCATCATCGCTGCTCTCTCTATTGCTATCAATCACTTGCTCTCTGGAAGTCTTACCTGATCCTCACACTTTCTGCTTCTCCTTCTTACTATATATTTTCTTTCTTTTATCTCAACTTAAAAATGCCAGAGCACAGATCTATTGAGAATAAAATAATTCTCAATACGGCTAGAGGAGATATTTATTAGATAAAAACTATTGATATCTATTCAATACTGTAGGCATTTTGAAATTTTTAAAGTAAACAATTACACCAGTCCCACTTTTTATATAATCATCCATATATAGGTGAGGATCCAGAGCTGTTTGTAGAATATTGTGTGAAACAAAACAAAGTATATCGATTATTTATCCAAATACCAATTTCACATATACCTCCTTTGATTACTTGTTAATTTCTACTATAGGTTTTTTCAATTTTAACCAGATATATATGTATATATAAATTGTAAATTTTTAAAAAGATACAAATAAACTGAATTACAAACAGTTTCTCCTCCATTTTTTTTCTCTATCCAGTTCATCTCCCCTCCAGGGCAACTGTTGTTACTCTTTATTTGTGTGGCCTTTCAATCTGTGCATATGTAATTATATTTGTGTAGCGTTATTTAGCATAAAGAGTAGCAAACTATATACAGAGGTTTGAAATTTTCTTCCTTTTGTTTTTTAAAACTTAGTCTGCATTTGGATTGCTTTTATGCTTTTTTAAGAAATAATTATATTTACTTTCTAGTGGTTACCTTCACAATTATGATTTTGTATAATATTCTTAATAATTTATTTCTTAAATGCCTATTTCCCACTTTGAACCGTGAAGAAATCTTCTCCATTCCCTACTTTTTCTCCCCATATTTTCATTCCCTCTCATCTTCTCTTCTCTTCTCTTCAAATTTGTGTATAATATACCTTTTCTACATTGTCAGATTTCCTAGTATTACATTTTGCAATATTACATATTGCCATAAATAATGCTATAATAAATGGTAACATTTATTATAACTTACACCATACAAATAAATGGATATATTGCTTTACTATCTGTTAGTTAACAGAAACATCCTCTGATAGTTTCTTCAAAGGGACAAATACACTATACACTTTCAGTTAATATTTCATATTATAAATGGCTTCCATGTTGAAAACTGACTTGAGTATCAGCTTGCCTGATTAAAGAATTTTGGAGTTATGCTTGATTTTCATGAAA
Source organism: Hylobates moloch (assembly GCF_009828535.3). Lineage (NCBI taxonomy): Eukaryota > Metazoa > Chordata > Mammalia > Primates > Hylobatidae > Hylobates > Hylobates moloch. The sequence goes on from NW_026652305.1 coordinate 1,138,200, forward strand.
AAGTTGTATGCACTTTCCCACTATAGTGAAGGTGTGGAAAGACAGTCTGTTTTTGTTTTCCCATACAGATGATTTGATATTTTCATCTAGATAATGAATGAAAATTATTTGTTTGTCTTTAAAAGTTATTATCTACACTAGGATATCTACTTGACATATATTTTTTAACATTTTGTGTTAACTTTTCATGCAATATCTTGTACTGTTAAATCTGTAGATTCAAGTTACTTTTATCCCTATTTTTCTAAAATTTTATCTTTTTTTCTTTTCCCTTGTATTGCCTCTCTTTTTCAATGAAATCACTTACGCATGTGTTGTCTCTCTCTTGCCTGTCTTCAATAAGCATTACTTTTCCTTAATGCTTTTTCCAGAAAACTTTATATTTAGAATCCTTTTTGATTTACAGAAAAGTCAAATGGCCACCAATGTGGCCAGGGAGAGTTTCAATCTGATTTCAAACATACGAATTAAATATTTCACATTAAATCGGGTGCTGTCAGTAAAAGAAAGCAAAACTGAGACAAGGCAAGAGAAAATGTCAGACCATTTTGGTAGAAATAGAAATTGTAATCATATAACAACCGGCTTTAAACAGGGTATGGAAGGAGAGAGTGTGGATGGTTCAGCATTTTATCTTGATGTTAGGAGTGCTTAAAGCTGAATGAAATTTTGTTCAATAGTTTTAAAAATTCTGCATGTTTGTTTTAGCTTAAACTGGCATAGTTATCACTTTGCTGTCATCTGAATCTGCTGTCTTGTGTCATTTCCTGACAAATAACAATACTTTGTTGTTTTTGAATTTCCTAACTTAAAGCATATTGTGGGAAATTATGAAATAAATATTGAAACAAATAAATATATGAAGACTTTTATTGAATAAAACTCACGGGCAAATTTAAAGAATAACTGTTTTTTTTTTTTTCACCAAAACCAACAGCAAAGGAATAAGCAAAGGAATATGGAAATATCAAGTATGTAGTTGGCTGAAAATGGCCCCAAAATATATCACATTCTAATCCCTGGAACATGTAAACATTCCTTTATTTGAAAAGGGGGTCTTTGCAGATACCATTCATTTCAGGATCTTTAGGTGGAGAGATTATTCTGGATTATTTGGTTGTGCCCAAAATGCCATCACATGTACCTTTATTACAAGGAAGCAGGGAGAGTACACACACTCAATGCAGAAGATAAGGTGATAAAAAGATAGGGACAAAGGTGATGTGGATGGAAGCCTGGGAATGCCATCAACCACAAAAGGCAAGGAAGAATGAACTAACTAAAGAAAAAAAGAAGAAAGGAAGGGAAGGGGAGAGGAGGAAAAGGGAGGGGAGGGAAGGGGAGGGGAGGGGGAGACTCCAGAGTTGGTTAGTGTCCAACACCTCGATTTCAATGCAGTGATACTGATTTTGGACTTCTGCCCTCCAAAACTATGAGATAGTAAATTTCTCTTGGTTTGAGTCACTCTATGATAATTTGTTACTTTTCCTACTATCATAGGAAAGTAACACAAAGTATCTGCTTATTAAAAAATAATCTTGGTAGTACTCATACATGTGAAAGATTTGGAAAATTCAGGTAAAATACAAGTTTCTTCCGTCTATATTGATTAAAAACAATATGTGTTTTCCTTTTGAATCATTGAAGATGCATAACTTGAATCAGTTTAAAGTGTACAAACTTCTTGCACGCTATCTCCACTGAATATATGTGTGTGTGTATGCATGTATGTTCCAAATATGTATGTATATAATATATATTTATATACCTTATACAAATATATATCTTTTATATATATATATATGCTGATATAATGTGTGCCTTTGGAAAGAATGTCTTGGTGTTTTTACTAATATTTTTCTTGTTGTCAGAATAGTAATGCGATCTCAGTTGAAAGCCATGGACTAATTGTATAAACTGGGAATATTGCCTTTTCTGAATCTGTATCTGCAAAAGCAACATGGAGTTAGCACCATCAACCTCATGGATTATCATGGGAGTTTTACCAACTAGCAAAGTTCAAATGCATAGCACAGAGCAATACAGTGTTTGAAACACAGGAAACACCCAACAAATACTACTGAGTTATTTTCCCTTTTCCTGCAAACAAACTTAATATATTTCAAAAAGAATTAATCTGGCAGCAGACCAGAATTGTGAAAATTGTTGTTATGAGTAGTAAGATTGCTTCAGTATCCATTTTCCTTATAAATGGCTAAGCTTGGATATTTTGGAGGTTGAATCTAATTTATCATTACTGTGAAGATGTCATGTAACACTGTATAGAAAACTGGCTTCTGTGAGTGCAAGGATGTTATAGTTTCCAATAAAATTACAAAATATTTACTGCATCAGACCAAAGACTGTGTCTGATTTCAATAGCAAGTAAATAAAGACCTGCTCTCAGAGCCTTAAATCATTGTCATCTCTACACAGGCATGTTATTCATTTCCAGACTAAAAGGCCCAACACTGCCCAGTTCTATTGATCATGAATTTTCTTCTTATTGAATTTTACAATCCAAAGCAAATAACAGGGCTAAAAAGGGACAGTCATGAAATTATTAAAACTCAAGTAGAATTTATTTTAACAACATACGTGAAAAGCTCCAAAGTTTAAGTATTAATCAAATTTATAAAATTCAATTAATCATACTGTAAATGTTTTTTAAGCAATATTTCCCTAGGGGGGAAAATCGAATTAATTATAAGGAAGTTTGCTAACAGATCTTTGCTACATGCATAATGTAAAAGCATGATGAGGATTCTATTTTCTACTCAAAATGATGCAATGCCAGTTTTACGGTTGTAAAAAGAGACAGTGCCACAAGTGAGCTCAGGGCAAAATCTGCCTTTGTTGAAACCAGCTCTTGATCTAAGGCTCTAGCTTCTTGTTACACAAAGGAGAAATCACGAACCAACTGTATAAACCATTGTTAAAAATGACAATTCCATTTATGTATGGCATACAGATGCTTTCAAAATAAAACCTAATGACTGAGCCAGTTGGAACAATAAACTGATAGCTTTTTCCTAAATGTAATCACACATTGCTGCTCCCAGAATTGTAGATGCAGCATAATCGATACCATTATTTAGCAGTTCCCATAAGTCTGCGTTTCGCACCACATGCCATGAGATCCAAATAGATCAACAATTTAAATGCAAAAAATAATGGCACTAGAAAAAGTACTTGAAGAAAGCTTGATTGAATTTCTTTATATTTTGGAATGAGAAAGGCCATTCTCACTGTAAGTCAAAATTCAAAACTCGTAAAAGAAAAGATTGATAAAATTACCTACATAAACAAACAAAAAGCAAACCTATTTGAGCAGTAATGGCAATAATTTGTGTCCCTACTCAATTTTCTTCTTTAGCTGCCCATTTCCTTTAACACAAAATAAAAGAAAAATAATATCATTCAAAAATAACTAAACTCCAACTCGGTTATTTCTTATGATATTTGGACTAAACTTTAGTTTTTGTGGCCCATTTTCAATTTTTATTCTACTGTGGATAGCATGGTCATCAATCTGCTGTATGTGTATGTATTTCTGTGTTTAATCCATTTTTTAGAAAATAATTTTATTTTCTGAGTATAATGGAGCAAGATATTTATTCATTCTTTCTGAATTCCCAGCTCACTCTTCTGTGTGCTTCTTAGTGACACTATACTCTAAATTTCTTTTCCCAAAGTCTATTACCAGATGGTTTTCTTTTCATTTGTATCAATGGAATGAGGGGCGGGAGGCGCCAGGCACGGAGAGGCGGCCTTGAGGGAGACAGCAAAGAGGGAGGAAGTAAAAAAGAATTTTCTTCCAGTTTTGCAACTTTGCCTGCATCGTTCTAGCAGCAAAAGGCAGTTAGGGTCCAACCCAGTATCTGCCAGCACTCCTAGAACCAGCCATCTGCACTGTGTCAGAGATGTCAGCACCAGCTGCACAGTGACCACACCCCCAACACACCACACACACACACACACACACAAACACACACACACACAAACACATCTACACAAGAGGTCCAAGCACTTACTATGAAGCAGGAGCCTCTGCTTCAGAGACCAAGTGACAATTGTTCAGCCACTCGCTCTAAGCACATAGGTTTTGTGACAGCGTGTCTTCCCTTAGGTTCCCCAGCATATGGAATAGTAGCTTTTTAAAAGCTATACACATTAGTTCCTATATTTAATTATTGCTGGTGCAATACCAACCACTGCTTCTGGGTTTTTTATTCTTTCTTTCAAAGCCTGTAAGTGGTACCAGGAATAGTCCCAGGAATCATATCCTTAAATATAGATTTCTGAAATTAGTTTTGATGATGAATACAGTTAACAGAAAAAGATAATTTTTAGCATGCAGTGGTATCAAAATTACTTAAATTAACATTTCTCAGTCTTTTAGGTTGATATGCTTTGGCTGTGTCCCCACCCAAATCACATCTTGAATTGTAATTTGAATTGTAATGCCCATAATGTGTTGAGGGAGGGAGTTGTGGGAGGTGAATAAATCACGGGTTAGTACCCCATGCTGCTCTTGTGATAGTAAGTGAGTTCTCACAAAATTCGATGATTTTATAAGGGGCTTCCCCCACTTTGCTATGCACTTCTCTCTCCTGATGCCATATGAATAAGGATGTGTTTGCTCCCCCTTCTGCCATGATTGTAAGTTTCCTGAGGCCTCCCCAGCCATGCAGAACTGTGAGTCAATTAAACCTTTTTCTTTTATAAATTTTCCCAGTTTCACGTATTTCTTCACAGCAGTATGAGAATGGACTAATACAAAGGTTATACTGTCTAAGATCAGGCAGTTGTTGGCCATTATTATATTAATACTGACATTAAGAACTGAGGGTGGGAAGCTGGTTTCTGATTACTCCAAGAGGCTTATAGAAATAAACATAAAAGATTAGTGCCTTAAAGTTTTCTTACCAATCACAGAGAATTAGAGAGGTACTATTGTGGTCCTAAAATAATCACTTACATCTTATAACGACTAAGGAGATAACAATGAAAATTACCCCAAATTTAATTATGCTGGTTGAAAAATAATTATACAAGTTGAATTCTTACTTTTTAAAGTCACTTCTGTGGAACTGTCACTTATGTGGGAGTAAAATGAAAAGGGATGAATTTTGACACAATAGTAATTGAAACCCTTAAATATTAAAATTTCCTTTACATTATTTTACCTGTGGAAGCATCATCTCCACCAGTGGGTGAGGAGAATAATTTTATCTTACTTCATAACTGGAGGCTGTTGTCTTGCACGGGGATGTCATTTCTCCTCAAGACACAAGTCTACCACAGCTTGTTGTTCAAGACTTATGATTATAATCATATTTTAGCATGCTTCAGAGATAAGATAAAAATCAGACCCAGAAGATTAGTTTATATTTCAAAATATGGGCAAGATTTGCTAATTTATAAAGGCAACAGAACTGAAAAATATATGTGGGGATTAGGGATACAAGAGAATTAAATCAAGAAAGCCAAATCATATTAATACACTGGGACAGTATACTAAGTGGAGACACTTTGGTTTCTTGACTGAATATATTAGTTTAAACATGAGGAGTAATTCTACTATTTATTTGGTTGGTTGACTGAAACCTAGTGTCAAATATTCAATGAGGTTGAGATGATTTGCAGGTTGAGTTCTCTGGAAACAGAAGCTGAAATGAAGTTTTAGTGCAAAGCATTTGTTAATGATCAATGTCTTTGAAAAATAGGGCCGGGCGCAGTGGCTCACGCTTGTAATCCCAGCACTTTGGGAGGCCAAGGTGGGCGGATCACGAGGTCAGGAGATCAAGACCACAGTGAAACCCCGTCTCTACTAAAAATACAAAAAATTAGCCGGGCGTGGTGGCGGGCGCCTGTAGTCCCAGCTACTCGGAGAGGCTGAGGCAGGAGAATGGCGTGAACCCAGGAGGCGGAGCTTGCAGTGAGCCGAGATTGCGCCACTGCACTCCAGCCTGGGCGACAGAGCGAGACTCCGTCTCAAGAAAAAAAAAGAAAAAATAGGAGGAGGAACCGGGACCATATAAAGGGAAGAGCTGAAATACAATGCTACCCTGAATATCTTCAGTCAAGTTAGTGATGGAGAGCTCAGAAGCAGGGATTTGCATTCTAAATTTTCATGCATTAGACCAAAATAGCTACAGCTTTATAATCCCTCCTCAGTTAGCTGCAGAATGTTGGCTGCCTCAGGCAAAACATGACCTTGGGCAAAGCTGTCCCTGACGCAAAGGTAGGTCCTGAAGAAGCTGACAACTGGAGGTTTTCTACTGACCACACTTTCTTTAAATAGGCAGCAATTCCTTCTTTGAAGGGGAATCTAGGTAGAACATCTGTCTAACACACAATGTCAGAATGTCCTTGACATGATCTGCAGGAAGAAATCTGATGTCTTGGCAAGGTGAAAAGGCTGAGAGCGATTCCTCATGTTCGGTGTGAATATCCCCGTGTATTTTCTGAGGACGCAGAGAACACTGGCCTGAAAGATACTAGTCCCATCAACTCTTCAAACAATGGTACATTCAGGGCCTCCTTCCTTCTAGTAGTCTATTCAGAAGATGTTTCTATTTGGTTTTATGACTTTTTAAGAACTGGCAACTTAATCTGAAAGCAATTTTTCACATTATCTCTTTAAATAACAACCACAAGTATTCATCTTTGCCCAAACACAACAATATTTTATACTATGCTTTTGTTTCTGATGTTGTTTGCTGAGATAACGTTCCCTCTGTCTTGTCTGAAAAAAAATTCATAGTCACTCTTCAAATTGTTTTTAAAGTATTATGTTTCTTTAAACCTTTTTAAAATTACTTTTGACAGAATAGATTAGTCCCTATCATAGCTTGTAAAATCAACAGATTACATTACCACATTTTGTTTACATATTAAATCTTCTGCCACATTAGTTTAATATCCTTGAGAGCATGGACTAAATCGTAGTTATCTTTTTAATTCAGTATTTGAATTATACTGAATCCTCTCACTAATGTTTGCTGAAAAAAAAAAAAAACATTATGGCAAATGGTTAACAAATGATGCAATTAACTAAAATTAAGAAGTGAAGAAGAGAAGTCTTGTAAAGGACATGGGAAAATGATAACTTGCTCAATTTAAGAGAACTTGAGTTTGAAGGATCTAAGAGAGAGCCAGACATAGAGAGATAGGTTGATAGGATAATGAATGAAAGAATACCTGAATGAATAAATGAATGAATGTGACATACCCCAGTGGAAAGTTGTTAGCCAGCAAAAGCTAGTCCTTCAGTAAAGGAGATCACTTAACAAAGTAATTATATTATTTTGTGAGTGACATCACTGTACTTAAGAGAATGGGATGCTGTAGCTTCTTCAAAAGTCTCAGGATCACTTCGTGAATGAAGACTCTCATAATTATTTTCTTAAACAGTATTATTAAGAAATAATCGATATTCAGTAAACCACACATATTTAACATGTATTTAAAGTATATGATTTGACAAATGTTCACATATGCATACACAATAGAAACCACCACTGCAATCATGAGAAAGTATATATCCAAAAGTTTACCAATGCCCCTGGTAATTCCTCCCTCACACTATTTTTTACTCCACATCTCCAAAACACAGTTGACCCGTTTTCAGTAACTGCGTATTACTATTTACTTTCCTGAGACTTATAGAATGAGTTGATATGGTATGTACTGTTGTATTTTGGTCTGGCGTATTTTACACAGCAGAATTATTTTGTGCTTTATCCATCTCATTACATGTATCAGTAATTTATTCATTTCAATTGATAAATAGTATCCCATTGTATCAATATAACATAATCATTTATCCATTGGTAAACATTTGGATGTTACTCGGATAATTTGGATATCATGGTTATCACTTGGATAGTCATCACTTGGATGTCCATTGAATAAACAATGTATAAATTGGTTATTCATTATCTGGTGATAAACATTTGTGCATTTCCTTTTTTTTTTTTTTTTTACTTCTTTTAGCTTTTACAAATAAAATATTTGGCTATTGTAAATAAAGCTGAACATTTGGTATAAGTCCTTAAAAGGACATACATTTCCTTTTTCTCTTTCATAAATACCAAGGAGTAGAATGGTTGTGTCAGATGTTAGGGCTATTTTAATTTTTTAAGAAGCTGAAGAACATTTTCCAAGAGATTTTACCATTTTACATTTCTATCAACAGTTTATGAAAGTCACAGGGTGTACTTTGTGCAAAATTCTAAGAAAATTATACGAATGAAGAGCCACGTTAATGTTATGTATCCAGTGTTGCAGATGTTTTTTTCTATTTGTCATAATTTTTCTGTTCCTATCTAAAGCCATTTATGTTTTAATTCCCTTTAAACTTTTCAGCATTGTTCAGTTATGGTTTACTTGTCTTAGCATTTCTTTGTTTCTATTAAGTGCCATTTTTCTTATCTTCTATGTTACAAATTGGTTCTTCTAAAGTCCTTTCCCTTTCTAAGACATGGAAAGCAGTAAGCATGAGCTGAACTTAATGCTTAATCTGACACTTAATGTTTCCAGACAGTTAATCAGAGAATCTTTGAAGCAGATTGAATCTCCAAATCTTTTTATTAAAGATGGGATTTTATTTTTTGTGGTTCCTTAGAGTAACTTCCTTGGATGTCTGCCTGTTTCATGCCAGGCTTCTTATGTGGCTCTCTTCATGTGTTCTTATATTTCTCCAGTACTTAGTTCTACAAAATTTCTTATTGAGAGTCATAATTAATCACAAATAAATTTACATTAACAACTAATGACATCTACCAACTGAGAAGCAGCTAGGAATTTAAAAGCTTTACTTACATCCCTACTTTTTTTTTTTTTTTGGCTAAAATCTTAAATCTATTTAACTCTTTTGTCAATAATTCACATTACTATGACATTCTACATTACCATAAATAGTTTAGTTCAGTGAAGTATTTAATGATGAAACACCCCACTTTCCCATTCCCTCACTTCAATAAGCTAGCTGTGATTATATCTCCTCTTTAATTTCCTTTTTAGGCAGTATACTGTTTTTTTGTAAATAGCACTTCTCATATTATTGGTATCATGTCTTTACATGTTTGTTTTCCATTATTGTCATGATTATTTTAAAGACAGATCAAGTATTATGAGTCCTTTTATCTTTATACAAGGTACTCAATTCACATATAATTTTTTCAGATGTCACATTCATGATTTCTGCTTTCCTGGTTTCAGAACTTATAACAGCTAGGCATCTAACAGGAAATATTTAAAAATTTATAGATAGATAAATCAATAAGAATTTTTTTAGAAATATTAAACAATATCCTTATTGATCCTGAACTAACCTGCACTCATGTGCTGAACTGACCTTTTTAAAATGATTATTGACAGAGAACATAACCAGGCCATTCTTTTTGTTTTTTACTAGCTACAAAGGTTTATGATCTCTAGTATTATATGATGATAAATGACAGTCACAAGTTTGTGTTATCATTTATGTATTTCCAGTCTGCATTCCAACATTAAGACACATAATAATCTCAAAAATTGGTATTATTTTTCATTTCATAATTATAGAAACATTACACATGCCTCGTACTGTTTTATCTGTACCAGCCTTGTTGGTAGATAAGGGAGGTTGAAAGAGCTACCTACATTTATAACCATTCAGGCTAAGACTTATTCAAAAGTTGCCAGAGAGAGAGACACATCCATTAATCATGAAAATCAACAGGGAGGCTATAAAAGTAAGAACATATCTGTGAACAGTAAAAATGCTAAATAACAGAATGGCAGTTAGGTCCTTTTACCTCTCCAAACAATTAAAACCTACTTGTGAAAGCCAAAGCCATCACAGTAGGGTAGAGCAGAGCTTTTAAATATTCAGAGTGGATATTATACCGGAGCATTCAGAATTGAAGAGATGGATTTGAATGGCAATGCTAATTCTGTTGTTAGTCATGGGCTTAAGAGAGGCAGCACAATGTCAAGGAACATAGAAAGGTATTCTTTTCTAGTATATACCTTCACCCTGCTCCAATACATTCTATCATAATAGATGCATTTGCTCTAAAAGTTCCTCTTTTATATTGCCTTTGTCCCCAAGAGAGTTTATTCTCATTGTTGTCTTCCATTAAGACCGGTTTCATCAGAAAATTGGAAGGCCACTTAGGTTAAGGGACTTTGGGAGGATAAACAGATTAGAATGAGACTAGGATAATTGTAATGAATACCCAAGGTTCAAAGGAGAAAGAGACCTACAAGTGGGAGCAAAAAATAGTCAAACTGCACTTACATTATTAAGAAATTGACATAAGACTAACCATAACTTATCCAGATATGAACTTTGCTCTCTAACCCACAAGGCTAACCCAGTCAATTAGCCTATCTTTACCTTTTTTGACTGTGTTTTGACTGCAAATTGGTCTCAACCATTGAGAGGTAACAGGAGGAGTTTGGATAGCAGAAGAAAATAGGCAAAGCTATCTTCTTCTGTGTCTTCCCTGCTTTGCTTTTTGGATTATGGCAAATGCTACATCCCTGCAGGAATACAGCCTCTGCCTAGTGTACCCATTTCAAGGATTCCAACTCTTTTGGGGCTCTAATAACATTATCTCTTCTCTTTGCACTATCAGACTGAGAGTGGCAACTGTTTTCCTGTTGTCACTACTTGAGTGCTTCAACATAAGTTTTTTTTTGTTGTTGTTTTTTTTTTTTAGAGAGTCTTCCTCTGTCACCCAGGTTGGAGTTCCATGGTGCAATCTCGGCTCACTGCAACCTCTGCCTCCCGAGTTCAAGACATTCTCCTGCCTCAGCGTCCCAAGTAGCTGGGATTACAGGCACCCGCCACCAAGTTGAGCTAATATTTGTATTTTTAGTAGAAACGGGGTTTCACCATGTTGGCCAGGCTGGCCATGAACTCCTGACCTCAAGTGATCCACCTGCCTCAGCCTCCAAAAGTGCTGGGATTACAGGCATGAGTCACTGTGCCCGGCCGCTTCAGCATCTCTTACTGGTTATCTTTTTGGTTTCCTTCTTTGTGCTCATGTCTCTGTTGAGGGTCACATTATCAAAACCTTAGATCCTCCATCTGACTACAAAACATTAGCCTCTTCTGTCATTTCTTATTAATATCTTACTTATGTCTGCCAAGTGCCTTTTCTCAACTATCCCACATGCTATATTTTCTAGAAAGCTTATAAGTCCCTTTGAACTACAGCTTTTTTTAACTCATTTTTTCCTTCAACCATCCCCACCCACTTCCTGTCTCGTTTTTACTCTCTCTTCTTCTAATCTCTTATTCTTTATTACTATAGGTCACATATTATTCATTTTATCATAACTCCATGATCCTTTGTCTTACCTGCCTGTGTGACAAATACACTATTTTCTGTTTAAATGTTACAGTAGGTAGTCAGACATGAACAGGGCGGGAGAGTTCCTTGCCCTCAGAAATGCCAGTCAACTGTCAAGTTACAGTTAGGCAGTTGTTTAATTGTCTCAATAAAGTAATAATTGGTCACAGCCAACACCAGGGAAAGGCAGTCTCCCCATAGACAGAAAATAGCTGAGGCCGGGTGCGGTGGCTCATGCCTGTAATTCCAGCACTTTGGGAGGCCGAGGTGGGCAGATCATGTGAAGTCGGGGGTTCAAGACCAGCCTGACCTACATGGAGAAACCCCATCTCTACTAAAAATAAAAAATTAGCCGGGTGTGGTAGCACATGTCTGTAATCCCAGCTACTTGGGAAGCTGAGGCAGGAGAATCACTTGAACCCAGGAGGAGAAGTTGCCATGAGGGGAGATCACGCCACTGCACTCCAGCCTGAGCAACAAGAGAGAAACTCTGTCTCAAAAAAAAAAAAAGAAAAACAGAAAGAAAAAAAAGAGAAAATACCTGAGGCTGGTGATCAGCAGCTTCCCGTCAAGGTCTCAGGACTTGGGCAAGTAGGCTCGAGCATGCACAGAAAGAGGTAAAATGGTGGAGTTTAACTGGTATGTGACCTGCAAGGAACACTTGACTGGTAAGGGAAGAATGTCTCAAATGAGCGTGTGTACAACTCCAGTAAACACATTGTGCATGTGCCCCCTCCAAGTGCTGGCAGGCCACTGCATATGTGGACAGCCTACCCCAAGGGAAGAATCATGGGAGAAGTAACACAAGACTCTGGAAGCATGCCAACTTATAAAACCCCAAGTCAAAAATCAAAGCATGCACTTGATCGCTCAAGTCATCTCCCTGGCCCTTTCTCAAGCAAACTTTACTTCCTTTCATTCCTGCTCTAAAGCTTTTTTTGTTTGTTTGTTTGTTTGTTTGTTTTGAGACGGAGTCTTGCTCTGTCGCCAGGCTGGAGTACAATGGCATGATCTCGGCTAACTGCAACCTCCACCTCCTGGGTTCAAGTAATTCTCCTGCCTCAGCCTCTGGAGTAGCTGGGATTACAGGCACACACCACCACGCCCAGCTAATTTTTGTATTTTTAGTAGAGACGGGGTTTCACCATGTTAGCCAGGATGGTCTCAACCTCTTGACTTCAGGTGATCTGCCCACCTCGGCCTCCTAAAGTGCTGGGATTGCAGACGTGAGCCACTGTGCCCAGCCTATAAAGCTTTTTAATAAACTTCCACTCCTGTTCTAAATATTGCCTTGGTTTCTCCTTCTGCCTTATGCCTCTTGGTTGAATTATTTCTATTAAGGAGACAAGAACTGAGGTTGCAGGAGATGCATACAGATTTGCTGCTTCGAACATATTTTGATGCCATATGACTCAGATACTTTTCCCGGTTGTAAGATACCTGTACACCTTGCCTTCTTTGGCTGGTAGCATTCAACCCCCGTATGTGTTTTTTTTTTTAACCTTTCACTTTCCTGCTTACCAAACAACCCCAGAATAATTCCCCTTGGCCACAATGGCTCTGCTTTTCCCGGCTCATCTCTCAGTTCACCCTGACCAGTGGCTCAGGGATGAGAAGGATGTTGGAGTCTGCACCGACTAGACTTGAGATGCCAATGGTCATTTTGGACAAAAGGGTCACGAGAGTGGTGGGGCTAAAGCCAGAGACTGTGCAATGTCTGGAGTTTCCTCTCCTTTTTCAACTAAAATAGACTCTTTTCCAAAAACCCACACCACCCATTCTCCTGTTTTCTCTCTGTGTATTCTGAAATGGCCTTGCACACCTGCAGGACCTCTGCTTAGGAGGCAACGTTTCTTTTCTCCAGCTTTGCTTTGCGTGCCACATGACTTCCTTCTTTGCTGTTGGCTCCTTGCGAGGACAGACACTAATTGGAACCTCGGCTCTGCCAGCTCCTTATGACTTACCGTGTGCTTTCCATTCCCGTTATGCCCCAGGGCCACATTTTCCAGTGGATTTTGAACCAATTTTTTTGCTTGCATAGGATCTCACCCTCTGGTCCTTTAACAACCCCATCTCCTTTTTTTTTAATTTTTTTTTTTTTTGAGTTAATTCTACTTTGTAAGGAGAGGAAATTCTGCCTTTGCCATATATGAGCCCTTATCATGCCCCAAAGTCCTCCAGAAGTTTCTCCTTTATGTCAAGAGGGCCAATAAACATTGCCTTCCAGAATCCAAGGGCTGCTGTTTTTATGAGCATATAAAGGCTTTCCATGAGTATTCCTCTCATGTCCTCCTGCTTCCTCCTGTAGCCTCCATTTCTGTAATTACTTCCACACCCTTCTCAATATGCATCAAGACCTTCAAAGTCATATTTGAAGGGAGCGAAGTCCTGTTCCCTTGCAGCAGTTAGCTGAGAAATAGGCTTTCCATCTTAAAGAGCATGGGAAATTGGAATGTGAGAAGAGAAGTAATAATTTTTTTGCTAGAATGCTCCAAGTGAGAGTCACTATAATGTCATGGAGACAAGGATATAGGACAGCCCAAGACTGCAGGTTCAGGAGACCGTAGGACAGAGCTGAAGGTTTGTTCTAGGCTAACAAATTACCATTACAACAGAGACAAAGGCAAGTTTAGGGTTACCCAATAAGACCGGTTCATTCCAGATACCCGAAGGATAAACAAGCAGGTCCCTGTTGATTCCAAGATCTCCTCCATTCTGAAATGGATAATTGTGGTGAGATGAGACCAAGGTTAAGGGTACGTCATAAGACCAGTTCATGCTGGAACTCTAAGGATGAATGGAGGATGAATGGGGGAATGCCTTGTTCAGACTAATAATAGGAAAGTAAGAGGTCACACCTTCTTTTCCTTTTTCCTCTTTTTTTCCTTCTCTGTTCTTTTTTTGCAGATAGGTAACTGTGTCTCCATAACACAGGACACACCCCTCAGATGCATCCTCAAGGGAAAAGTTTGATATCTCCAAACCTTAAAACAAAAAATTAGGTTTCCTTTGGAATACTGTTTGGCCCAGAAATGAACTGAGAGAAAATTAGAAAACTCAGCCTTAAAAACTATGCAACCATAAAAAAGGATGAGTTCATATCGTTTGTAGGGACATGGATGAAGCTGGAAACCATCATTCTGACAAAACTATCGCAAGGACAGAAAACCAAACACCGCATGTTTTCACTCATAGGTTGGAATTGAACAATGAGAACACTTGGACACAGGGTAGGGAACATCACACACTGGAGCCTGTCGTGGGGTGGGGGGACGGGGGAGGGATAGCATTAGGAGATATACCTAATGTAAATGAGTTAATGGGTACAGCACACCAACATGGCACATGTATACATGTGTACATGCAGTAACAAACCTGCACGTTGTGGACATGTACCCTACAACTTAAAGTATAATTAAAAATAAATAAATAAATAAAAAACAAAAAAAACTCAGCCTTAAAACCCAGTGCCCTTACACAGGAAATCCTCAAATTAGCCTCCTCATTCTTTGATAACTGAGATCAGGACAAGGAGGACAAGGCTAAGGAAAAGGAAACATGCAAGGAGAAGAGGCAGGCCCAACTATTGGCTGCTCTGCAAGCTCTCTGGCCTCCTCCAGGTTGTCTTAAGGGCACTCTTCAAGTCACTGCCACTGCTGCAAGAATCCACGCCACTGGAATGCAAACTGCTACAGTAGGATTAATGTGGAAAAGCCTCACATATCTTGCCCACCCTGCCACAAGCTTGGCCACTGGAAACTCTACTGTCCTGAGGGCCAAAGGGTCTCTGGACAGAATCTTAATTTCTGATGGCCTTGAGCTAAAGGGGCTCTTTGCTCGATTAGCTTCCAAACCAGACATCATCATCAACAAGAGAAAGACAAGGGCGACTCTGTAGGTGGCAAGTAAAATTATAAATTTGCCTTGTGGGTTCAAGAGCTATCTACTCTGTGCTAATCTTACCTCTAAGCAACTCTCCTCCAAATCCTGTTGGGTAATAGGAGAAAATGGCACCTGCCCTCTCTCCAAAAGAAAAGATTCATAGTCCTTTGGAGCAAAACGATACTTTCCAAAATAGGTCCCTGCTTAATATTTGCCCAATCTCTGAATTCATCTTTTTCTCTAGCAGCCCTATTTCTCCAAAAAAATGATGTGAATCCTTAACCAATAACTTAAACCCAGACAGTCCTACCTCATCGTTTTAGAAATATCCCACACCTACTTGACATGCCCTAGCAAAAATCTTATAAATTAGATTTATTTATTTATTTGTAGGAGAATTAATAACAGAAATGTTATACCATGTTAAAAGTTATCAGGTCAACTAAATATCTTAAGGTCATACACAACTACTATGACTCTTAACTGTACAACTTGCCTGCTTTAAAGCCATTAAAATCTAGGTTAAGCCTGGGGACATACAGAGTTATCCATGCCTCCTAGCTATGCTGGTAAGAGTCAAACCTTAACTGCACTTCTGCCTAGTATCCTGGGCTTCAAATGTAGTACATAAAGATAGTTGCTTACTTACCAGGTTTTCACCAAAATATAAGTTGCTGAGTTAACAGTGTAACATGTACTTGAGACTACTGCAAAAACAGTTTTACATCCAAGGCATATAAGAAAAGTACAATGTACTTTTGTTAAAAAAAATCACAAGAAGGCTTGGGAATGTGGATTTTTTTGTCTACTTTAAGAGGTTAAAGGATTATTTTAAGTTACATAGGATAAAGCTGAAAGTTTAAGCAAGTTGTGGAAAGTTTGTAAAATATTAACATTGTTAAAAAATTCTGTGTATGAATACATTGGCTAAAATTAAAGGGGTGTCATTCAGTTTATCCATAAATTGAACACTGGGATAAAAGCACAACACAGTTTTCTTAGAGCATTGTTCTACTCTATAACAGAAAATTGTAAAGGACTATAAAAGGTTTATGAAAATCTTACCTTATGGTCAAACTGATTAAGGCTGGCTAGATTTATCTACAAGGTTTTATTACTAACTGGGTTTGACATCAATAGTACACTAATGCAAAGGTATAATCTGGCTTTCTTTGAGTTTTATTTGTATAAATGTGTTATTGGTTTGTGTTCCAAAATTATGCAAAAGTCCTATAATTCTTATGTGATTTAGTATATGTCATCAATATAATTTTTATGTTAAATTATTGTGTGCCACCGAGCTAACACATTTTCCTACCTATTGTGTCTTTGGCTGCCCTAAGACTTCCTGTCATCCACAGATAATTGTTGTTTTGTTTTAATCCTCTTTAAAAGGTAGTTTTATAATCAGACATAGGGTTAAATGCAGTTTCTGATAACTTTGATGATTGTGACATTAGAACAAAAGAAAAAAACTTTCAGGACTCTCATGTGGATCTGGAAATGTTTATAAATATCAAGCACAACAGGAGTTAACTACATGGACTGAACTCACAGAAGACTTAAAATAATTCTTTTATGTCCTTTTGCTTAAAGTGTTGCTAATTCTTTGTTTCCCAAAGCCAAGAAAACATTTCTTCTAAGCTATATAAAGCTTTTAACTCAGGAAATTTTAAATTTGGAGTATATTTCTCTCTGCTAGATTTCTCCAGAGTTTGGAACTATTCACGAGTATTCTTAACTTATGGCAATATAGTTATTTGTATAAATACCACACAAATCTTTTTTTTTTTTTTTGTAACAGGACAAAGTTGGAGAAACTGGAGCTTTGACTGAAATGGCATGCTTTCAGCTACAAACGAATTCCTTTAAGGAATCGAAGTTGAGTTATAGAGTCAATAAAAGACCCTTAGGAAAACTAGACTTATACTTTGTCTACACAGTTCCTATACAGGGTTTCTGACTTGTGGTAAATAAATGACACTTTCAGAACAGGTTCAGGAATCCCAAATTATCTCGGGACCACAATAAAGAGGAATTTATCTAACTCGTATAGGTATTTGATGGCACAAACCCATGGCTGGGCTTAAGGCTTTAAAAAGTCTTATTTGGGATTCCTTGTGAAGCAAAGTTCCATAAAAGCCAATTTACAAAGGCAAATAATTATTCTTGCTATGCTTTGTACAAATAATCAGGCCAAGTGTAACAAGACTGTAGCTTATTTTGCAAGCAGATCAGTCTTATCATGATTTGTTGTTAACAAAAATGAGGACTGGAGAGAGAGAAATTATTTTAAGAACTGTGGTACACCTGTTATAAGATTCTAGACTCATTAATTATTTTTTAGTTTTTGTCTGCAATTTAGACTAATCTTGCTTATTTCTTTGAACCGACCAGTGATCTTTGACTGCAGCTCAAAAGAAGCAAGAGAGTAATGCAGTGTAATGTAGAAAATTTGGATCAGTATCTTAATTCTGGGCACATATTAGAATTGGCTGGCAACCCCATGAACTCAAGTTTTAGCAGGCATAACTATAGCCACCAGCTACCTGGGTATGTCAGCAGTCTTGGAAATTTTTGAAACTGTCCTCACTCTGCTATTTTGTTTTGGCATCTCTACTTTTTCTTTTTGGTCCATGTCTTCTAAATCTAATAACACAGTTTATCTCCTCTTGCCTTCAGGCCATCAACCTCCAGATGATCCTCAGTGAGAGATACCATCCTTTCAATATTCACTTGTCTACAGAGGACCCCTCTGCTGCCCATTAGTCAGACACAACAGAGGCAAATCCTTCACTTTTCTCCTTTGGAGCTGTCTAAATACCACTTTCTCCAATGCATGGAGCCACCCTACTCTCACAGTTAGCAAAAGGTGAAGACCCATAGAACAACCATCACATCCCCTCTGTGAGCAGGAAGCAGTTACAGAAGACTGACCTTTGTCCATTTTCCCCAAAGAATTGGGGCCTTGGATTCT
This sequence comes from Hylobates moloch, assembly GCF_009828535.3. NCBI lineage: Eukaryota > Metazoa > Chordata > Mammalia > Primates > Hylobatidae > Hylobates > Hylobates moloch. The sequence continues at coordinate 1,156,410 of NW_026652305.1, forward strand.
TGAGTGTAAAAAATGTTAAAGTAGGTAGGTAGTCAGACATGAACAGGGCAAGAGAGCCCTCCAAACTGCCACCAAGAATGTCAGGTGACCATCAGGTGATGGTCAGGCAATTGTTACACTGCCTCTCTAAAATAATAATTGGTTGCATTTGGTGTCAGAGAAAGGCAGTTTCCCAATGGATAGAAATACCTGAAAGTGGTGATCAGCAGCTTCAGGATAAGATCTCAGGAGTTGGCCAGTGGGCTAGAGCATGTGCACCAAGAGGCAAAATGCCAGAGTTTGACTGGCAAATGACCTAGGGAGATTCGACTGGTAAGATAAGAACACGTCAAGTGAGCATGCATACAACTCCAGTAAATGCACTGTGCACACGGCCCCTCCCAAGTGCTGGCAGACCACTGCTCATGTGGACAGCCCACCCCAAGGGAAGAATCCAGGGAGAAGTGATTCAAGACCCTGGAAGCATTCCAACATAAAAAACCCCAAGTCAAACATCAAACCATACACTTGATCTCTCAAGTTGTCCAGTTGACCCTCTTCCAAGTGTACATCACTTCCTATTGTTCCTGCTCTAAAGCTTTTTAATAAACTTTCACTCCTGCTTTAAAACTTGCCTCAGTCTCTTACTCTGTTTTATGCCCCTCAGTCAAATTCTTTCATCTGAAGAGGCAAGAATTGAAGTTGCTTCATACCCATATGGATTTGCTGCTACTAACATATGGACAAACTGTTGTGGAAGCAGCATTCAGAAGACACACTTTCAAAAGCTAACTTGGCCTTTTTCTGACTCTGTTACCTCAGTAAATTGATGAACCTCATGAAACTGTTCCGTTTTCTGTATCAAGGCTGCACTAGAAACAGTGCTGCTTGTCTCACAGGCTTGCTTTGAAGACCAACTAATGTAATGTAAATAAAAATGCCTTGAGAAGTTCAAGGTGATATCTGAGCATATGTATTAGCATTTTATTTGAACATTTAGGATTCCAAAATAAACCACTTTAGCATCATTTGTAATATATTATACCTACAAATGTTGGAAAATGGTGGCTGGAAAGTTATAATAACATTTTATACATAATTATTTGAAATATAAATAGAGGAACATTTTCTTTTACAAAGAAGGAACACAGACAGGTTGCTGAAATTATGAAGTTTCTTAAATACTCTGATTCCATTGGGGTATAATGAATAGAAAATAATTTTAAAAGAATGAAACAAAATCTGATGTGTATATTAACCCTTACACTCATCTCTACCTAAATTTTATCACATTACATTTCATGTCTGGTCCGCTTCTGACTGCACTGTGTATATTTTTATACTTTTCAGTCTTCAATATTTTAACCAATTGTCAGTGTTGAAGCAGAGCAAATTTTAGCAACTTTTGTCAGGAAAAATGCTAACGCTGTTTGCCAAAATTGTCTAGATTTATTTGTAATAATATATGTATCTTCCCCTCATTTATTTAGAATAAGTCACATTAGTTTACATTGTTTAACTTCTACTTCAATATGTGGATTATGAGACAATAAGAAAAGAAGACATCTTGCTTTTTCCTGAATGCACAAGTCTGCCATGTGGAAATATCCTTCAAGGAAATATGACAAGGACTCTATTTTGTTTTACATATATACCTTTATTTATAATTCCGCAGAACCCTCTGATAGAAAAACAATGTCCTCTGAACTTTAACTCAGTATACACCCACTGATAATCAGATTGCACATTGACGTGACCTTGTAATTCCCATTTACTAAGCCATTTCTATTTGAAACGAGAAATGATTTTGTCCTCTTTCTTATCTGAGGTAGTATTAAATAGAGTTTCCCTCAACACACCCAGTCACTCAATATCCTTGTTTCAAAATGCAGTATACATAATCAAGTTGAAAACATGTTTACTACAATATATTTAATGAAGAACGTTAACCTTCAGTGAGTATCCATTAAAATGTTATATCTCAGTGTGTTGCAAAAAGCTGAATTTGAAAATTAAGTCTTGTTTATATAAGAACAGTGATTTTAAAATTCCACTAATGATTTCTGAAATCACTAGCAGTAGGGCTACAATTAGTGGGGAAAAAAGTCCCTAGGCAGTTAAAAACGAGCAAAGTTTCAGGCTGTCATTAGCAAAAAATAAAGATGCCACTTCATTGTACTCTTAGTGATAGCTTTTTCATATCAAAAGCACAGTTTCAAACTTTGTAACAGAGCAAGTATTCTATTTAGTATTCATTATCTGAAAGAAATAGTGATAATTAACTGTATCCACTGAGATAGCTGCTAATGATATGTGCTGAGACCAGCCTGCTGATGTTGAAATCTATTGAACTAAAGACAGATATTTCTAAAATCCAATTGTGAGCTCTATTTCTTTCTTACAAAAATGTTGATAAGACCTACTATATAAAGGAATTACTAATTACTTGATGGAGAACTGTATCTCAGTGATGATTCATTGTTTAAGAAATGACATTTTGTTCTTTAAAATTGTAACTCCATTTCTGAGAACTGTCAAGCTCTCTCTGAGCTTTTGATCTGTAATGATATTGCTAGATAGGCTCAAAAATGTATAAGCATAATAGCATAGCATTTTTGTTCTACCTTACTTAAACTATTATTTCAAAAGAAATGTCATTGAGATATAGAAGTTACGCTCACTTTGCGGTTGAAGAACACAAAATAATATACAAGGGGTATTTGAACCATGGGAAGAATTGAGAGAATGCTGTTACCACTATATTTAATAATTTCTGAAAAAAATATCACACTGAAATAGAATTTTCCATCATCCAGAAATGTTTCCTTTCTTTAATAACCATGCCTAAATAAGTTTCTAGTCAGTTTCATTTAAAATTTTATTTCTTATACAATTAAATATGTGTCAAAAAACCTAGGTCCTTAACATAACTGAATATAAAGTAACTATAATTTAACAGATTCTTATTCCTATTACAAAGCCATTCTTAAAGAAAGATGATGCTGGGCCGGGCGCGGTGGCTCACACCTGTAATCCCAGCACTTTGGGAGGCTGAGGCGGGTGGATCACGAGGTCAGGAGATCGAGACCACGGTGAAACCCCGTCTCTACTAAAAATATAAAAAAGTAGCTGGGCACGGTGGCGGGCGCCTGTAGTCCCAGCTACTCGGGAGGCTGAGGCCGGAGAATGGCGTGAATCCGGGAGGTGGAGCTTGCAGTGAGCCAAGATCGCACCACTGCACTCCAGCCTGGGTGACAGAGCGAGACTCCGTCTCAAAAAAAAAAAAAAAGAAAGAAAGAAAGAAAGATGATGCTTTCTTCATGGCTGGGTTAATTTTAGTTATTCAAATTAGTAATTCTTTCTTTTTTTAATAAACATTTAATGAATGTATACTGTGGTCCATGTATAGTGATATACTCTGGAAATACTAGGACAAATGATTCATAATTCATGCCCTCAGGGGTGTATATTGAATGGAAACACAGACATCCTAGTGTGCCACATCACCATGCATTTACCAAGAGTGATATGTGAATGCTTAACTGAATTTCATAATGGCTCTGACATGCAACCACAAACCAGTGTGGAAAAAAATATATCGCTGGGGCAGAAACAAACAAAAGAGCATATTGCTTTCGGAATACACTAGAGGTAATGCCACTTCACACTGATAAAAATTAAATAAAATTAAACATAACAATACACCGTTATCACCACAAAAAAATACAAAAGTTAAAGATTTATTTTCCTAGATTAGCTTTCAGTTTAGATTCCTTAAAATAAACTTTTCATGTTTATTTCCAAATGGCCCAGTTATGTTTTGATCAGTTTTTCCTTTACTTCGGAATATAATACTAAGCTTGGCTAGATCACTATTGTTTTGGTCAATGAGTTTCACTCTGGAAAGTTTTATTGTAACCAATATCGAGAGCTAACAATACAGAAAAAGAAAAAAATTCCATAGACAAAGCTTCCTTACCCTTTTTACTGTTTCTGTCTAACTACATGTGTCAAAGCAGAGGAGTAATAAGTCAAAGGCTTCTAGTATGTGTGCATATGTTTTTAAATTCTGTCTATACCCTCACAGAGCTACCTTGAATAAATATAAGGCTTTTAAGAACTTACCTGATGTAATGGATCTATTTGATAATTCTGTGTACTCTCCTGAGTGTGAATAGAAAAAAATAAAACTCTTCATCTTGGAAATATGTCTGCCTTTATTCATATAAAAATGTGGGTCTACTTTATATATAACTATAAAAAAGTAAACTATGTAAGTTTAATGTGAAAGTACAGGCAATATATCTTACTTATTTTGAAATAAAACAAAATATTGTTGTTATTTTACTTGTTAATATGCAATAGTAACACTAAGAGGTGAAATGATTGTACCATTTTTGGAAAATAATTGAACAGAGAAATATTACAGCTTTGCTTCTTTTCCAATGAATTATAAAAAGCAAACATTAAAGTAAAATAAAGAATCAAAACTATCTTTCATTTATCTGTTTTTTCCATGTGTTAAAAATGAAATTCTATTAAAATTATATCAATTGAAATGGTAGTATTTTACTGAGTAGAATAACATTATAATGTTCAACATAAATTGAAGAAAAGGATAGGCCATTAACAATTCTTTACCTTTTTCTAAAAATACTTAGCCTTCACAATACTTTGTGATCAGTAAAAATATTCTCCTGCTTTGCATGCTTAATAATAAAAGCCTGCAAAAATCATAAATGCCTATTATGTTCCAAACATCTTCCTGTTTCTAAACATGCATTATTTCATTTTCTCATCACTTTTATATGTTATGAGATAGATAGTATTAGTAGCTCCATTTTGAATGCATGAAATTTAAGTCCTTTTTTCCCTCTCTTTCAATTTCAGAGATCTCTCTTTATTAAGATAATTAACAGATGGTTCATGCCTATAATCCTAGCAATTTGTGGGGCTAAGGTGGGATGTTGACTTGAAGCCAGGACTTCCACACGAGCCTGGGTAGAAAAGGAGACCTATCTCTACAAAAGACAAAAAGTTGAAAAAAAAAAAATTAGACAAGTGCAGTGGCACGAGACTAGAGTCCCAGTTACTCAGGAGGCTGAGATGGGAGAATCCCTTGAGTCCAACAGTTGGAGGCTGTAGTGACCTATGATCATGCCACTGTACCCAACCTGGGAAACAGAGTGAGACTGTGTCAAAAAAAAAAAAAAAAAAAAAAAAAATGGGCTGGACATAGTGGCTCACACCTGTAATCACACTTTGGGAGGCCACGGTGGGTGGATCACCTGAGGTTAGGAGTTTGAAACCAGCCTGGCCAACATGGCGAAACCCAGTGTCTGCTAAAAACACAAAATTTAGCTGGGTGTGGTGGCGCACTCCTGAATCTTGGCTACTCAGGAGGCTGAGGTAGAAGAATTGCTTGAACCTGAGAGGCAGAGGTTGCAGTGAGCTGAGATCGTGCCACTTCACTCCAGCCTTCCCAGGCTAGAGTGAGACTCCATCTAAAAAAAATAAAATAAAATAAAATAGGAGGAGGAAACCAAGCTAAATCCACAGGCAGAAAATGTAACTAATTGTGTATTTGAGAATGAAGATAATGTTCAAATCATGAAATTGGAATAGATCCAGTTCAAAACTCTTACTAACATTTGTATATAAATATGTGACAAGTATACTGGGCAGAATAGTCTCCCCTGCCCCCTAATTCATGTCCATCTGGAGCTGTGAATATAATCTTATTTGCAAATAGGGTTTCTGAAGCTGTAATTGAACTAAAATGAGATTGTATGGAATTATTGTGGTTCCTTATCTGGTGAATAAAGTCCTTATAAAAAGATGGATAATTTGAACACAGAGATACACATGGAGAACACGACGTGATGACCGAGGCAGAGATTGGAATCATGGTGTCACACACCACGAAATGCCAAGGATGATTAGAAATGATGGGAAATGGGGAGAGAGGCATGAGGTAAGTTATCTTACTGAGCCTTCAAGAAAGAAGCAATTTTGCCAATATTTCCATCTTGGACTTCTGGCCTCTAAAGTGTTAGAGAATAAAGGTCTGTTGTTTTAAACCACTGTGTGTTGTGGTAATTTGTTACGGCAGCCATATAAAACTAACACAGTATGTTACTGTTAAGTTGAAAAGTTGGCGTTTTCTCCATCTGGCCATTTCACCTGATCTAGATCCAGTTCTTTCCTTGTACATAGATGGTTTTAGCCAAGTTTATTTAAACATACAAATGATCTTATTTTTATCAATTAAAGCTCTACCCCGGCTATCGTAATGACAAAGTCTTTAAAATTTAATGCAAAGGTAACTTGTCTCCTCTCCACCATCCTGAATCTACTGTAGGCTTGGAATCTTGCTCTAGGGTGTTGGAGAAGTTTACTCCTTTTCTTCAACTCTGCTCTTGTCATTCTTCATGCCTATGCACTATCCAATTTACAGACACCTCAAGCATTGAGGTAGAAAGAAAAACGATACAGAAAAAATAGAAAATTAAATTCACTGTGCTTTATTATTGGGGAAATCTGCACGTTAAATGTACAATTATCAGTGCTCTCTAATGTTGCGCTTTTATGTGTTAATTAGAGATATTTACCTCCTCTACCTTCACCCCTTGGTGGAAAAATTCAAATGCAATTCATAATGGAAGAGATAATCTCCACCTGGCCTTTTACAACTTAACCACATGAGCCTTGGTTTCCATGCTTTCTACTTTGCTGGGCCAGTTTTCAACTCATGTCAGGACAATTGGGTAGATTCTAAGAAAGCTCCAGCCAGCTTCCTTCTGCATGGCCCAATTTTGACAAATACAATACAAGATTTTTGAAACTTTCACTATAGATAAAGACATGGATCGCAGATAGTGACTCTTGTGATTCCCTGATACACTGTTATCCAAATCTAATGGCCATCTAGCCACTGCCCCTCATAGAGTCTTCATGCTTCCCAAACTCAATAGGGTATATGTTAACATCCTTGAGTCATTACCTCAAAATCCCTGTCTTGTACTTCAGCTTAAAATAAATCGACACAAAACACTGACAAGTTCCTCCATAAATAGATTCCCTCCTTGAGTTTTCTAAATTATTATAGGTGTGTGATTACTAACGCTGAGAGAATCAGTGCTACATTTCCTTAACATGCCATGTGTATGTAGTCAATATCACACTTTAGATCTGGGGTAGTTGCTACCCAAGGCCTCTGCTGAAACTCTGGAATAACATGAAAATATTATACTTAGTATCTTGATATATAAGAAGTCTAGAATATTGTCTTCCTTGTCTCTTCCTTCTCTCACTCTCAACAAGAAAAGAAAATTTTTTTTAATTTGAATTACTCATTAAAACTACAGATTTCTATGCACATATAGCATAATTTAACAAAATCTATTTTAAAAATATATAGGCTTTACACTGTGATCTTCACCTCTGTGAGATGGGTAGTCATATGTGTAGATGAGGGTGTTTTGTTCTCTTTAAGATAATTAAAGTAGATTACTACTTACTTTTGGTATTATCCTAGTTTAAAATGTTTTGTAAACTTTGTAAGATTATTAACTGTGTAGCATTTTATTGTCCTCTTCAAACATTTATAAAATCAAATTATATATGACCTTGGGCCATACTATTAATTATGCGTGCATTAATGTAGAAAATATCTTGCATCCCTGGTGTCTCACCCACCGCCTGGAACACAGAAGACAAGCAGTAATTGATAAACCAGTGTCAAGAAACCAGAGAGAGTGAATTTCTTATTCTCTTGATAGAATTAGAAATCTTTTGGGATTTTAATGGAATCAGAGACCAATTAGATTAGTCAAAGCTCTTCACTAATGAGAAATGAATAAATGGAGAGAGGCTCTATTCTAAATCTAGCATGGTATATACAGAGGCAATGCAAACGAAACTGCCAAGTAAAATATCTTTTATGTTTGATAAATCTATCAAAATTTAGATTTTTTTAAATAATAAAGCATGATGTCAGGATTCTGTGGGGGTTTGACCAGATTCCTTGATGTGAGTGTGTATCAAATGCTATTGACAAAACACAAAGCTCTTCATATATACATAAATAGGGCTGCACCACATGCGTTGTGCTTTTAGGTAACGTGACAATCATACCAGTAACAATAATCATAATGAAAGTTCCAGAATCTTTTATTCTAGGATGCTTTATTTTATTCTAGGATTTATTTTATTCTAGTTTATGCAATGCCCTGAAGACAAATAGAATTAATTTTATTAAATAATTATCCTGCTCTGTTTTTCTGATGCAACTTCAAAAATTCCTTTTGCCTGTATTCTAGGATATATTTTATTCTACGATTATTTATTTTATTCTAGGATCTTTTATTTTATTCTGAGAACACTATAAAGATAAGCTCACTTAACACTCACAGAAAATCAAGGAGTTAGACACACAATCATTACTCTCATATTACCAGTGAGGAAACTGAGGATCATAGAGGTTATATTTCTTGCTCAATGTCAAACAATTTAGAAGGGATGATGCCAGAATTTGATTTTTTTAATGGCTTCAGTGTTGATGCTGTTGCTCACCATACCATATAGCTTCTCTGAAAATATGTTAAAATCCACAAAGCAAAATTTGAATTACCATAAAGTAACATTAAACATTTCCATATAAAACAACTTATACATTTCTATATTAGCTAATTAAGAAAACGGTTTTCCTTACACAAAGACAATAACTTTATCTTTATTTGTAATATAGATATATTTATCTGTAAGAAATTTTACTGCTTTTTAAAAAACAGATGGAAAGTTAAAACAACAGAAAAAACAGGCATTGAAAGTAATTCTTAAAAATACATGTTGTTTTTACAGCAGATTGCATTCAAAATTATGTTTATGGAGAAAACTATCTTAGGTTCAATAAATCTGTAAGAAAATATTATAGTAGATATTTCTTTGTAAATCAAAGTAGTTCCTAGTTTACGCAATGCCCTGAAGACAAATAGAATTAATTACATTAAATAATTAGCCTGCTCTGTTTTTCTGATGCAGCTAAAAAAATTCCTTTTGCCTGTATTTAAATGAAATCAGAACTAGGGAAAAGGCCAAAAACAAGAGACATTGTATATTTTATTTTAGTGGAAAATACACAAGAACAGGAATTTGAAAATATGGATTTGTGTGTTTGTTGTGCTTCTGACAGCAGAGTTTCACTACGTTTTTTTATAGTCCAGTTTCTCCATCTGGACAGCAAAAGCAATGACCATTTCACCTCTATGTCCCACTCCTATTGAAATATCCCAAAATCAGCTAAATATTTAAGATGATGAAGAACACTTAAAAGAGCATACTTTTCAAAGTATAAAAAAATCTGAGTTAAATATAGGTATATGTGGATGACATTTTTTCTTCTTAGTTTCTCATAGCTCATCTAAACAAGAAGACTTAGAAATATTGATCACCCTAATGACATGTAAAGAAACTTGTTCTTATTTCATTGAGTAATCTGAACTTCGCAACAGAAACAAAATTAAGTCAATGATTATCATAAATATAATTCCAAAACTCAATTGCTGTAATGAATCAGATGCTGAGTAAATTCCAAAACATTTATCTTCTCTTACTCTCATTTGTATTATCCTTTTGTTTCTTTATACATTTACATTTTATTCATTTTATTTTATTTATATATATAAATATATGAAGAAACAAAAGGATAATATAATGAAGGATATATATATATGCACACATATTTATATACATTTCACTATGTCTCTTATGGCAGATCTTTAGGAAAAAGGGGTGATACTTAAAAATATGTTCTAGCATGACATAGAAATGATAGTTAACTATAAAATGTAAATGGGAATTGACTGGTTTATTGGTTTATCTAAAATCTATCGTTTATATAAAAGTGTTTGTTATCTTGTCATGTTGTATAAATATTTGCTCTAATTGACAATCTAATTTTAACGTTAACACTTGGATAAAGTGTGAAGTTCTTTGCAAATGCTTGGGGATATGAATGAATGAAGACAATAATTATCCAGATTAGTATAAAAAATAATATATTCTAAATTTTACATAGGCATGCTTTCCATGTATTCATATTCAAGAATATCTCTTAGAAAAATATAAGTACAGTTTTCTGTTTTGACTTTGGAATTATTAAAATAGGAGATAATTTAAATAATGTATCCAGAAAATTATATGAATCCCAGCCACAGCATGTGGTCGTAATATCTGTGAATGACATTCTCTGGAAGTGTACAGTGCCCAACCTGTGCAGTCATACCTATAATCACTGAATATATAGACATACTTCAAAAAGAATACCTTAAAAATAAAAAAAGCAAGGAATACTTTGAAAATAAATGATATGGTTGGTCTGTCCATTTTCCATGTATTTTGGCTAATGAGCAGGCTGAGATTTGTATTCTTAAAGAAAAAGTAAGACACATAGAAAAATAATCATTGAGACTGCTGTTTAATACAGAAGACAGATTGGTGAATGGGGCCAAATAATCAAGCAAGATTAATTCCTTTTCAGGTTCCTTCACTATTTTAAATATGTTGAATAATAATATTTTGATAATTATGAAGATAAATAATTGAAACATAAAAGGTAATTATTGTGGCCAAGGTCATATAACCAGCAAACTGGTGATTACACTGAGGCAAAGGAACTAAAGTTTAAACTTTTCCTGTTAATTTCGGACACCACAGTTATTTGACTTTCTGTGCTTCCTGTATGATGGAGCTCCTAGCCATATTTGGGTTGGTCATAGCATCTTATTCTATTCCTGCCTCAGGTTTTCATCAAGAGATAAAAGTAATAATAAAAAACATCTACCTCAGAAAACTGTTTAGGTAATTGCATGTGCTAACTGTGTAAAGCTCTCAGTAGTGCTCGGTACCTAGTAACTGATACCTATAAGCTTACTAATTTCATGTTAAGTATAATTATTTTTATTAATGCTGACTTTAAGTCATATGATATTATGTTTGTCTAAGAAATTTTTATTGGATAACAGTGCGATGTTTTAGACTAAATTTCAAACTTTTAAATGAAGACTGGAATAAATTTTCTCAAATAATTGTTTCCAGAATATCACAAAAGCTGTTATTTTCCTTTCCTGTGTATGTGAGAACAAAACAGTTGGGAACAGGACAAAATACAAACCTTCTGTTTATATCACAATTTAGTTTTCCAGAAGTAGAGAGAGAGTTATAAATGAAATGATCTAATTTAGGAACAAAAACAAGTCCAATATTTCCACTTTCATCTTTTAGTAATATTGAATTTTTATTAATAAAAATTATGCATACAAAATATCTTTTAATCCATAATATACTTTAATTAAAAAACAGACAATGTAGACATGCCAACCTAGGCACTAACATGCGGGTAATTACTTTGACAACCACCTAAGGGAGAATAAAAATACGTTTTTAAAAATCCAACTGCAACAGAAAAGGATTATTTGCATGACAACTAAAACATAAATATGTGTAATAATTGTGTCAATTAATGTAAATTAAATAATGTAAAAAGAAAAGAAACAATAAAATAAAATTTATTAAGAATCTGCTTCCCTTAAATTTTCTATAGGGCTATGGAAGGATTCACTGATTTGTACTCACAGTAGAAACAAGATAAATGTTTTATAGACTTATGAGATTATACCCTGATCCCTTGTCCCATATACTGTGTCCAAAATAACTATCCACAACGATGGAAATTCTCTACATAGGCTTTTTACAATATAATAATCACTTGTGTCTACTGAGCTATTTAAATAGGACCAGTGGTTGTAAATATATCGAATTTAATATTATTTGTCTGAATTAATTTAAATTTAAACATGTAGAGCCTTATGTAGTTAGTAGCTACTGTATCAGGTGGCACAGTTTAGAAATATGCAGTATTTGTATATTGCATTCAAAGCATCAGGAGGCACAACAGTGGCAAATAGTGATGGCAGTTTCACTAAGTACACTGAAGCATGTGCATTTAGTCAGGTGACATTGGTGAGACAGCAGAAAACCTATGGCTATTCTTGAAGTTGATTGAGGGTTGATATGGTGTCTTTTAGCAAATTGTACAATAGCTTACTGTAATACCCAATGTGGAGTTAGAATATCCAAATATTTTTTGAATGAAGAATAAATAGAGAAAAATGTTAATTAGAGAAATGATTACATATTTTATCTTCAGTGAGAAAACTATTTTGTTTGGCAAAAAAAGAATAAAAAACATCACATAAATGCTTTTTTCCTTACGTAAAGAGAACATTTTTGTCAGAGTCCAAAGAGTAAAAAAAACAGACAACAAAAGAAGATGAATACAAATGCAGAAAATAAAATTACATATATTAAATATATGTTATATATAATATATTATATATAATATATTATATATTATATATAACATATATAATATATAATACATAATATAATGTATTATATAATATATATTATATATTATATTT
>NW_026652305.1:1169270-1239206 GCF_009828535.3 Hylobates moloch
TATGTGTTATATAATATATTATATAATATATTATATATTATATATTTAGATATATATTATATTATATATTATATAACATACATTATATTATATATTATAATATATAGTATATGTTATATTATATAACATTATACATGTTATATATTATGTTATATACATTATATAATATATATTAATAATATATAACATAATATATATTATATATATTACATACACACACATATATACCCACACATATTCCATAGACTGTGTATACACACACACACACACACACACACACACACACACACACACACATATTCCATAGATTGGGCTTTCTGTGCTTTACTAGATTCATATAAGATAGTATTTTTGTTTACACATAAACACTTTTGTTTACACATAAACACGTCTATAAAAGTTGAAGATTTAGAAAAAGAGAGAGAAAAAATATGTAAGAAAAGTATATAATAGGTAGAAAGTAAATGACAAAATAAAATTCCCCCAAGAAACATACATATGTGGGAAAATTCTATCATCAAACTGAAGGCAGCAACAATCTCAAACTACCAGCCATGAATACAAATATAGTAGAATTTAGGCCAACATTAAGAAAGAATATTTTAGGGAAAAATATTCACTACCTCAGTGTTTAAGTTGGGCACTGATTTATCTGAAACTAATGAGCGAGAACCCTTAGTAGATTAACTTCCTGCATTCTTCCCACAATAAATGTATGACACATAAATCGTCTTTGAAATTAAACAGGGAACATATTTTATGCCATAATTAAAGCATAAAGAACCTGAAGATAAAGAAAAAAATTAATTGTGATCCATTTAAAATCTGGTGTCAAATAATGTATGCATTATATAATTCTAGACATGTTCATATTGGGATTAAAATACGCTATTTTATCTAGGGTCACAGAGAAGTTATCTGTTACGCAATTGTCCTTTCCAGACATAGAAAATGTTAGAATAAATTTCTATGTGACACATATGAAAATTCATTGCCTTGTGCTCTACTGCTTAGTATGTATTTATGAGTTTATTATCTTTAGGGTAAATTTTATATGCATGTAATGTTTCTAGCAATATTTTCTGCATTATTTTGGAAATATAAAATATGTTAATCTGAGGGTATGCATTATCTTCTTGTTAAACACAAATTTTATAAAATGTGAGGAAAGCAATTTATCCGTTCAACACAAAACCACGTCATCAGAAATTGCCAATTATATAATATCTCCCTGACATATTTTATTGATTTAAAATTCACTTATTTTAGATGTAAGCGTGCATGTTCTTTACTACTCATCAATGTATATAAAGGTTTGAATCATAATACACACAACTTCATGTTTTGCTCTTTCACAGAGTACATTTGTAATTCTTCTTGTTGTCTTTTATCCAGTTTTTTAATCCTGGCATTTATGATCATCTATCTAACCTAATTATCCCCCTTTCTTCCACCTAATGTTATTAGAATCACTGAGATATCTTCAGTAGAGCATGTCTTTTTATTCTTCCTCATTTTTTGACCTCTGCCTGAATGTTCCATTTTACCTGCTCTAGCCAATTTAAATATACACTGTGGTGTAAAATTTCTCTACTATTGAACCAATAGACTTGATGATTGCTCCTCCATAACACTTTGTCACATAGACATATGCAGGGTTACTTCCTTAAACATATACAAGATCCTTGAGAGCTTTGTTCTGTTCATCCCAAGCTGCACATAAAGACTTGAACCTTATATAAAGCCAATAAATATTGTAAAAGAATAAGGAATAAGGATATACTTCTACCATAAAGTTGTTTTGAAGATTTCTCAAAATGCCTGGTTACCTGAAGTTTTCAGTGCCATTATATTGATATCTATTCCTGCCTGCCTCTATAACCGAGTTTAAAAAGCTCACCACCTCATGTGTTTGGGAAAAGGGTCTGGTCCTGAGAATGGGCTAACTTTTAAGAGAAAGAAATAATCCACAGCTTCAAAAATAGGTAGACAAACAGTCATGGTGAAACACTGAAAGAGACGCATACGCTTCCAGCCTAGAAGATTACTTGCCTGAACCTCTAACTTGCATTTGAAGCTAACTGGCACTTCCATGGACACCCTTATAGTTATTGTGTGTCAGAGCAGATGGTGCACTCTTTGCATATCCATAATTATATCTAACCCTCTTGGAAGACTTTTTAAATGTTAAACAATAGTAGCAACAAGAATGTGAAAAACAGTAAAAAATGAAAGAAAATGATAAAATAATTATGTGTATTCTACAATCACATTATCTAAATGATTTTAAGTTTGTGATTTCTACTTTTGACAGAAAGTTGTATGTGTCCTTGCTAAACCAAGATAATAATTTTAATACCTTATTTATTGTTTTTTGAGATGGAGTCTCGCTCTGTCACCCAGGCTGGAGTACAGTGGCATGCCCTCAGCTCACTACAACCTCTGCCTCCCGGGTTCAAGCGATTCTCCTGCCTCAGCCTTCTAAGTAGCTGGAATTACAGGTACACACCACCACACCTGGCTAATTTTTGTATTTTTAGTAGAGACTGAGTTTCATCACGTTATCTCCCTGACAAAAAATTTCAGAATGTCCTATATTTTTAAAGCAGGTGAAAAGTTTTAAATTGCTATCTTGCCACGTCCTCCTACACATTCACACAATGGAACTCAGTTGACTTTCCTGTGTCCTACGCTTAACTATGCCATGAATAGAAAATATAACAATCTTCATCTACTCTTAAAGCATCTGTTCTTTTGTTAGTTGCCTACTATGCTGCAAGTAACTCAGCATTTTAGAAAATGCTGTTTGCATTCATAACTTTGCCCCCTCCATACGGGAAAAGTCTGGAGCCAATGTTGTTTTTATGTTTTGTGGATGCTACTGAAACAGGAATCCCCACACACTTGAAACAAAAACCTTAAAAATTGTTAAAGAAGAAAAGACACAACATTATCATAGAGGAAAGAGAATCAGAACTCTCAGATGCAATTAAGGGGAGAGTACATTTATACAATTTTCATGGAAAGCAATTTAAATAAAGAAATGATTTTTACATAATCTCAAAAGTGGAAATTTATGCTATACTATTATTTTCTCAGGCTATAATAAAGGTTGTGTAATAATATTTTCTTGTTAAAATACTTAACATGGTTGATATGGTTTGACTGTGTCCCCCACCAAATCTCATCCTGAAATGTAATAATCCCCACATCTCAAGGGCGGGAGCAAGTGGGGATAATTAAGTCATGGGGGGCAGTTTTCCCCATACTGCTCTCATAGTAGTAAATAAGTCTCATGAGAGCTGATTGTTTTATAAATGGGAGTCCTCTGCACAAGCTTTCTTGCCTGCCACCATGTAAGACGTGACTTTGCTCCTCATTTGCCTTCCACCATGATTGTGTGGCCTCCCCAGCCATGTGGAACTGTGAGTCAATTAAACCTCTTTCCTTTATAAATTACCCAGTCTCAGGTATGTCTTTATTATCAGTGTGAGAACAGAGTAATGCAATGGTGTTATTTTATTACTGTTAAGTTCTTTGGAACAAGCAAGATAAATGGAAATATTTGATTGGCTAAATGAATGGTAATACAGGCATAAAATGCTATGAAGATGCATTGGTTAGGAAGAACGCATATTCTGGAGTCACAGTACTTGGGTTTGAATTCTAGTTTTACTACCTTCTAAATGGGAGACCTCTGATAATATATGTATTTTCTCTGTGCTTCTTTCTCCTAAAATGAAGAATAGGGACATAATAGTGCTTACTTTCATAGTTTGTTGTTAACCTTAAACAGGTTAACCTTTGTTAATTTTTTTGGAATAGTTCTCATCATGTAGTAAGTACTACATTACTGTTAACTTTAATATGTAGCCAAAAATATTAATTTTGTTAAAAAACATATAATAATATTGAAAGATTTTCTGAGTAAAGGAACACGTCTTATTTGCTTGTATCATAAAACCAATCACCTTTACAGATCTTTCTCCCTGCATTTCAAAAGCAGAAACATAACTGATCAAAAGTATTTTATAAAAACAGTCTTTCACAAATTGCTTTAAATGATATGTGATTTATAAATGGAGATGATATGAAAATGTGTAATAAAAGAATTGAAGATATTCAGTGATTCTGGTTTATGGTTATAGAGTGAATTTTAGTATTGCAAGCTCTTTAAACATAAGTGAAAAGGTAAAGGCACATTCTGAACATATGGGCAAAGGCCATATGATCTTAATGTCAGAAGTAATTGTATCAGAGATCAAATATTACAAATAATGAACCACTTATTCAATTGTTTTGTCATACTACCTTGAAAACTAAGAAATATCTTGAACCTTAATTGTTCAGTAGGCTACCAACAATTCATTGATTTAAAAAATGCAGTTCACAATGTAACAAAAAGCAAACACAAATAATTAAAAACATTAAAACTAAAGGGCTCTTAACCATCTACCAGCATTGTGATCGATTCCTGAATTCAGAGGTGAACTTTCATATAGTTTGTATAATTTCATAATTCATGAAACAAACTGTATAAAGGTGATGAATAATTATTTGAGCTCTCCTATGATACTACTTAAGAGTTAATCAGGCCAGGTGCAGTGGCTGATGCCTGTAATCCCAGCACTTTGGGAGGCCAAGGTGGGCAGATCACCTGAGGTCAGGAGCTTGAGACCAGCCTGGCCAACATGGTGAAATCCCGTCTCTACTAAAAATACAAAAATTAGCTGGGTGTGGTGGCGTGCACCTGTAGTCCTAGCTACTCGGGAGGCTGAGGTGGGAGAATTGATTGAAACTAGGAGGCAGAGCTTGCAGTGAGCCAAGATAGCATCACTGCACTCCAGCCTGGGCAACCAAGTGGGACTTGGTCTCAAAAAAAAAAAAAAGAGTCAACCAGTCTCACCACTTTTCTTGCAGTTATATTATTATAACTTATAACCATGGTATTCAAATTGTGGACATTTGACACTCCTATATATTTTCTGGAAGATTGTGTATGAGTATATAAGCCTAACTTTAGTTTCAAAAATTAAAGTAGTAAAACCAGCATAATATTTTGTAATAAACTTTTCAGATCCTAAGATTTTTGTTGAAACAATAGCCAAGCATTATATCCTCAGGCCAATCTGTGATGCTTTCTGCAGAATTCCTAGCTCACTGGTTCTTTTTAATTGAGAACTTCTCCACAAATTTTAGTTTATGTTTTGAAACATATTTCTATAAGTAAACTGTATCCTCTGAATCTCCTTCCATCTCTTTCCTCTGAATCATTTTCTGAATTGCTGGTAGAGTACTTCTCCTAAAACCCAAATATGAACAATGTGACTGTTTTACTGCCTACTTGTTTGAATCTCCAACACACAAAGCCTAGGCACTTCATATTCCCTTTTAGTGGTTTATTCTTCTCCACATACTTATCTTGATCTAAAGTGAAATATACAAGCATACATTGCAGTTATTGCAGGTTTGGTTCTGCATCACAGCAATAAAGTGAATATTTCGACAAAGCGAGTCACGCACTTTGGTTTTGGTTTTCCAGTGCATGTAAGTTTTGGTTTCCCAGTGCATATAAATATCATGTTTACATTTTATTGTAGTCTATTAAGTGTGTGATAACATTATGCCCAAAAAAGTATATACATTAATTTAAAAATACTTTATTGCAAAAAAATGCTAATGATCATCTGAGCCTTTCCATGAATGTTGTAATCTTTTTGCTGGTAGAGGATTTTGCTTCAATGTTGATGGTTTCTGAATAATTAGGGTGGTGTTTTCTGAAAGTTAAGATGGCTGTAGCAATTTCCCTAAACAAGACAACAATGAAATGTGCTGCAATGATTGACTCTTCCTTTCACAAAAGACGTCTCTGTAGCTTGTGATGCTGTTTGATAACATTAAACACAAAGTAGAGCTTCTTTCAAAATTGGAGTCAATCCTGTAACAACCCTATGACTGCTTTATCTGCTAAGTTTATGGGATATTCTAAATCCTTGGTTTTCATTTCAATAATATTCACAGCCTCTTTGGAAGGAGTAGATTCTATCTCAAAAAACCACTTTGGTTATCCATAGAAAGCAACTCCTCATCAGTACAAGTTTTTTCATGAGATGGCCACAATTGAGTCAGTTTTTCAGGATCCCCTTATAATTCTACCTCTTTTAATATTTACAGCTGGGCGCAGTGGCTCATGCCTATAATCCCAGAACTTTGGGAGTCTGAGGCGGATGGATCACTTGAGGTCAGGAGTCCGAGACAAGCCTGGCCAACATGGTGAATCCCCGTCTCTACTAAAATTACAAAAATTAGCCAGGTGTAGTGGTGCATGCCTTCAGTCCCAGCTAGTCCGGAGGCTGAGGCAGGGAATCGCCTGACCTTCGGGGGTGGAAGTTGCAGTGAGCCAAGATTGCACCACTGCACTCCAGCCTGGGCTAGTGTGAGACTCTGTCTAAAAAAAAAATTCACCACATCTGCAGTGACTTCCTCCACTGAACTCTTGAAAAAGTAATCAATAAGTGTGGGAATCAACTTCTACCAAACTTATGTTAGTTTTGATATTTTGACCACTTCCCATGAATCATAAATTTTTTAGTGGCATCTAGAAAGATGAATCCTTCCCAGAAACTTTTCCATACACTTTGCCCAGATCCATCAGAGGAATCACTACCTATAATAGCTATAGTCTTATGAATGTATTTTTTTTAAATAATAAGACTGGAAAGTCAAAATTACTCCTTGATCTATAGGCTACAGAATGAATACTGTGTTACCAGACATAAAAACAACAATAATCTCCTTGCACATCACCATCAGAGCTCTAGAATGATTATGTACATTGTCAAGGAACACTAATATTTTGAAAGAAATTTTTCGTGTGTGTGATTTTCCCTGAGCAGTGGATCTCAACAATGAGATTAAAATATTCAGTAAACCATGCTGTAAACAAATGTGCTGTCATTCAGGCTTTATTGTTTCATTTATACAACACACAGGCAGAGTAGGTTCAGCATAATTCTTAAGGGCCTCAGGATTTTTCAGAATAGTAAATGAGCATTGGCTGCAACCTGAAAACACCAGCTGTATTAGCTCCTAATATGATAGTCAGCTTGTCCTTTGAAGCATTGAAGACAGGCCTTGACTTCTCCTCTCCTGCTATGAAGTCCTAGATGGCATCCTCTTCCAATAGAATGC
This sequence comes from Hylobates moloch, assembly GCF_009828535.3. Classification (NCBI taxonomy): domain Eukaryota; kingdom Metazoa; phylum Chordata; class Mammalia; order Primates; family Hylobatidae; genus Hylobates; species Hylobates moloch. Next base: position 1,176,462 of record NW_026652305.1, read on the forward strand.
AGTTTTGTCCACAGCAAAAGTCTGTTGTTTAGTGTAGTCATCTTCATCAATTACCTTAACTAGATCTTCTGGATAACTTATTGTAGCTTCTACATAAGCAATTGCTGCTTAACCTCATACTTTTATGTTATGGAGGTAGCTTGTTTTTTCAACCTCAGTAGTCAATATCTGACAACTTGCAACATTTCTTCTTCATCTTCCTCTCTCTCTCTCAGCCTTTATAAAATTGAAGGCAGTTAAAACTTTGGTCTGAATTAGGTTTTGGTCTAAGAGAATATTATGGCTGGTTTGATCTTCCATCCTGACCATTAAAACTTTCTTAGCTAATAATCAAGCTGAAAATCAAATCAAAAAGTCAATTCTATTTATAATAGCTACAAAAAAAAAAAAACCTGGAAATACTTTGACTCAGGAGGTGAAAGACCTCCACAAGAAAACTACCAAACACTGATGAAAGAAATTTCGGATGACAAAAACAATTGGAAAAACACCCCATATTCATGGATTGAATCAATGTTATGAAAATGACTATACTGCTCAAAGAAATCTACAGATTCAGTGCAATTTCTATCAAAATACCAATGCCATATTTTATAAAATTATTAAAATATTCTAAAATTCATATGGAACCAAAAAAGAGCCCAAATATCCAAAGCAATCCTAAGCGAGAAGAAGAAACCTGGAAGCATCATATTACCTGTCTTCAAATTATAATACAAGGCTATAGTACGCAAAACAATATGTTAAGGGTATAAAAATAGTACATAGGTAAATTGAATGGAAAAGAAAACCCAGAAATAAAGCCGTAAACTTACAGCAAACTGATCTTCAACAAAATTGATGAAAACATACACTAAAGAAAGAAACCCTATCCAACAAATGGTGCAGAAAAAATTGAATTGCCATATGCAGAAGAATGAAACTGGACTCTCGCTATATATAAAAATCAATTCAAGATGGATTAAAGAGTTTAATGTAAGACCTGCAAATATAAAATATTAGAAGAAAACCTAGGGAAAACTTCTGGACATTAGCTTTGGCAAATAATTCATGACTAACACCCCAGAAGAAAATGCAACAGAAATAGACAAATGAGACTTAATTTAACTAAAAAAACTTCTGCTAGTAAAAGAGATAACCAATAGAGTAAACAAACAAGCTGCAGAATGTGAGAAAATATTTTCAAACTGTGCATCTAAGGATGAATATTCAGATTTTTAGAGGACACTCAAACATATTGACAACAATAAAAAACAAATAACCCCATTAAAAAGTAGGCAAAATACATGAACAGACTTTTTTTCAAAAGAAGATATAAAAATTGCCAAAAAAACATATGAAAACATGCACATCAGAGAAATACAAATTAAAACTACAATGAGATATCATCTTACACCAGTCAGAGTGGCCGTTAGTAAAGAGGCAAAAAAATAACAGATGTCGCCAAGGATGCAAATAAAAGGGAATGCTTATACAATGTTAGTGGAAATGTAAATTAGTGCAACCTCTATGTAAAACAGTATAGAGATTTCTCAAAGAACTACAAATTGAACTACAATTTGATCCAGCAATCTTACTACTGAGTTTCTACCCTAAGAAAAATAAATTATATCAAATAATATTTGCACTCATATGTTTATCACAGCACTATTCATAATAGCAAAGATATGAAATCAAACTAAATGTTAATCAACAAAAGACTGGATAAAGAAATGGTGTGTGTGTGTGTGTCTTTGTGTATGTATAGACACACACACACGTATATATAGACACACACATATGTATGTGTATACATATATACGCCCTATGGAATGCTACTCATCCATAAAATGCAATGAGGTATGTCCCTATGGAAGTTAAGATTCATAAGGCAGGGTTTTTTTCTTTTTTTCTTTCTTTCTTTCTTTTTTTTTTTTTTTTTTGAGACAGAGTCTCACTCATCGCCCAGGCTGGAGTGCAATGGCGCGATCTCCTCTCACTGCAAGCTCCGCCTCCCAGGTTCACGCCATTCTCCTGCCTCAGCCTCCCGAGTAGCTGGGACTACAGGCTTCCGCCACTACGCCCAGCTACTTTTTTGTATTTTTAGTAGAGATCGAATTTCACTTTGTTAGCCAGGATGATCTCGATCTCCTGACCTTGTGATCCACCCGACTCAGCCTCTCAAAGGGCTGGGATTACAGGCATGAGCCACAGCGCCCAGCCGTTTTTTGTTTGTTTGTTTGTTTTAATTTGTTTGCAAAATGCCTTTTATTCTCAGCCATATTTCCATTGCCTAATACATGTTTTCTGAATAAATGCAAGTGGCACATATTGAATGAATAAATGGGCCTTAGCAGACAGGTTAGGGTAATGGTTAAAAACAGCTTGCCTAGAGTCAAAGTGCCTATGCTTGATTCTCTCTTTGTCATTCATTACCTGTATTTTCCGACCTATTTAGTTCTTTTTTCTGTGCCTCATTTTGCCGTATTATAAAATGCCAAACAGAATGGATATGACAAAATGTAGTAATACATATAAAGCACTCAAATCTTAATCTTAACTTTCTTGACTATCAATATATTTCTGATTGTCTTTGTTCAGTACTTTTCCATTTTCATTTTATACATTTGTCTTCTCTCAAGAAGGACAGGGAAGAGATATTCCATACATACATATGAAGGCTTTTCTATGTCTTTTTTCCTTAAGGCTGCTAATATCTTATTATAGAATGCTGGTTGTTACGGTGACAGGAAGAAAGGATGAGGAGGGCATTGAAGAAGATATTATGATAGTTAAGATTAAAGTTAAACAATTTTAATGATAATTTCCTACTTGGAATTAACATTGTCTAGGAATCAATTTGCTACTAGTTTATACAAAATAAACTATTTTATACCAGTAAATACAAATCATTAAAATCTCCTAATATTTTTGAACCAGACTTGTTTTTCTCTTCTGTACTTTACCCTAGGAATTTCCCCTTAGTGGCCATAGGAATAGAGGAAGAAGTTCTGGTTCTGCTATTAAAGAGGCCAGTAAGATTATATTGAAGTACAATAGAGCTAACTCAGAATGATGCCATGTAAAGTTTGTTTTTAAAAGTGTTTTATATTATCTGAGGATGGGATCCTGAGGGCCAGATATTGTGTTATTGCCCTACCTGGGCTAATGCATGTCTAGGCATAAGAGACTCGTGATCTCTTTAAAGAGTTATCCAGATCTATCAAACAGCTGCTGGGGCCCTCGTGAAAGATTTCAGATTGTCTGCTGAATTATCACTTGGTACTTTGTTCAGTGCAGAAACCTCCATGATTAGGGACAAAAAAGGGCAATTACACACCTGAGGGACATGTTCTTTCTCATCACTGAAATGAATTATCAGGTGGTAAAATCACTTTGTAAGAATGTGAGGATAGATGTCTTTTTATTTTGTTTTAAATAAATTGGGGTTGTGCTTATAAAGAAGAATTAAGGGACCCATGAGAAGAGATAGAATAAGTCTATATAGATAAAGACCAGACATGGTTTTTTCCTATTTGAATTGTACCTTAAATTATTTTAAGAAACACTTTTCTTCTTTGGATTGGAAACCACATTGAAAATATAAATTGACAGCTACAAAAGACTTATCTTTTACAGATATATCTTTTGTATCTTTCAGATACAGATAAAAATTAGTTTCTGGACGTTTTCTATATTATATAGAGTCATTCTAAAATAGTTGCATGTTTTCTGAATTCAGGGTCTTAGGTTAGAAATTTAACACCCTAAAATACTTTCTATCCAAATGTGTTAAAAGAATAATTAATCGGGGAAATTTTAAAAGCCTCCTCAAATAAGATACATTGTTTACTGAATACGTTTTTAATCAACCAATAAGGTAAAAATGGTGAAGTATGATGCGGTTTTTATCAGCGATCCAGAGGGTTTTATCATATTAAGTTGGGATTTGGCTGTATTCATATAATTGACTTGAATATACTCCTCACTTTCATATTTTCTGATTTGATATGGATTACAGAATTTTTGAAATGAATTAGTTAATTCAGAAGTCATAATGTATGTGTTAATATTCAATAGTGGTTATAATATAAATAAATATAAGCCTTAATTACATGTGATTGTTAATATTAAGTGTCAACTTGATTGGATTGAAGGGTGCAAAGTATTGTTTCTGGGTGTGTCTGTGAGGGTGTTGCTAGAGGAGATTAACATTTGAGTTAGTGGACTGATAGAGACAGACCCACTCTTAATCTGAGTGGGCACCATCCAGTCAGCTGCCAGTATGGTTAGAAATAGTGGACTGAAGAAGATGGAATGAGCCAACTTATTGAGTCTTCTGGCCCTCATCTTTCTCCTGCCCCTGAACTTCAGATGCTTCCTGCCCTCAAACATCAGACTCCAAGTTCTTTGGCTTTTGGTCTCTTGGACTTACACCAGTGGTTTGCCAGGGCCTCAGGCCGTTGGCCACAGACTGAAGTCTGCACTGTCGGCTTCACTACTTTTGAGGTTTTGGACTCAGACTACTGGCTTCCTTGCTCCTCAGCTTGCAGACGGCCTACTTACCATAGGACTTCACCTTGTGATCCTTTGAGTCAATTCTCTTTTATAAACTCCCCTGCATATATACATATATCCTATTAGTTTTGTCCCTCTAGAGAACCCTAATACACTGTAATACTAAAATTGGGGTATATTTTTTTTCTTTTCATTTTAGTATGCAATTAATAAATAATATATAATTTGAAAGATGTTTATATTGTCTTTAACCCACACAGATAATAACACAGGTCTGAAAACTGCAATTGGGCCTACTAAGGTGAGTGAGCTTATCTTAGCTGTGCCACATATTGCTTAGCTTTCCTTGTGTGTCTGTGAATATGTGTTTTTTTTTTATTTTAAAGTTTTGTGGTAAATGATAGGTGTATATGCTTATTGGGTACATGAGATATTTTGATACAGGCATACAATGCATAATAATCACAACAGCTCAAGCATTTATCTTTTGTGTTACAAACAATCCAATTATAACCTTTTATTGATTTTAAATTTATAAATGAATCAATGTTGACTATAGTCACCATGCTGTGCTATCAAATACTAGATCTTATTCATTCTTTGTAAGTTTTTGTACTGATTAAAAGTCTTCACTTCTCTCACAACTTCGCACTAGGCTTCCCCACTTTTGGTAACCATTATTGTACTCTCTATCTCCATGAGTTCAATTGTTTTAATATTTACCTCCCACAAAAAAGTGAGAACATGCAAAGTTTGTCTTTCTATGCCTCGCTTATTTCACTTGACATAATGATTTACAGTTCCACCTATGCTGCTACAAATGACAGAACCTTATACACTTTTATTGCTGAATAATATTCCACTGTGTATGTGCACAACATTTTTTTATCCATTGCTCTGTTGATGAAGATAGGTTAAATCTAAATCTTGGCTACTGAGGACAGTGCTGCAATAAACATGGAAGTGCTGATATCCCTTTGATATACTGAATTCCATTCTTTTGGGTATATATCTAAAAGTGGGATTTCTTGGATCATATGGTAGCTCTATTTTGTGTTTTCTGAGGAACCTCCTAGCTCTTCTCCATAGTATTGTACTAATTTACATTCTCACCAACAGTGTAAGAGAGTTTTCTTTTCTCCACACCCTGGCCAGCATTAGTTATTGCCTCTCTTTTGGATACAAGCCATTTTAACTGGGATGATGCTATATTTTATTGTAGTTTTGATTTGCATTGCACTGATGATCAGCAGTACTGAGTACCTTCCAATATACCTGCTTGTCATTTGTAGATCTTCTGTTGAGAAATTCTTTTTTCTGATATTTTGTTCATTTATTAATCAGATGGTTAGTTTTTTTTTCCAATAGAGTTGTTTGAGCTCCTTATATGCTCTGATGATAAATCCTTTGTCTGATGGAAAGTTTGCAAATACCTTCTCTCATTCTGTGGGTTCTCTTAACTTCGCTGATTATTTCCTTTGCTGTGCAGAAGCTTTTTAATTTAATGTTATCCCATTTGCCCATTTTTATTTTGCTTGCCTGTTCTTATGGGGTATTACTCAAGAAACCTTTGCCCAGTCCAATGTCCTGGAGCGTTTCCTATTTTTTTCTTTTAGTATTTTCATAGTTTGCGGTCTTAAATTAAAGTCTTTAATCCATTTTGAGTTGATTTTTGTATTTGGCAAGAGATAGGGGTCTAGTTTTACTCTTCTTCATTTGTGTTTTAGGCCATTCTTGCATTTGCATTGCTGTGAAGAGATATCTGAGACAGGGTAATTTATAAAGAAAAGAGGTTTAATTGGCTCACAGTTCTGCAAGATTTACTGGAAGCATAGCGCTGGCATCTGCTTGGCTTCTAGGGAGTTCTCAGGAGGCTCACATTAATGGTACAAGGCCAAGGGAAAGCAGGTACATCACATGGCAACAGCAGGAGCAATTGAGAGAGAGAGAAAGAGAGAGAGAGAGAGAGGAGGGGATGAGGTGCCACACAATTTTAAATGACCAGATCTTATGAAAACTCACTACTACAAAGACAATATCAAGCCATGAAAGACCTGCCCTGATGATCCAAATACCTCCCACCAGGCCCCATCTCTAGCATTAGGGGTTACAATTCAACACATGATTTAGGTGGGGGCAAATATCCAAACTATCTCAGTATGAATAACCAGTTTTCCAAGCGCCATTTATTAAAGAGACTATCATTTCCCCAATGAGTGTTCTTGGCATTTTTTTTTTTGTCTAAAATGAGATACCTGTAGATGCATAAATTTACATCTTGGTTCTCTATTTTGTGCTGGTTGTCTATATGTCTGTTTATATTCTAGCATCATGCTGCTTAACTTACAATAACTTGAAGTCAGATTACGTGACTCCTCTACTTTTACTGTTTTTGCTCAGGATAGCTTTGGCTATTCAGAGTGTTGTTTGATTGCATGTAAATTTTAGGGTTGTATTTTTCTTTTTCTATGAAGAATATCAATGGTATTTTGATAATGATTGCATTTAATCTGTAGATCGCTTTAGGTAGTATGGACATTTTAACAATCCATAAACATAAACCTCTTTCAATATTTTGTGTACTGTTCAATTTGTTTTATCACTGTTTCATAGTTTTTATTGTAGACATGTTTCACTTCTTTGGTTAACTTAATCCCTAGGCATTTAATTTTATTTGTAGATATTGTAAATATGATTACTTTATTGATTTCTTTTTCATATAGTTTGCTGTTGGCATATAGAAATACTACTGATTTTGTAGTTGATTGTGTATCCTGCAACTTTACTAAAGTTCTTTATCAGTTCTAATAGATTTTTGGTGGAGGCTTTAGGCTTTTCCAAATATAAGATTATATCATCTGCAAACAAGAATAATTTGACTTCTTCCTTTCAAATCTGGATGCCTTTAATTTCTTTCTCTTGTCTGATTGCTCTAACTGGAACTTCCAATACTATATTGAATAACAGTGATGAAAGTGGAAACCCTCGTCATATTCCAGATCTTAGAGAAATGGCTCTCAGTTTTTCTCAATTCAGTTTGATATTAGCTGTGGGTCTGTCATGCATTTTTTTGTTTTTTATGTTTAGGTATGTTGCTTCCATACCCAGGTTTTTGAGTGTTTTTATTCGGAAGGGATGTTGAATGTTGTAAAATGCTATATCAGCATCAATTGAAATGATCATATGATTTTTGTCATTCATTCTGTGGATCTGATGTATCACAATGATTGATTTGCATAAGCTGAGCTGCACTTGCATCCATGGGATAAATCCCACTTGGTCGTGATAAGTAATCTTTGCAAAGTGATGTTGAATTCGATTTGCTAATATTATTACATCAACATTCATCAGAAATATTGGTCTGTAGTTTTCTTTCTTTGATGTGTCTTTGTCTGGTTTTGGTATCAGTGTAATACTGGCTTCATTGAATGAGTTTGAAAGTAGCCCCTCTTCCTCTATTTTTGAGGAATACTTTAGATTGGTCTTAGTTATTCTTTAAATGTATAATAAAATTCGGCAATGTAGCCATTGGGTCCTAGGATTTGCTATGAAGAGAATTTTTATTATGACTTTCGTATCATTACTTGTTATTTGTCTGTTCAGGTTTTGGATTAATTTATTATTCAATGTTGGTTGGTTTAATTTATCTATTTAATTTATCTTACCCATTTCTTCTAGATTTTCCAATTTATTGACACATAGTTGCTTACAGTAGCCTCTAATTATCCTTTGAATATCTGTGGTATTGGTTTTAATGTCTCCTTTTTCATTTCTCATTTTGTTTATTTAAGTCTTTCCTCTTTTTTTCTTAGTTTGGCTAAAATGTGTCAGTTTTGTTTACTATCTCAAAAAACAACTTTTTGTTGTATTGATCTTTTGTATTGTTTTCTTCATTTCAATTTCATTTACTTCTGCTCTTATCTTTGTTATTTCCTTCAGTGTACTAATTTTCAGTTTGGTTTGCTCTTGCTTTTCCAGTCTTTTAAGTGCAACATGATATTATTTCTTTGAAGTTTTTCTACTTTTTGATGTTGCTGCTTATTGCTATAAACTTTTTCTTAGTACTGCTTTCACTGGGATTGAGTATAGTGTGTTTCCATTTTTATTTCAAGAAATTTTCCAGTTTTTAAAAAATTTCTTTATTGACCAACTGCTCATTCAAGAGCATACAGTTTAATTTTCCTGTGTTTGTATATTTTAAAATTTTTCTCTTACTGATTTCTAGTTTTATTTCATTGTGGTCAGAGAAAATACTATATACAATTTCAATTATTTTTAATTTCCAACTTTTATTTTAAGTTCAGGGGTACAAGTGCAGAATATGCAGGCTTGTCACATAGGTAAATACGTGTCATGGTGGTTTGCTGCACATATTATCTCATCATGTATTAAGCCCAGCATCTATTAGCTAATCTTCCTGATGCTCTCCCTCTTCCCACCTCCCTCCTCCTACTTCCCACCCTCCTACAGGCCCCAGTGTGTGTTATTTGTTTGTACCCCTCCTTCTTTGGAAGCACTTTGCGTGTTGTAATCTAAGTTTCTGGTCACCGCAGCCGTATCTGCATTAGAGGGCACCCAAGCCCATTAATTCTGTGGCTCTTGCAGACTTACAGAGGTACTGCCCTTGTTGTCTTGGATGTGATGAGGAATAATTCTCTGAATTACCAGGCAGAGATTCTTGTTCTCTTTTCTTACTGCCTCCCACAGAAACAGCCTCTCTTCCTCTGCTGAGCTGCCTGGAGTTAGAGGAGGAGAGACAAAAACACCCCTGTGGTCGCCTGAAGCCAACACAGCACTGGGTCTCACCCAAGGCCCAGTGTAATCACTATTTGGCTACTGCCTGTGTTTGTTCATGGCCCTAGGGCTATATAATCAGCAGGTGGTGGCATCAACCAGGCATGTGCCCTCATGAGCTCCCCTGGGGTCCAGGAGGTTTCAGAGATGCTGTCTGAGAGCCAGAGCCTGGAGTCAGAAACTTTTGACTAAAATATATACAGTATAATATTATAGTATATATAATTACAGTATATATACAGTATATATACAGTATAATATTCTATTATACTGTAGTGAGTTGGCATCTAAATCACAAGACAGAGTCTATTATACTCTTCCCTCCCCTTCTCACAGGCAGATAATTCTGTCCCCATGGCCACCACTGCCACATGCCCATGGGGAGTACTGCCAGCCTACCACTGATGTTTACTTCAAGCCCTAGGGCTCTTTAATCAGCTTGTGATGAATGCTACCTGGCCTGAGACTCACCCTGCAGGGCAGTGAGCTCTCCTCTGGCCCAGGGCAGATCCAGAAATGCTGTCCAAGTGCTAGGGCCTAAAATCAGAGACCCCAAGAGCTCACTTGGTACTCTAACAAGCTGGTGTCTAAGGTGCAAGACAAAGTCTCCTTTACTCTTGTCTCTACTTTTCTCAAGCAGGAGTCTCTCCTTGCAGTCACTGCAGCTGGGAATGTGCTGGGTCACACCTGAAGCCAACACGTCTCAGAGTCATGCCCAAAGCCCATTATACTACCTGCCTACTGCAGCTGATTATTAAGGGATCATAGGCTCTTTAGTCAGCAGGTAATGAATCCTGCCAGGATTGCATTCTTTCCTTCAAGACAGAGTGTTCTCTTTGGCTCAAGTTGTGTCTAGAAATGTCATCCAGGAGCTGGGACCTGGAATGGGGGCCTCGTGACTCTGCCTGGTGCTCTATCCTACTGGGACTGATCTGGTATCCAAGTTGCAAGACCAAGAAGAACAAAAAGTCTCTTTGGGAGCTATGAGCTATGCTACCTGGAGTTAGGATAAAGTAGCGCAAGCACTCCCTTAGCCACTTCAGCTGGTGTCTCACTAGGTTGCGTTCCCCCCAAGTCTACTGGCTTTCAGCCCAGCAGAGCACTAGGACATGCCTAGAAGTTGCAGTCTTTGTGGCCTAGATGGGCTTTAAAGTTTATTAGGAACTCCGTAGCACTTTAGCCCATGTTGCTGAGGCTTGCCGGAACTCAATTTCTGCTGAATGATTCCTCTCTGGCTATGGCTTGTCTCAATGCTCCCTCCTTGTGTGTTGGGTGAGTTCTGCCCGGTATCGCTTTTCACTGTGACAGGGCAGCTCTGAGTTCCAATACAATGTTCCACAATCACTGAGATGTCCCTCCCTCAAGGGCACAGATTCTCTGTGCCACATGGCCACTGTTGGGGATGAGGGAGGGCTGTCATTGACAATTCAAAGCTATCTCTTTTACTCTGTTTAGTGCCTCTTTCAGTGATATGAAGTTAACATTAGATACTGTAATCGTGCACCTGACTTTTGGTTCTTATGAAGGTGATTTTTTGTGTGGATAGTTGTTCAATTTGATGTTCCTGTTGGGAGGACAATCAGAGGAGGCTTCTATTCAGCCATCTTGTTCCACCTCTCCTCTATGTGTTTTGGTTAATATAAAAAATTCTGGGTAACTGCCAAGAACAATGATTAATTACATTAAAGAGTGTTGAAAATACATAAAGATAATTTATGTGTATCAAGTTTATATGATGTAATTCCACCCAAGCTGAGATGATATCATTAATGAAGAGCACAGATTCCGTCCTTCAGAATTTGGCTTTGGTAGTCTTATAAAAATTGTAATAAAGACAAAGGTAGGTTCTTACATTTTTTATCTTGAACTTTCCATGTGGAGTGTTACTAACTTTAAGTGTTTTGCATTTTTTTTGATGATGTTTAATAATTTGTCTATGCTCTCCAACATTGTATTGCTATGTCTTACCTTTTGTAACTTAGAAAAATTGCAAAAATTAAGGATACACCATGATGTATATCCCAGTTTTTCTGAACTTTGAATTTACAGTATATATTCTTCAGAGTACCTAGCATTGTCACTAATCAATGCAATTGATTAGAGTAGCACCTGATGGTTTTATATTCAATATTTTCTCAGGTGCAAGAAGTTTTGTGTTTTTAAATTCTGGACACAGATGTATAATTTCATGACTATTAGGGTTCTGTACCTCCAGAGAGACAGTTACTGTGAAATTTCAGCAAAGCTTAAGAGTGCCTAGAACTTCTACTACTCTTCGGTGTTACTGGTGGCCCAGGGAGGCAATTACCATTTTTGTAATTGAACATGGCAGAGGACAAATACTAGCTTCCTAATTTTAAATGACTATTTTAGATTTTATTCCCATATTTTCCCTTCTATATTCCTAAGTATAAATATTAGTGAAAATCAAAATAATAGATGTCAGTTATATATTGTTGCAGTAAATATAATGATAGAATGTAAATAGATTTAATATATTTCACTAAATATGTTAAGATTTTAGAGTTAGATCATGTACAAACCTTAAAGCAATGTCATTATTGCTAAAGTGTCCAACATATGTACTTCCATGCAATTTTTGGAAAAATAAGCATGTGTAAGGATCATCTTCATAGTTTTAAGTTAAATCAGATTTTTTTTCTCAGTGCTCAAGTCCTTTATACAAATGGAGTACTATTTGTGTATAACCTATGCACATCTTCTGGTGTACTTTAAACTATCGCTAGATTTCTTTCTTTCTTTTTTTTTTTTTTTTTGAGATGGAGTCTCACTCTGTCACCCAGGCTGGAGTGCAGTGGTACGATCTCAGCTCACTTCAACCTCCACCTCCCAAGTTCAAGCGATTCTCTTGCCTCAGCCTCCTGAGTAGCTGGGATTACAGGCATGAGCCACCACACTTGGCCTTAAATCAGAATTTAAAATTAATTCTTTTAAATCTCTAAAATAGTCTAGATAACAATTTGAAATGTTACTTTTTTGACATAATTTTTAGTCTAAAATTTTTTTTTGGTTGAGTTGTCTTGTTAAAACAACAATAATTAATGTATACAGCTCTTAGTATCTTTTGATTTTCTCAAGATTTAAGCAGAAAACTACAAAACTTAAGATTATATCAATTGCTTTTTTAGGGATTATTTTAAGTATTTATAGAAGATGATGCCTGTGAAAACATGAAAAATATGCTGAATAATTGAGGCAACTGTCTAGATGTTGAGGTGGTGAGAGGAATACTCTAAGGCACAGAAATGAGCTTAGAGTTAAGTTGTTACATGAGAAAAACAGATTATTTTGGGATTAATCTCTGGCTAACATCCTCAGTTCTTTATTCAAAAGGAAAGAATCCATAAAAAAAAGAATCACTAAGTAAACCAAACAAATACCCCCTACTCTGTTGTTCTACAAAACAGTGAGATGATTAAGTATCCAATAAATCCTTTGGCTATGTTATTAACAACATATAAATATATAGATTATAGATAATAGGCACTTATGAGACATTAAAAATATAATTGAACTATATATAATATTTTCTTTGAAAACTATTTCAATTGTTCATAATTATTGTAATAAAATATAATAATGAAAAATTGTTTACATTAGAGCATTCAAAATAAAAGTTTCTGACACTGCTCAACATAGCCTAATTGATGGTAGCTATAGGTAGAACAAGAAAAAGAGGAAACTATTGAATTTAAACAAGAAGATTTCTGAATTCTTACATATCTACCTTTTGTTATATATTTAAGCAATATGCAAATCACTTATAAAATTTTGTGCAAATTTACAGGAATTAATAATGTATATTTTTCCATTTGTTTCTGTCTTTAAACATCCACTAAAGACATTGAATAGAACAAATGAGAGCTAACAGATAATTTCCTAAGTAGTCACAGATTAGTGAAAGATGACCCTAACCATTCTTGGCAGACAGCTATGAAAAATCCATGGCCTTCTGTTCATTTCCCTACCCTTTAATCATAAATGAGTGTTTCAAAAGATGAGCTTGATTAAATCCATCTCTTCTGAGCCCATATATGTTAATAAGTTAAACTTTCCTTTCTCTGGTTTGTTTAACTAAAATTAGTATCAAATGCAGTGTATTAAATTTTAATTTTGTGGTTAAATTTTATTATGTGGATTTTACTCATAATGCAAAATAATTACATTTGTCTTCATAATCAAACCAAGAGCAGACACAAAAGGTGCGTGTGAGTCCTTCTAAATGTTGAACCTGTTGCTGTCTCCCTTGATTCTGTCACATCTTCTTTGTATACAATCCATGCATTATTAAAAATTCACTTTTCTATGTAATAAAAGTAAATTTTAGTTTCTTTTTTTCATAAGCCAAATATTATACTATTTTTGCAAACAATAACCGTAAACATGAATTTTAGGAATACATTTTACACACACACACACACATCTATATTCACAATATGTAGTATTTTCAGTACATTTCAAAAATATTTAAATTGAATGCATATATCTTAATATGATTAAGCATACTTTTGTAAATATGCTCTGTAATATAGGTTGGGAGCTTTTTGTACATGTAAAACACTAGCTTCTCCTCATCATATGGGCTCTAAAATTATAAACACACTGGTCAGCTCAAAAGAGACAGCGCCACTGGAATATCTTTCAAACCCTCTGCAACTTTTTCCTAAAGCCTTAATTTCTTCTAGCCTCTCTCCCCACACACAAAAAACTATATCATCTCTAAATTTTGATTAGCTTGTTAAACCAGATTACATTAACATTTTTTATGTGCTTAGATAAAGAATTTTCTCTTAGAATGCATTCACTGAAAGCATTGATTCCTGTTTGTGAACACGTGTTCACAATTACATCTCACTGTGTGATGTCTGCACAATCTCAAGTTTCAAAATTATTGTCAGAATTCAAATGTAATCTATCTGTTTTAAAATCTCAGGATCCATTACCTTATACACACAAATATATAAAAAGTAGCATAGTACATGTAAAATAATTCTAGGTAAGTAATCTTGTAATTAAATATTCTAATTGGAAAAATAACATATGCAACTGTGTATAACACTAAAATTTAAATGTGCAAAATTATAGATTATACTATTACTAGTGATATCATTTTATCCATAAATGGTCATATAATAACATCATATATGTCTCTAGCCATAAGTGAGTTGTCAATATGTTTTTCACGTTGTCATTGCTTGCCACAATTTCTTGTGCTCACACATTTTCAAACAATTAAAACATGCTGTTATTGTCCAGGTTATTTCAGTTTGTGAAGAGATAAAAGAGAATTACTGCTCTCACACAGAAAAAAAATGCTTTGCATTTATTTGTTTTTGTTCCAAGTCATAAGATTCATTTAGTAATCATAATTTCTAAGGCAAAGCAAAAAATACGCAGAACAGCACTATTTTCTTCCAAACAGAGATGATATACAAATAAAATAAGAACACTTTGAAACATTCTCCTAAGAGATATCACAGAACATATGCTACAGATTCATGAGTCAGTGGTTTTAATAAATTTCTAGTGTTTTTTAGCCAGTCTTGGTTCATTTTAGATGTATTATTCACAGAAATATATTTACAAAATCACACACCTATATTACTTAAATAAGGAAAAATATGGAGTGTATAATTCAATTGCAGCATTCAATTTCTCTTTTCATTCAATATTCTCTTTATTAACCTTTCTCCTTTATTAACCTCCCTTCTTCTCCTCAAAAAAGCCAAAGGTAGTTAATTCCAAAGATTAAGTACCTCTAGTTCTATGTTGGGATGCTGTTAACAAAACATGAAAAAATTAGTTGATGGTTTGTGAGAAGTCCTAGAGATTCATTGATAAAGTTATATTTTACTATGCATTTTCTCCTATGTGTCTATGACAAATGAGGCTGCAATACAATTTTCCTCTTTAAAACTTAATCTTGAAATATTTGTGGAAAAAGGTTAAAAATGTCATATGTTTACATATTTAAAAAGATCTGTTCATGCTTTTCTAACTAACTCAAGATGAGGGTAAATTATTTGTTAGTAATACTTTATTTAAAAATGTACTTTTGTAAGCTACTATAAACATCATTTCTGCATTACTTTTTATGGCTGGGTTGACAAGAGCAATAAAGACAAATGATAATACCTGCTAAGTTCCTGCTGCATGCCAGGAGAATTATATCTATTCTTCACCAAGCTGTCTATGATGGGTATTTGCATTACTGTATAGATGAGGACTAAGAGCCCAAGAGGGCATATTTGTCTTATTCTAGCTCATGAAATTAATACGTAGTAAGGTTCAGGTGTGTCTGAAGTTGAAGTCTATCTTTTTTCTATTAGCAAGTCCACATATCTAAATACTAGTCTATAAAAGGGATCAAGATGTGTTATTCAGACCTTGGTCCTGACTGATGGGTTGCCCATAAGATAATTTGGACATGGAATTGGTATATATATCATTATTATAACCTTGGAGAGTTTTTGATTGTATGGATATCTGCATAGTAATAATAAATTGCAAGATTGTTAGAAAAGTGCTTGTATTCTTCAGCTCTAAGTTCTTTATTGTATTGGTTTACATAAATATATAATAAAATAAAGTTTCTTAAGTAAGACATTCATATTATCCCATGTCTCCCGGATCTCATTTTACTATGGTCCATGGTATTGGATTTAATGTAAAGAGTATATAAATTGATTTTATGATCATGAATTTTCCAGATTTTATTTATGGACCTAATGTACAATATTTGGAATTACATCAGTTTTACTTTTAATATGTATGCTGTTAAAGTTAGGTGATTTAATATGTATGTTATTAAAATATCAATAACTTTATAATATGTATAAATGCAAGCATAATTGAGGTTTTCTTTTACAGGTCAAAATAAGTTATTGATGTATACTATTCCTGTTTAGATGTGTAAATTCAGTAGCGATATTGAAAAGCATTAATTGCCTACTGGTGTACAGGAAATTTTAGTCCATACCAGGTATAGATAGCTCTACCTACGAGAATGAGTTGCTACAAATTCCAGGATAAAAAGTCTCAACATAGTCAACTTGTCTCACAAAGAACAGTGCCACGTTACAGGATAAGTGATTTTCTCTGTCGTTGAATGTTTGACTATTTAGGGAGATAAACCTTAGAAAGGCTTATTGACTGGGAGTAGTACTCATGCAATATCCCCTTTTTTCTATCGTTCTATGTGGTCACTTTGTTTATATGTGCATCATGCTGTTTCCAGAGTGACTGATGATAATCCATAACCAAAGACCGCTACCCAAGTCATTTAAGTATTTAAAACTTTCACAAGTCTCCACTAGTGACACCTTTCACTACTAAAACTTTGTATTTTTTAAAAGTTTCTATATTGGTTTGAGAAAAGCAGTTGCAGAGATTGCCGCTTGTTCTTCCCCACTATGACATGTATTATCCCATAGTGAAAGGACAAATGTGGAGGTTATTCCAACTGCCAAGTATATTAACCATAATTATATATACCAAGTGGTTCTACTCACCCCACATGAACGCTGAGTCAAAATTTAGTCACAACTTCATTTATTGCCTAGACTTGATAAGCCACCACTCCACTCTAACAGGGGAGGGGGTGTCAATGTGCTGTTTAGGTACTCTGGCTTTAAATGTCTGCACAGGCTGGGCACAGTGGCTCACGTCTGTAGTGCCAGCACTTTGGGAGGCCAAGGCAGGTTGATTGCTAGAGCCCAGGAGTTCGAGACCAGCTTGGGCAACAAAGCGAGACCCCGTCTCTACAAAACATACAAACAAGTAGTGAGGAGTGGTGATGCATACCTGTGGTCCCAGCTACTTGGGAGACTGAGGCAGGAGGATGGCTTACGCCCAGGAGGCAGAGGTTACAGTGAGCCCAGATTGCACCATGGCACTCCATCCTGGGAAAAAGCAAGATCCTCTCTCAATACAAATTAATATAATATGATATAATATATAAAAAATAAATATCAGCACAGATCCTGTGTTCAGTAAACTTAAAACGTCCTAGATGGGCCGTGCACGGTGGCTCACACCTGTAATCCCAGCACTTTGGGAGGCTGAGGAGCGTGGATCATGAGGTCAGGAGATCCAGACCATCCTGGCTAACGCGGTGAAACCCCGTCTCTACTAAAAATACAAAAAATTAGCCGGGCGTGTTGGTGGGCGCTTGTAGTCCCAGCTACTCGGGAGGCTGAGGCAGGAGAATGGTGTGAGCTCGGGGGGCGGAGCCTGCAGTGAGAGGAGATTGCGCCACTGCACTCCAGCCTGGGCGACAGAGCGAGACTCTGTCTCAAAAAAAAAAAAAAAAGAAAAAGTTCTAGGTGGTTTTTTGTTTGTTTGTTTTGTTTTGTTTTTTGTTTTGTTTTTGTTTTTTTCCCCTAGCGCAAAGAGCCATAAAGTAATTTGGAGAAGTATTGGGGAAATTTTACAGCACATATTTGACTTCTGCTTATTCCGTTTTGTTTTGTTTTGTTTTTTGTTTTTCTTTTTTTCTTTTAGAGATGTTAGAGATGGTTAGAAATGTTAATAAGAGACTTTATTGGCAGCCTTTCGTCCCAGATATGTTATGCTCTAATAATCGTCTTTAGAACTCCCTGTGGGTCAGGCAGAGCTTGCAGTGAGCCGAAATCGCACCACTGCACTCCAGCATGGGCGACAGAGCGAGACTCCGTCTCAAAAACAAACAAATAAACAAAAAAACAAAACTCCCTGTGGGTCAAGATGCTGTGGCTGCCTCTCTAGCCTTGCCAAGCATTATGGTCATTGAAACCTTCTGCTTTTTGGCATTTAAGCACCTGCATTTAGTTGCTATTACTTATGGGGAGAGTTGAGGGAAAGACATCATTCTCCATGCATATAAATGACCCAGATCTGTGCCCTGCTGTCAGCCCAAGCCTGCAGAGGGAGTCAGTACTAAACTTTTTAGTGGTGCTAAGAAATGGTACTCTTCTCATTGATGCATTTCCAATCGCCAAGGTGAAGAATATATTCTAACTTTACATATTTTATCTAATCTAGCACTGTCTCAGCCTCTTTAGACCTTCCACACCTGTTTCAGTATTCTATTGCTACACAATAAAATATCACAAAGCATGCAGCTTATATTATTTAAACAGTTCCGAGGGCCAGGAATTGGAGACAATAGACTGAGGTGGTTTAGGCTTGGGGTCTCTTAGAAATTTGCGGTTAAGATATCAGCTGGATCTGAAGTCAGCAGAAAGCTTTACTGAAAAACGGAGGGAATCACCCCAAGTACGCTGCCTCACACACCTGCGAAGTAAGTTCTGATGGTGGTCAGAAGGCTTTAGTGCCTCATCATACGGAGCTGTTCATTGTCTGCTTGAGTATCTTCCTGATATGGCAGCTGGCTTCCACCAAAGTGATCCAAGTGAGTGTGTTGCAGAAGTTACAATGTCTTTTATAATCCAGCCTCGGAAGTCACATACTATCAGTTATGCCATATTCTATTGGTCACATAGACCAACCTTGATATGATGTGAGATGAGACTACTCAAGGGGCATAAATACCAAGAGGCAGAGATCATTAGGGGCCATCCTGGAGACTAGGAACCACAATCTGCTTTCTGGACCACAACATTCACATCTCTTCCACATCGAAATTCACTCTCCCCTCAAGTACTCCAAAAGTCTCACTCGTAAGAGTATCAGTTCAAATTCCAGACTTGCATTGTCTAATCATGTCCAATTGTAGAGGAGTTTCCCACTGTGATTCTTTTAATGCAGATCCTCAAGTGCAATTTCTCTCAATCTGAAGTCTTGGAACTATTCCACAATGATGTGTCATGGATATGAGGAGAAATATACTTTGTTTTTTAAAAAGTTTCTTCAACATTTCCTGTGAAAGAAGCAGAGAGATTTCTGCAATCAGTAACTCATTATATTCATTGGAAACTTAAAACAACAACAACAAACAAACAGAAACAATTTGTAAGTAAAATTATTGAAAGTATAAACTGGGTTTAAGAGAAAACTCAAGTGAGACATAGCAAATGGCTTCCAATATTTAATATGTGGCATCATGAGTTAGGATTTCCTATGGGTCATGGAAATAGTACATACAATTCTATAGAATACCTTGGCATGAAGTATGAGAAACACAATAGCAAATAGGTGGTAGAATTTGTAAACTTTCAACTTTGAAACCCTAGGTTTTCATGAATATGTAACATCAAAAATAATATGAAAAGACCACACTCAACCAAATTGTCAAAATTTGGCTTAAAGTCCTGAGAACTAATGAAATAATGCTTTTATAGTAAATGGAAGATGGTGAAAAAAAAGAATGTAAATATAATTCACAGCATTCCGTATATGTTTTAACATAGGCTTGGATTATGAAAAAACATTCTAAATTGTTGGTGCAAGAATGTTCTCATTTGACATTTATAAGCCCTTAAAATCACTGTTATGTTCCTGAAATTTTGGTCATTTAATTTCACTTTTTTTTTTCTCTCCCTCACTGTCTCCTTTGTTTCATTCTTTTTAAAATCTTCCTTCCGTGCTTCTCACCATTCTCCCTCTCTTAGCCATGTTTTTTTCTTTTGTTTTTTTTTCTTTCCACATGTTTAAGAATTTATTTTACACTCAATTCTATTTATACTTATCAGCCAGTTCAGAATAGAGCATGAACTTGAAGTCAGAGTAATAGAATTTAATTCTCTATGCAGCCACTTCGAAAGATGCCTTGGGCAATGTATCTTATAATAGTTCTAAACTCCATTGTCCTAATTTGTAAAATGGAGAATTTTAAAGTACCCAACTCACTTATTTACTAGAAGAGATGTAAAATAATTTATATGAAACTAGCATGTATTCAGATAAATAATAATGTATTTATTCTTATTGTTCTATTTTATGACATTTAACAATATCATTTTCCCTGATACTTGCATCCCTCTATAAATCTTTGCCAGGGCAGAATTGTCTGTTTTGTAAGAAAATATACTCCTAATAAACACTGTGATAGTATAGATGCCTCTGAATCTTATACTAGACTCAGTCTAGAGTCTGGAGCCTGCTGAGGGCTTTTGTAGTATGCCTCAGTTTATGAGGTTCATTTTTTCTTTTTTGTCTTCATCATGTGAACAATAGAGGTTATTATAAAGGACATAGTTACGGCAGAAGATAGTCAAAATTTGTACAAATGTTATTATAATACTATTTTGAAGCAAGTAATTAAACTGCCTACACAGTAAGCTTATGGATCTCAAAGTAATCTTACAGATTAAAGAGACCAAACTCTTATTTATTCAATGTCCTCTGGATAATTTCTCCAAGTACTGTCTGCATTCAAGATGAGACCTACAAACTCTAAAATCTAGGAACATAGCCCCTATGCACGTACTCTTTATTAATGGTGATTTATAATGGCAGTAATGTAATCCTCATTACTAACAAAAATATAGTTCAAACAGAAAATTCTGAGGAAGTAGGTTTGTTCAAAATAAATATTAATTTCTTTGACATGTTAAGTTAAATATTTTAAATACATAAAGCCAGGTAGAAAATATTTCACATAAATGCAAGTTTTTCTCATAAATATTATAGGACCAAAAGCCATTTCAAGGTGAAATAACATTTATTAACCTGATCAAATAATAACTATTCACTAGGATTTAATTTAAGCTTTATTAGTTTATGACTATCTTTCTCTGTAGATTACTCAAATAGAAATATACATATGTAATAAAAAATGGGATCTGTTTATTGAAATAATTTTCAATTATCATATAATTGCCAAAGCAGCAAAATTGGTAAATAACAATAGGAGACAAGCATGACAGTTGGTCAAACATATGACTTTTCTGTATTGAAGTGGTAATAATTCAGATAGTCAAGGAAGCCTTCTTTGTTATGCATCTCTCATAGCCATCACGATGGGTTTGGTTCAGCATGCACCCTTTGCATCTTTACTTTCAACACAGATAGATAAACCCCTTCAGTGATCTTCATGACATGCTGTGTGGATCAGCTTTAGACACACACTCCAGGATAATAACTGCCTATTTTTATGCATTATGGGATATCTGATCAACAAGAAGACGCTAATTTTAGAGTGTGTCACAGATTCTCTTGCAAGGGTTCTTTCTGAGTCCATTTTGTGTTGCTATAAACAGAATTTTGAGACTGAGTAATTTATAAAGAAGAGGAGTTTGTTTGACTGAGAAACTCCAAAAGTACTCTGCCCTGGGTTTAATATTCTGGATGCAACTTGGCACACTAAGCTCCGGGGTTGCAGAACACGCTGTTTTTTTAGGAAAGAGGACTCAGCAGGGGTAGTTTCATGCATTTCCTCTTTATCACAGGATGCTGCATTCTCAGTAGATTTCTGCCCAAGAACTGAAAGGAAGAAGGGGAGAGCTGGGTGGCCAAGCCCGTCTGGGGACCTGTCTTCCTGTATCTCCTGGAAGCAGGTACTGAAGTGAATTTATACATGCAGGAAATTTATTATGAATGCTCTTGGTATCAACACGTTGAAGGAAAATGAAATGAAGGAGATAATGTGTGGTCCCACAGTTAAAGCAATTCCTCTGCCAATGCTGTGAGAAATTTTGAAGCTAATAGGGCTTTTTAGAGTTTGACCAACTCTCAGGGAGAAGGCTGGGTCTTTATACCCTTGTGTCCAGCAGTCACTGAATGTGGGCTGACTGGGAAATGGAACATGAACAAAGGGCAGGTGACACTGTTCAGAAACAATTCCTGAATAAGGCTCAGCTCTCAGATGACGACCTTCTGACCAGGCAGAATAATAAATCAGTACTAACTGGGAGGAGGCTTTGCTATCTGACTTGAACAGCAAAGCCTATATGAAGTCCCTTCCTTGCGCTACTTAGATCCATTTACTTAGTTTGATGCCTGGGGGCACCTACCTTAATACAATGATCCTCTTTTTCTGCAGAAAAATTTTAAAAGAAATATTGGTGAAACAACTGGCACTCTATATTCCCTGCAGCTGAAACTGCAGGAAACTTTACAGAAGGCAACACATTGTTTTCCTTCTTTACCTCTGTAAATTCTCTTTACCCTTAGCTAGCCACACCTCTGTGATCAAAATGGCTCACCTGGTGGGATGATCAAGACTCATCCTTGAGAGTTTCAATCCTCTGTTTAATACGCCCTTCTCAAGCCATAGGTGCTGTGCGTTTTCATTTACCATCAAAATTGGGCAAGAAAATTGTGCTAGGCCATTTTGTCTTGCTATAATGCAACACCTGAGGCTGGGTAATTTGTAAAGAAAAGAGGTTCATTTTGCTCACAGTTCTGCACATTCTATAAAAAACATGGTGCCAATATCCACTCTGCTTTTTATAAGGCCTCAGGAAGCTCTCAATCATGAGGGAAGGCAAAAACGAAGCAGGCATATCACATAGCAAGAGAGAGAGCAAGGGAAAGAGAGAGGAGGACGTGTCAGGTTGTTTTTAACATCAGTTCTCATGTGAACTAACAGAGCAAAAACTCATTAATTACTCTTGAGAAGCCATCAAACCACCCATACTTTAATGGCCTTAACATCTCTCACCAGACCCCACCTACAAGGCTCACATTTCGGCATGAGATTTGGAGGGGACAAATATTCAAATGGTATCAGTAATTTTTAGGGATGGTTAGCAAATACACTTATCCCTGTCCTACCTCCTCCTAATGATTACAATTAACTAACCATTTCAGGGTGATGATTCATTGACTTGCTTGCTGAATTCTTGGCACAAGATAGACAAAGTGGCCAAAAAAGAGCTGTAGGTTAAAATTCAACAGGATTTTCTCTTGCATTGTTTCCTTAGTGGAAATTCCCTTTTGAGAAACAGGATTCTTTTTCTACACAGCACAGAGTTATAAAGACAGAACCACAAATTCCTCCAGCAAGTCATGGGAAATGATGGCAAGTGGGACAATTTCTGCATCTGTGCCTTGGTTACTGGGCTTATGTAAAATATCAGAATATAGGAGTGCATAATGCAATTGATTTAGCATATACACAGCATTCCAAAGAATGGTGACCATCTTAATGGAACATTGTCACAAAACCAAACACTCAGCTATGCCTTCAATAGGCGACCACTCTCTTTGGTTGTTCCACTATTTTTATGTTCATGACTCTCTTGACATAATCTTTTTAAATGTAAAATGAGTGCCTTGATCTGATGCAATATCATGGGAGATGCTGTTTTGGTGAATCAAACACTCTATGAGTCTTCAGTTGGGGTTGCTGGTTGACAGATTGCAGGCAAGAAAAACAAACTCAAGCACAAAGTAAGAAGTGATTTCAGTGAAAATAAATCTCTATCCTATTTCAGTGTGGAAAGATTCAAATTTAATCATTTTATCACCAAAAACTGGCATGTATCTTTTAGGAACAATGCCATATTAGGAATTCAATGTCCATCTCTCATTCTGGAAGATTCGACACTTGAAAGTGTCGGTAGCTTGATCAGACTTGTCTTATGTAGAGACTATATCTTTGCCCCTTTGTATTCATACGTCTACCCATTATTCCTGCTCTGGGTGGTCAATGACAGAGGTGGGTTGATATAAATTTACTGAGTAAATCTATTTGACAATTCAGTGTCTCTTCCAATGTGGTTGATCCCTGGTAGTCATTTAGATGCAATACAGCTATTATTATGTTTTGTGACCATTACTGGCCAGTCCTCCCACAAGCTTATATCTAATATTTTCATTTTCTGTCTTCCAATCTTTTTCTCCCAAGCACCTGACCAATAGGTCAAGCATTTGCAACTGTCTGTGAGTCTGGATGCATTCCAAACTTGTGCTACTTTCTCTTCCACACAAAGTGGATATCAGGTGCCCTGCCCAAAGCTCTGTCCTTTGAAGAATTGTCCCTCATCAGGGTATTTCACTGTTATTCCTGAAAGGACCTGTGGCACAGACAACATCTATTTTCAGCTTAATTAATATTGAATTAAATTATTTAATTTAATTTACTTTTAGTGTTTTCTGTGACCTAGTGAATATATGTCTGCCATACTTTTTTAACCTACATATCTACCATGCTTGGGGTAGAGCTTCTGCTTTCCCAGTAAAGCTGTGTGGATAAAGAGAGCCTTGCTCTTTTTGGAATAGAGCTTCTGTGTCATGCAACAGGAAAAGAGGAATAACATGTGTAGCCTTTTTTTGTGTGTGGGGTGGGAGATACCACAGACCTTGATTGAGATCTGAGGGGAGAGGAAGACCTGCTTAGAGCCTCTGCATTATTGAGCTGGGTCTGGGGAGCAGGTCACAGCTCATGCCAATGACTGCAGCTTTCTTTTTAAGATTCAGTAGATTGGGCCAGGCATGGTGGCTCACGCTTGTAATCCCAGCACTTTGGGAGGCCTAGGCAGGTGAACCACATGAGGCCAGGAGTTCGAGACCAGCCTGGCCAATATGGTGAAACCCTATCTCTACTAAACAAACAAAAATTATTCAGGCGTGGTGGTGCATGCCTGTAGTCCCGTCTACCTGGGAGGCTGAGGCAGGAGAATTGCTTTAACCCAGGAGGCGGAGGTTATAGTGAGCCGAGATCCCATCACTGCACTCCAGACTGAGCAACAAAGTGAGACTCTTTCTCAAAAAAAAAAAAAAAAAAAGATTCAGTAGATTTTCTTGAATAAAAATTTCTTTATCTTCTATAGTCCTTTAGGGAAATTTTAAGACTTCAAATGTTTATTTTTAAATAGTCTTTATCAGTTATGATTGCTTTACTTAGGAGAGTGTTTGTGGAGTCTCACTGCCTCAATTCTAGAAGCTACCTCACCTAAAGTATTTTTTACAGATGTTTAAAAAATCAAATCTGTTTAGAAAATATGCATACCTAATTATTTTATGTATCTGCAATGAATTTTGGGAATTTCAATAGGAAAAGATTTATTGAATAGTTTCCTTGCATAAATTATTCTGAAAACTCCAGCTAGTGTGTGGCATATGATGTTAAATTACCACCATGCAGAATAGAATCCAGAGCAGAGTGAAAGTTAAAAGATTATCTTACACAGATCTTAATCCATATGTAGGAATCAGAGAATGACAACTTCAGTAGTAGGGAAGTAGATTTTCTATATATAAAGAAAGTTCAATTACAATCAGGCAGATAATAGAAAAGAATTAGCCAAAGTGTGCAACAGAGGAGGCTGGCGATAGTGTTATTCAAGAAACAAGAGGGCAAAGATAAAAGTACAGTAAGCTTTAAAAGGTCAAGATATGAATGAAAGAAAGATGGGAAGCAGAATTTCAGCTGGCTTATGGGAAACAGATGAAGACAAAACTCACAATATCATAAAAATAATGGCTTTTTAAAATGTGACAGGGGATCTGCACCTGATACTGAGTGCTTAACATTGTTTAAGTGTAAAAGTAAACTGAAAGAAATGTTTCTCATGGATCAGAGACATTTCCTCAAGTTAGGGACTCTGCAGTGTGGACAGAAGGTTAACTTTCCTGAGGGTGGGTGTTTCTATTTGTTTCAAAACTTTAGAGCACAACTTAGGGAAGGCATAAGGTTCAAATAAAATGAACATTCCCCGAAAGAAACAAAATATATCAGAAATATTTTAAATGAATAAATGTTAATACTTGCCAAAAATAATATGTCTTGTCTGAGCTGACAGGTTTCAAGGTGGTCAATTAGCCAAACAGAAAGTGATAATCCTAACTTTATTCACTTACCGTACAGAAGAGGTAAACATAGGTGCCAATACCTTATCGGGAAGGAAAATTTTCAGAAATATCCACAGCCTTAATATTTTCATGTTATCTTATAGCATAATTAAAAGTTTATTAATTTATCTGAAAGAATATGATCTATACATAAAATTTTTTTATTCTAAAATGTTCAAGTTTATTATCATAGAAAACATTGGCAACAACCTACATGTCCAACCATGGGGAAATGGTTGAGTAAAGCCCGGTGTGCTTCTTAAAAATTATATAATAGTGGAGGGAGCCAAGATGGCCAAATAGGAACAGCTCCGGTCTACAGCTCCCAGCATGAGTGACGCAGAAGAGGGCTGATTTCTGCATTTCCATCTGAGGTACCGGGTTCATCTCACTAGGGAGTGCCAGACAGTGGGCACAGGACAGCGGGTGCAGCGCACTGTGCACGACCCAAAGCCGGGCAAGGCATTGCCTCACTCGGGAAGTGCAAGGGGTCAGGGAGTTCCCTTTCCTAGTCAAAGAAAGGGGTGACAGACGGCACCTGGAAAATCAGGTCACTCCCACCCTAATACTGCACTTTTCCGATGGGCTTAAAAAACGGCACACCAGGAGATTACATCCCACACCTGGCTCGGAGGGTCCTATGCCCACGGAATCTCGCTGATTGCTAACACAGCAGTCTGAGATCAAACTGCAAGGCAGCAGCGAGGATGGCGGAGGGGCACACACCATTGCCCAGACTTGCTTAGGTAAACAAAGGAGCCGGGAAGCTGGAACTGGGTGGAGCCCACCACAGCTCAAAGAGGCCTGCTGCCTCTGTAGGCTCCACCTCTGGGGGCAGGGCATAGACAAACAAAAAGACAGCAGTAACCTCTTCAGACTTAAATGTCCCTGTCTGACAGCTTTGAAGGGAGTAGTGGTTCTCCCAGCATGCAGCTGCAGATATGAGAACAGGCAGACTGCCTCCTCAAGTGAGTCCCTGACCGCTAACCCCCGAGCAGCTTAACTGGGAGGCAACCCCAAGTAGGGGAAGACTGACATCTCACACGGCCAGGTACTCCTCTGAGACAAAACTTCCATAGGAAAAATCAGGCAGCAGCATTTGCAGTTCATGAAAATCCGCTGTTCTGCAGCCTTCGCTGCTGAGACCCAGGCAAACAGGGTCTGGAGTGGACCTCAGCAAACTCCAACAGACCTGCAGCTGAGGGTCCTGTCTGTTAGAAGGAAAACTAACAAACAGAAAGCACATCCACACGAAAAACCCATCTGTACATCACCATCATCAAAGACCAAAAGTAGATAAAACCACAAAGATGAGGAAAAAACAGCAGAAAAACCGGAAATTCTAAAAAGTAGAGTGCCTCTCCTCCTCCAAAGGAATGCAGTTCCTTACCAGCAAGGGAACAAAGCTGGACGGAGAATGACTTTGACGAGTTGAGAGAAGAAGGCTTCAGATGATCAAACTACTCCAAGCTACAGGAGGAAATTCAAACCAAAGGCAAAGAAGTTAAAAACTTTGAAAAAAATTTAGATGAATGTATAACTAGAATAACCAATACAGAGAAGTGCTTAAAGGAGGTGATGGAGCTGAAAGCCAAAGCTCAAGAACTATGTGAAGAATGCAGAAGCCTCAGGAGCCGATGCGATCAACTGGAAGAAAGTGCATCAGTGATGGAAGAGGAAATGAATGAAATGAAGTGAGAAGGGAAGTTTAGAGAAAAAAGAATAAAAAGAAATGAACAAAGCCTCCAAGAAATATGGGTCTATGTGAAAAGACCAAATCTACGTCTGATTGGTGTACCTGAAAGTGATGGGGAGAATGGAACCAAGTTGGAAAACACTCTGCAAGATATTATCCAGGAGAACTTCCCCAATCTAGCAAGGCAGGCCAACATTCAGATTCAAGAAATACAGAGAATGCCACAAAGACACTCCTCGAGAAGAGCAACTTCAAGACACATAATTGTCAGATTCACCAAAGTTGAAATGAAGGAAAAAATATTAAGAGCAGCCAGAGAGAAAGGTTGGGTTACCCACAAAGGGAAGCCCATCAGACTAACAGCGGATCTCTCGGCAGAAACTCTACAAGCCAGAAGAGAGTGGGGGCCAATATTCAACATTCTTAAAGAAAAGAATTTTCAACTCGAAATTTCATATCCAGCCAAACTAAGCTTCATAAGTGAAGGAGAAATAAAATACTTTACAGACAAGCAAATGCTGAGAGATTTTGTTACCACCAGACCTGCCCTAAAAGAGCTCCTGAAGGAAGCACTAAACGTGGAAAGGAACAACCAGTACGAGCCACTGCAAAATCATGCCAAATTGTAAAGATCATCGAGGCTAGGAAGAAATTGCATCAACTAACAAGCAAAATAACCAACTAACATCATAATGACAGGATCAAATTCTCACATAACAATATTAACTTTAAATGTAAATGGAGTAAATTCTCCAATTAAAAGACACAGACTGGCAAATTGGATAAAGATTCAAGACCCATCAGTGTGCTGTATTTAGGAAACCCATCACACGTGCAGAGACACACATAGGCTCAAAATAAAAGGATGGAGGAAGATCTACCAAGCAAATGGCAAACAAAAAAAGGCAGGGGTTGCAATCCTAGTCTCTGATAAAACAGACTTTAAACCAACAAAGATCAAAAGAGACAAAGAAGGCCATCACATAATGGTAAAAGGATCAATTCAACAAGAAGAGCTAACTATCCTAAATATATATGCACCCAATACAGGAGCACCAAGATTCATAAAGCAAGTCCTGAGTGACCTACAAAGAGACTTAGACTCCCACACAATAATAATGGGAGACTTTAACACCCCACTGTCAACATCAGACAGATCAACGAAACAGAAAGTTAACAAGGATACCCAGGAATTGAACTCAGCTCTGCACCAAGCGGACCTAATAGACATCTACAGAACTCTCCACCCCAAATCAAAAACATATACATTTTTTTCAGCACCACACCACACCTATTCCAAAATTGACCACATAGTTGGAAGTAAAGCACTCCTCAGCAAATGTAAAAGAACAGAAGTGATAACAAACTGTCTCTCAGACCACAGTGCAATCAAACTAGAACTCAGGATTAAGAAACTCACT
The DNA here is from genome assembly GCF_009828535.3 of Hylobates moloch. Taxonomy (NCBI): domain Eukaryota; kingdom Metazoa; phylum Chordata; class Mammalia; order Primates; family Hylobatidae; genus Hylobates; species Hylobates moloch. Next base: position 1,205,568 of record NW_026652305.1, read on the forward strand.
CAAAACCGCTCAACTACATGGAAACTGAACAACCTGCTCCTGAATGACTACTGGTACATAACGAAATGAAGGCAAAAATAAAGATGTTCTTTGAAACCAAAGAGAACAAACACACAACATACCAGAACATCTGGGACACATCCAAAGCAGTGTGTAGAGGGAAATTTATAGCACTAAATGCCCACAAGAGAAAGCAGGAAGGATCCAAAATTGACACCCTAACATCACAATTAAAAGAACTAGAAAAGCAAGAGCAAACACATTCAAAAGCTAGCAGAAGGCAAGAAATAACTAAGATCAGAGCAGAACTAAAGGAGATAGAGACACAAAAAACCCTTCAAAAAATTAATGAATCCAGGAGCTGGTTTTTTGAAAAGATCAACAAAATTGATAGACTGCTAGCAAGACTAATAAAGAAGAAAAGAGAATAATCAAATAGATGCAATAAAAAATGATAAAGGGGATATCACCGCCAATGCCACAGAAATACAAATTACCATCAGAGAATACTACAAATACCTCTATGCAAATAGACTAGAAAATCTAGAAGAAATGGATAAATTCCTTGACACATACACCCTCCCAAGACTAAACCAGGAAGAAGTTGAATCTCTGAATAGACCAATAACAGGCTCTGAAATTGTGGCAATAATCAATAGCTTACCAACCAAAAAGAGTCCAGGCCCAGATGGATTCACAGCTGAATTCTACCAGAGGTACAAGGAGGAACTGGTACCATTCCTTCTGAAACTATTCCAATCAATAGAAAAAGAGGGAATCCTCCCTAACACATTTTATGAGGCCAGCATCATCCTGAAACCAAAGCCGGGCAGAGACACAACCCAAAAAGAGAATTTTAGACCAAAATCCTTGATGAACATTGATGCAAAAATCCTCAATAAAATACTGGCAAACCGAATCCAGCAGCACATCGAAAAACTTATCCACCATGATCAAGTGGGCTTCATCTCTGGGATGCAAGGCTGGTTCAACATATGCAAATCAATAAATGTAATCCAGCATATAAACAGAACCAAAGACAAAAACCACATGATTATCTCAATAGATGCAGAAAAGGCCTTTGACAAAATTCAACAACCATTCATGCTAAAAACTCTCAATAAATTAGGTATTGATGGGACGTATCTCAAAATAATAAGAGCTACCTATGACAAACCCACAGCCAATATCATACTGAATGGGCAAAAACTAGAAGCATTCCCTTTGAAAACTGGCACAAGACAGGGATGCTCTCTCTTACCACTCCTATTCAACATAGTGTTGGAAGTTCTGGCCAGGGCAATTAGGCAGGAGAAGGAAATAAAGGGTATTCAATTAGGAAAAGAGGATGTCAAATTGTCCCTGTTTGCAGATGACATGATTGTGTATCTGGAAAACCCCATTGTCTCAGCCCAAAATCTCCTTAAGCTGATAAGCAACTTCAGCAAAGTCTCAGGATACAAAATCAATGTGCAAAAATCACAAGCAACCTTATACACCAATAACAGACAAACAGAGAGCCAAATCATGAGTGAACTCCCATTCACAATTGCTTCAAAGAGAATAAAATACCTAGGAATCCAACTTACAAGGGACGTGAAGGACCTCTTCAAGGAGAACTACAAACCACTGCTCAATGAAATAAAAGAGGATACAAACAAATGGAAGAACATTCCATGCTCATGGGTTGGAAGAATCAATATCGTGAAAATGGCCATACTCCCCAAGGTAATTTATAGATTCAGTACCATCCCCATCAAGCTACCAATGACTTTCTTCACAGAATTGGAAAAAACTACTTTAAAGCTCATATGGAACCAAAAAAGATCCTGCATTGCCAAGTCAATCCTAAGCCAAAGAACAAAGCTGGAGGCATCACGCTACCTGACTTCAAACTATACTACAAGGCTACAGTAACAAAAACAGCATGGTACTGCTACCAAAACAGAGATATAGATCAATGGAACAGAACAGAGCCCTCAGAAATAACGTCACGTATCTACAACTATCTGATCTTTGACAAACTTGACAAAAACAAGCAATGGGGAAGGATTCCCTATTTAATAAATGTTGCTGGGAAAACTGGCTACCCATATGTAGGAAGCTGAAAGTGGATCCCTTCCTTACCTTATACAAAAATTAATTCAAGATGGATGAAGGACTTACATGTTAGACCTAAAACCATAAAAACCCTAGAAGAAAACCTAGGTATTACCATTCAGGACATAGGCATGGGCAAGGACTTCATGTCTAAAACACCAAATGCAATGGCAACAAAAGCCAAAATTGACAAATGGGATCTAATTAAACTAAAGAGCTTCTGCACAGCAAAAGAAACTACCATCAGGGTGAACAGGCAGCCTACAAAATGGGAGAAAATTTTCACAACCTACTCATCTGACAAAGGGCTAATATCCAGAATCTACAATGAACTCAAAGAAATTTACAAGAAAAAAACAAACAACCCCATCAAAAAGTGGGTGAAGGACATGAACAGACACTTCTCAAAAGAAGACATTTATGCAGCCAAAAAACACATGCAAAAATGCTCATCATCACTGGGCATCAGAGAAATGCAAATCAAAACCACAAGGAGATACCATCTCACACCAGTTAGAATGGCTATCATTAAAAAGCCAGGAAACAACAGGTGCTGGAGAGGATGTGGAGAAATAGGAACACTTTGACACTGTTGGTGGGACTGTAAACTAGTTCAACCATTGTGGAAGTCAGTGTGGCGATTCCTCAGGGATCTCGAACTAGAAATACCATTTGACCCAGCCATCCCATTACTGGGTGTATACCCAAAGGACTATAAATCATGCTGCTATAAAGACACATGCACACGTATGTTTATTGCAGCACTATTCACAATAGCAAAGACTTGGAACCAACCCAAATGTCCAACAATGATAGACTGGATTAAGAAAATGTGGCACATATACACCATGGAATACTGCGCAGCCATAAAAAATGACGAGTTCATGTCCTTTGTAGGGACATGGATGAAACTGGAAATCATCATCCTCAGTAAACTATCACAAGGACAAAAAAACAAACACCGCATGTTCTCACTCATAGGTGGGAATTGGACAATGAGAACACATGGACACAGGAAGGGGAACATCACACTCTCGGGACTGTTGTGGGGTGCGGGGGAGAGGGGAGGGATAGCATTAGGAGATATACCTAATGCTAAATGACGAGTTAATGGGTGCAGCACACCAACATGGCACATGTATACATATGTAACAAACCTGCACATGTACCCTAAAACTTAAAGTATAATAATAATAAAATAAAAAAATTATATAGTAGCTAAAATTTTTAAATGGCAGTTTAAAAATAATACAGTCATTTTTAATTATTACGTTAAATGAATAACAAAAAACTCTGGTTAAATCCAATTTTCCACTCACATTCCACCTATATTTATGCAGCCAAATGAGGCTAGAGGAAAATATACAACCAAGCCGATTTTTCTTAATCTAAATCCCTAACCACAAATCTTTATATTGCCGTGCAATTATACTATATTTTTCAAGTCTGTTCACTTTCTTACTTTACTAGGTTATTTTACACTTTCTTCTCAAATTTCTGGTATGTCCTCTCTGTTTCTTTCTAACTGATATCCTTATTTCATCTATGGAAATAAAAGTGATGACTAAAGACATTTTAACACATGAGCTTGCACTAATGGATCTACCTGTCTCCAGCATCTCTGCTCATATATTCTATGTTTCTTACTTTTAACTCTAGTTGACTGTGCCTAATTCCATGAGTAAACCTTCCATGCTCCTATACAAGTCCATCCCTGTCACCTGGTTGCTAAACCAAACCCTGTTACTCTTTCCTACAAAAGATATTTTCCCAATAGTTCTCTAATCTCTCTCTTGCATTATCAAACTGTTCTGTCAAATGAATCATATTCTTTAGTATAAAACCATAATTTTCTTTTTTCTCATATTAAAGAAAGCAAAAAAAAAACAGTCATTTATCACATAACTTTTCTCCTTTACACATAATTCCTGAAAAGAGTTGCCTTCACTTTCTCTCTTTTCTCTTTTTACCCAATTCCAGTCAGATTTTGAATCATGTCATGATTAAACTAGTTTTCTCAAGGGTCTTCATGTTATCAAACCCATCATCATCTTACTGGATTTTTTAGTAAATTGGAAACAGTGTAAATAATTACATTAGTTGACATCTACTGCACCACAGAATACTGTCTCCTTTAACTTTTGGCTGTTTTGGTCCATTTCTCTATTTCCCTGAGGGATTCTATCTCAACCACATTGTAGCATTTAACTAAATCAGAATTTTGTCTCCAAATATTAACTCATCTCTTCCTACCCTCAACAGTTTGGTAATCTCATTCAGTCTCATTATTCTACTAATAGCACCCCAAATTGCATCGCTAGTCAAGATCTCTCCAAAAGCACCAGAGTAATTTATCCAATTGCTTACTCATGATATAATTTGGATCTGTGTCCCCACCCAAATCTCATGCTGAAATGCAATTTCCAATGTTGGAGGTGGGGCCTGGTGGGAAGTAACTGACTCATGGGGGGTGGATTTCTCATGAATTGTCTAGCACCATCCCCCTTGGTATTGTCTTGGTGGTGGTGAGTTCTCATGAGTTCTGGTTGTTTAAAAGTGGGTGTCACTTACATCCTTCCTCCTGATCCTGCAGGACGCCAGTTCCTGTTTTTCCTTCCACCATGAATAAAAAGCGCTCGGAAGCCTCCCCAGAAGCAGATGCTACCATGCTGCTTATACGTTGTATAAGTAAAACAACCTATGAAGTTGTAAGCCAGTTGAAATTCTTTTCTTTATAAATTACCCAGTCTCAGATATTTATTTATAGCAATGTGAGAATGGACTAATATACTCAGCATCTTCACTTGGCTAGCTAATGCGTATTTTATAACGTCCAATGTCCCAAGTCCCGACAAAATTCAGTTGTTCTATCTAAAATCTAATTATTCATTCTCAGTTAATGACAACTTTCAGTTGTTCAGTCCAAAAAAAATTTGAGTCACCCTGAATCTCTCTTCTCTCCTCTCCTCTCCTCTCCTCTCCTCTCCTCTCCTCTCTTCTTCTCTCTCTCTCTCTGTCTCTGTCTGTCTGTATTGCACCTTTTATCCATGCATGAATGAATCTTACTGGATCTACCCTCAAAATATGAAAAAAAATTGTTACCTGATCCAGTTCACTATCAATCCAATGCTTGGATTATTGCATTGCAATGACTCTTAGCTCATCTCCCTATATCCCTGCCAACAATTCCTATAGTTTGTTCTTAACATGGAAGCCAGAAATACGTTCAAATAATATTAGTTTATATTACTCTTCTGTGAAAAGAGAGAAGTCATAACAATTTTTCTCACTCTGAATGAAACAAAAGCACTTCCTTACATAGTCCAAGCCCATAAAGCCCTTTAATTTCTGATTCCTCATAACCCACCTGACCTTCTCTTCTACTAATCTCTCCCTTCATCATTCTTTTCCAGTTACTCTGCTCTCACTCTAGCTTAGGGTTTTTGAAACAGCCATGGACTTCCCAGAGCATGCTCTTCCCACAGGTATTCATACAGCTTATTCTCTCCTCACCTTAAAGTCTTTGCTAACATAAAATTCACAGTGAGGGCTTCATTGATTGACTTAAGATTGCAGCCCTCCTAATACTGCATGTACTCTTCCCTGCTTTATTTTTCTCTGTAATAATTCTCACTATATAGCATAATTTAATTTTGGTGTTTACTTTCAATGACATCCACCTGGAATTTAAGCTTTTTGATGAGTTTATGTTTCTCCAGAGTCATTATAACTTTCTAATATATTGTAAAATTTAACTATTAATTTTAATGACTATCTCCCTTTGTACTAGAATATTATACTCATGATGGCAAGGACTGACATATCCCTGATATCTAGAAGAGGGACCGAAATCGATATTAAATAAATATTTCATGAATTCAAATACATTAACAGATTGCTTTGATGTGTTATGCTTCTCTGTACTATCCAATTTTTCTTCCAACGATTAATACAGTATATATGTATACACACTTATACAGAAATTAATATAGTATATATGTATAAAGGCATATACAGAAATTTATATGCTTACATATTAATAAACGATTACAATTTGATTGATCAATAAACAGATCACTTCTACTTATAAGAAGCCTAAAGAGTAGATAAGAAACATAAGCCTGAGATGAAATTACTTCAGTGGTCAGCTAGTTTTATAAAATGTAGACAAGAAGAGCTATTAAAATTTACTAAAGGGATAAGTCACTTTGGCCTTAAAGATAATGAAGACTTTAAACCTATTTTGGAATAACCATCAGCATTTTGACAGAAAGATGTGTAGTATCATTCCTGGCAAGAAAAATTAAATGTGGAACTTGAGAAAACATCTCTTTCTCATAATGACATAGGTCATTTATATTGTGCTTATCATAATAAATCTCTTACTAGATTTATTGGTTGAGATGGTTCATTTTGGTGCTAATTTAGAAACAAATTTAGAATAACAAATTGCTCATTGATTGTAGATAGTAATATAGACTAGTATAGGCCATGTTGTACAAAATTTATTTATTTAGTTATATTTTGAGATGGAGTTTCATTCTTGTTGCCCAGACTAGAGTGGAATGACATGGTCTCAGCTCACTGCAACCTCCGCTTCCCAGGTTCAAGCAATTCTCCTGCCTCAATCTCCCAAGTAGCTGTGATTACGGGTGCCCACCATCATGCCCCGCTAATTTCTGTATTTTTAGTAGAGACAGTGTTTCACCATGTGGGCCAGGCTGGTCTCTAACTCCTGACCTCAGGTGATCCGCCTGCCTCGACCTCCCAAAGTGCTGGGATTACAGGTGTGAGCTACTGTGCTCAGCCCTGTGTTACATACATTTAAAGTGAGTGAATACATTTAGAAGTGGTGAGCAAATGTTGCGCTGGGGTGGGAAGCTGCTAAACATGTAAGTATTAGTTGGGATCTCATTATAGTCTCTGGTATGTGGAATCTAAGTTCATAGAAGTAACAACTAACAAAAAGTGAAATGATGCATGTGAAAGAACATGTGTCTAAAGTACTTAGAATGCCTGAGATTAATTACAGTTAAGGGAATAATACTTAAATATATCATCTGAAACTAAAACATCATTGATAAATATATTTTAGGAAAAATTCCATAAAAATGATAATACACCAAAGTATTATACCTTGGAAAAAATAACTCCTCTTGACATAATTTTTATCCTGTTTACTAACTTGCATCATGATTGTAAGTTTTTCATATCTTGGGAAAACTGACAGTTATTTAGTACCTTCTGTATGTCATTTGTGTTCTATCATTTATTCTCTATGTGTCATCCCATTCCATCCTTAATGTTTAAAGCATTATTTCTCTGTATGTATAGTATAAAAAGAGTCTCAGGGTGTTGAGAAAGTTGACCAAGATCACATAGCTAGTTGACAGTAATGAGGCTACATGTATGGCCCTGAACCCTGCATTCTTCCATTATTTTTCTTTGACTATAGCTCACGTAGGATTGTTAAAGTGAGCATCATATGGGGTCAGAAGAATCAGGTTTCTGTCTGCACTCTTTTTATTTCTGCCACAATTGTTAATCCTTCAATACATCTGTACATCCTTCTCTTTTCTGCCTGGAGTGCTATCACCAACTCAACACTTCTCCTGTATACATATGACATTTGTTCATATTTCAACTCAAATCACTCACTCTAGAATGGCTTCACCAAATTCTCAGAGCAGTTCAGATTTTCTTCTTATACATGCTTATAATATGCTACTTATTTCCCTTTATCCCTTATTATGGTTTGAGATGTTATATTTGTGTGAAACTGATTAATGCCAATCTCCTCCACTAGGCTATAGGAGGAAACACCATGTTTTTTCTTACTATTGTGTTCTTAGAGCCACCTGTATTGCCTTTCAGTGAGTAAAATCTTGAAAATGTTTGTTGACCATAAAAATATTCTCTGCTTTAGGGAATATTGCTTGAGAACATTTTAGCCAAAATCTCCAGTTCATGGTGGTGTTGTGAGGAAAAAGTAATAATGTATGAAATGTGCTTTTCATCTGTCATATGCTATTTGAATACAAGTTAAATATGCATTCATAGGCTTACAGCCAGACTGTCTTAATGGGAACCCACTCTGGCCATATCCTCAACACCTATAGAGTACCATATGCCACATCAAGTCCCCATTTACATGTTGCCTTTGATTATTTTCTATGTGTTTCTTTTGCATTGAATTTACCTCACTGTCTCAATATGCAGCAACAAGAGAGGAAAACTCCCTATTCTTTATTGAAAACAACAATGCAACTAGTAAAAAGAGAGGCCCCTGTTGGCATGTGGACATACTGTAAAATGGATGCATAATTATATTCCACATGTCACACTTAATTGAAGAGTAACCTTGAGATTAAGCAATACCTAACTTGGAAAAGCAGAAACTTCAAAAAACTTAAAATGCTGTGGTTTCTGCTTTTTCACTCTTATAACAGACTAGCCTGACTTAAGCAGTCTTGACTGAGGAAAATCTCTTGCGGCTCAAGCAGCTAAAAAAGTAGTTAAGACGCTACTGCTATATTTCAGTAAAGGCTAACATTTTGCCTCAGCATATGAACAAATTGGCTCTTCATAGGTGATCTTAACAGAATGATAAATGGTATTATCTTTGAATTTTGGACTTTGGATTAAATTCTGCAAAACATGTTTCCTCACAAAAATTATAAAAGCACATGGATTAAAAAACCCTGCTTTAATGTCAACAAATAAAAATAATGAGTAAATAAATACTCTTTTAGAGGCTGTATTTTGCCCTTTTCACAAATAATTGTTATTGCAAATATTAGACTCCATGTGAATAATTTTCTTTTCAAATATTTCCATGGACTTCCACTTCCATCTATGATGAACTAGCATGTAGAACAGCAATACTTCTGCAAAGGACAGCTAGAAAACAAAACAAGCAAAATACAAAACAAATATATCACAAATATATCTTCTCTTTAATATCATGAGAGAGATGCTAAAGGTATATGACACTCTGGGGCCAAAATCATAGACAGAAGAGACACTTATAAAGAATGTATTAATTATAAAAGTTATAGTAACATTTTATACCACTGTTTTATTAAAATGTTTGTCAACTTCTATGCAATCTGAGCAAAGACATGGAGGTACTGAGTAGAATTTATCTTCTAAGAGGTAGAGAATTTTTTTTTTATTATACTTCAAGTCTTAGGGTACATGTGCACAACGTGCAGGTTTGTTACCTATGTATACATGTGGCATGTTGGTGTGCTGCACCCATTAACTCGTCATTTAACATTAGGTATATCTCCTAATGCTATTCCTCCCCCCTCCCCCCACCCCACAACAGGCCCTGCTGTGTGATGTTCCCCTTCCTGTGTCCATGTGTTCTCATTGTCCAATTCCCACCTGTGAGTGAGAACCTGTGGTATTTGGTTTTTTGTCCTTGAGATAGTTTGCTGAGAATGATGGTTTCCAGCTTCATCCATGTCCCTACAAAGGACATGAACTCATCCTTTTTTATGGGTGCATAGTATTCCATGGTGTATATGTGCCACATTTTCTTAATCCAGTCTATCGTTGTAGGACATTTGGGTTGGTTCCAAGTCTTTGCTATTGTGAATAGTGCTGCAATAAACATATGTGTGCATGTGTCTTTATAGCAGCATGTTTTATAATCCTTCGGGTATATACTCAGTAATGGGATGGCTGGGTCAAATGGTATTTCTAGTTCTAGATCCCTGAGGAATTGCCACACTGACTTCCACAATGGTTGAACTAGTCTAACAGAGTCTTCCATGGTGTTTGGAGACCAAAGCTGAAATTTAGAATAATCAAAGACTTCCCAGGAGTTAAGGAGTTCAGATAGTAGAGAAAGACAAACTACACGGAAGTAAACTCAACGACAGGAATACTACTGGGCCAGAAATCACTTTTCCAAGCAAACTTGTAAACATCTCTCCTTTTGTCAATTGGTACAATATTAAATTTGCTAGTGGAGAGCCCTGGTGGGACACTGCAGGAAGAAAAGGTTTATCTTCCAGGTTCCAGCATGCCTTTCCTTCTTGCTCCTCTGGTGCTTGACTGCCACAATAAAACTAGACTCCTAGTAGTTCTCACTCTCAAGTGTGTTTCAGGGATGCTGCCGGGGGCAGCTTTCCTATAAGTTTCAGCGTTGCTCCAGTGGGCAGCTTTCCAGCAGGTGTTGTTGGCACATCAGTATGAAGTTCCCCAATGAGTCTCTGCAGCATTCTGGAAAGCTCTCCATCAAGTCTTAACAGTGGCCCCCTGGACAGTTTCCTGATTTTTATTCCTGGACTGTAGCACTTCAGCAAACTTCTCCATAAAGGGCTGAAGTCACATCCTTTCCAACGAAGTCTGAAATCTGAGAGTCAATTGGCAAAGGTCTCCCAAGTTTACTCCCTTCCTGGATACCCTGCTCAGTCTTAATGGCTGATCCCTATATCTACTTTTTTTCTAAAAGTTATTCTTACCTTATTTAAATAATAGTTATTGGTTAATGGTCCTTTATGTTAAAATTCTGACATCCAAATTATTGGTATGATTATTTAAATGTCAGAATTTTACCAGAAAGAACCGTTTCCTGACTTTACATTGACTAATACAACCACCTTATTATTTTCTACCCGGCTTAATGTTTTCTTGTCCACATACCTCTTACTTATATGAGGTACTTATACAAGTTGACCCCATCTGTAGCTTGTCCTACAGTCCCCTCATCTCAATAATCCTGATAAGACAAAGCCACATTAATATGTATTCACTGGTAGCAAAAATATATTTAATTATTGATCAGAATTCAGTAGCGCATTCATGAAGTGTTGGGCTACCATGTACTGAAATATACAATTTAAAAATAACTAATAAAAAATGCCTAAAATCATTAAAATTTCTTCCCAACCAAAGATGCTTTCATTCAGTCATACTAAAAATAGGAGTTCGCTGTTCAGATGTCATTGAATTGTTTTACAAGTTTGTGTTTTTGTCTTAGTAACATTCTGACAAACAGTTTTTAAGTACAGATGATTGGTATGTTGGGAGAAATTATAAAACTAAATAATTTAATAGATGATGGAAGAATTCACCCAGTCATAATAAATTCAGTTTTAGAATGTTTCTTAAATGAAAATATGTGCAATAGAGTTTATTCTTATTTTTATTACAGAAAAATAATCTAGGAAATTTTTTGTAGTACTTTGCTATATTATTTTCATATTAATCCTTCTCTTAAATTTTGAAGAGCTAGGGTAAAAAAGCATTGGCAGAAAAATATCATCTTCATTTTTTTTGGCCTCTAAATTCAAGTCTGTTATTTAATTTTTGATTCAAATAAAATTGTCAAAAACCAACAAATACCAATGCTCAATTATTTTTCCCATAATTGAGACTAAATTTTTCTCACCTTGATTACCAATAGAGATTAACCAACTTTTCCCATCTGTGATTTTGTGGTACATGAACAAGAAGCATTTTAGCACATGATGACATTGTAAGTATCATCAAGCATTATTACCCACATGTTTGCACAGCCACTACTGCACATCTAAAACTACAAGTAAGAGAGCTAAAAGCAAACATTACATATCCCTGTGATGGTAGGATATTGAAAAGCATTTTACAATACACATTTTTGTAATAGGATCTCAAATAATCAAGAATTACTGAAATATATTGTTAGAGATGATCTAAGGAGAAGGCTATGCAATATCTGGTCGCATTTCTTCTTAGATCTTTAAAAAATTAAATGATCTATAAAACAACTAGAAAGTACATTTATTCTCACCATACCACTTAAAACCCATCTTCATTTTACTGAGAATATCTAGTTGTGATTTAAGTGTCAGACAACTGGAAGAGAGCACACCCTCCTTTGCATTAAAAGTCAATTACATGCTTCACTCCAATTAACTTTTAGTGGAACTACTTCCGGGAAAATGATAAAGATGACAAAATAATAATGATGCTGGTTTAACTCTTTTATACCCATTTCTAGATTAAAACACATTTCCAATAATATGACAGGTAAAACAACTTTTCTCCATTTAGAAATGAGTAAACAAAGACTTAGGGCAAATATATGCTTTTGCCAGTCATGTCGTAACATCAGTGTGTGAAGAAGCCCAGGCCCAAACCAAGGCCTTTGGATGTTTGCAAAATTAATGGCTTTTAGATCAGAAATTGCAAAGTGCCAAACATAAGCATAATTTAAAATAACAATCACAACAATAATATTGATTATGACTTTACTGTGTGATAAGGAATATAACAAGTAGTCTATGCATGGTGTAATCTAATTCCCACAAATAATCTATGTCACAGATACTATACACACACCCACACACATACACATACACAAACACACACACACATACACATGGGTGAGGGGTGCTGTACATCTATATTTCTATATCTAATATCTTTCTGACAAACACTTGGAATCTTGTTCCAAGTTGATTAGCCAATAAACAACAGAACAATAGGAAATGAACAATACATAATATATTAGTAAACATGAAACTATCTCTGTGTAAATTCTATTTTATTAATAAATTTATTGAGTTTTATGAACTACCCAGCCCCAGGTTTTACTCTTTGGTACACATATCAGATCCAGTAAATAAGGCTTTTAATAAAAGCTTTTTGGAATTCATTCTATGCCTCCTGAGGGTCTTACTCAATAAAACATAAAACCATTTGTTTTACTACTTTTTGAATTATTTTCTTCTATGATAGTTCTTGTCATTTATTTGAATTAAATATGTTCTGTATCTCCAAGGATTCCTTCTCCCAGGTACTCAGTATGTAGAACTGTGTATCTTTGCTTCTTCTATTACATTCATGGTATCAAAGTACAGTGAGAGCAGTGTACCTGAATGAAGGAGATGGGAGTCCAAAAGTGGCATTTCTTTGTCCATGACATTACTTCAGCAGCTCTAGAGTAAATTTACTCAAGTTCAAGTTGTCACCTCACCATTTCCTAGCTTCATATCAATGGAAACTTAGTTAATTTAACTATGCCTATAAGCCTTATAGGATTGTTGTGACTTGTAAGAATAAATAGAGTAAAACATGGAAAATCATGAGCACAATGTTCAACACATACTATAGCTATTAATAAAATGTTATAATTATGACATTGTGTGCTTATAATTTTCTTCATTTATATCTAATAATATTTAGAAATATTACAAAAAAGCATATACTGGAATTACCTACTTCCCAAGAGAATTTGAAAATCTGCCATCATGTACCTTATTTTTAATGGAAGTAAAAGAGAACACCTATTAAATATCTCAGTGCTTTATTATTGCCTTTTGATGTCAATAATCATTTTAAACAAGTGATTCTCAAATATAAATTCTTAGGAACAATTTGGACAGCTTCCTCTGTTTTCAATAGTCTACTGTATACTGTTCACACATTCTACTTCAAAGTCAACTTCAGTAGTCTCATTGGAAGCTCTTTCTCTTCCTCCTCCCTATTGTTCTCCTCCTCCTGTTTCTCACTGATATGGTTATCTTTGCGTCCCTGCCCAAATCTCAGCTAGAATTGTAATCCCCAGGTGTTTAGGGAGATACTTGGTGGGAATTATAAACTCTTAATAAAAGTTATGGTGGCTTTGTATTCTCAATATCTAAGATGTTGATGATTTTTTGACATTTATTTACAACATACCTAGATTTTCAAAAACAGAGTAGAAATGTTTAGTATGAAAGAAAAAACAGTAAAAACGCACAAAGAAGTTATCAGAATAAAATTATTTAAAAAGGGAGAGAATAGGGAATTTAACAGTCTGGTAACTAAGCCATTGTTTAATATGAATGCCTGTTTTTGTTTGCTGTTTTGTTTGTTGGTGGAGAATCTAAGATATGAATCCGATGAATCCATAAATTTATATAATCTTTATTTAATATTCCAAAAATAAATGTTATGAGCTTCTCTTTAAAATTTCACATCCAGAGTATTGAATTTAAGCTAGTTATAAAGATGCTGACCTCTTAACAGAAATACACACCTTAAGAGATGAATATTAGTCAAATGAACATGTAAATTCAAATAAAATGGCAAGATTTTAATTTTGAATAACTTAGTAGATGATGGTGCCCAGGCAAAGAGGAGGAAAAGGGGAGAAGCAGCAGAAGGTGGATAAATAAAAAAGAGGATCAAGAGGCGGATGAGTGTATTAGTCTATTTTCACACTGCTGTGAGGACACATCTGAGACCAGGTAATTTATAAAGAAAAGACGTTTAATTGACTCACAGTTTATTAAGAGTTTATACTTCAGTGGCAATAAGTATTCTATATGAATGCACACATACAGAAGACAAATGCAAAGGTATAGTAAGAAATACTCACTCTGCTATGGAAACCACAATTACTATGATGAATAAATGCTTGCATGGGATTCTAGCAGAGGGACAGAATGTGTAAACCCTTAAGGTAAGGGATGTTCTAGTAGCCTGTAGTCCCAGCACTTTTGGAGGCTGAGGTGGGCAGATTACAAGGTCAAGAGATTGAGACCTTCCTGACCAACATGGTGAAACCCCGTCTCTACTAAAAATACAAAAATTAGATGGGCGTGGTGGCGGGCGTCTGTAATCCCAGCTACTTGGGAGGCTGAGGCATGAGAATAGCTTGAACCTGGGAGGCGGAGGTTGCAGTGAGCCGGGATCGCACCACTGCACTCCAGCCTGGTGACAGAGTGAGACTCAAAAAAAAAAAGAAAAAGAAAAAGAAAAAAAAGTTCTGGAAATTTGACTATGAAATGTATGAGAAGACGAATTCTAAAAACCAAAGCAAGCAGGTAATAGAAATGGAATTCCTCCTTCACCATGCTATAGCTTCTAAGATTTATCCTGAAGATAATTAAAAGTCATCATTCGATTTTAGATTGATGATATTTAATTATAAATGAGATTATTTAATATCTGCAAAACTTCAGCATAAAAATAAGCCACAGAGGACTGGCAGTGGAAAGCCATAAGTACCACTAAAAGTCAAGCTGTATTATAAACCAGGTGAAAAATCATGGCCTGAGAAAAGTTAACGTTGGCAGAAATGGAAAAACAATACATGATTTATGTATTGATCATATGTAATTTATAGATTTTGAGGATATGTGAGAGGGGTATGATGGAGAAGTCATGTAAGCATATATGTCTTTTTTGCTCAGAGTAAGGGATGGTGGTATCAACCATGACGATTACAATAAATGAGAAGAATAAGTTGGAAACAATCTACTATTATGAATTTGATGTTGGAACTGTTGAGTTTTGGGTCCCACTGCAATCTTTCTAAATAGCAGGGAGATATTCGGAAAAATAGAGCTGGACGTTGGAGAGACATCTGACTTGAGATAATTAGCTGAGTTACAAAACACAGATTACAAATATTGCCACCGTAGTGAAGGATATCTGCAGAAATCATGCAAAAAGTGAAAAGAGAGTGTAGGATAGAATGCTGGGGAAAGTGTCAGAGAACATTTAAGGAAAATAGTCCTCTTCCTCCATACCGCACATCTTAATTTTTTAATGTAAATTCTATCTGAGTACAGTTTTTCCTGTACCAGTATTATCAATAGATAATGAATACATTCTCTCATACTTTAATGGAACAGAAGGAGACAATATAAGGGAGAGAAAAGGAGTTTTCTGATCTTTTATTTGTCTATCTTTTCACTGTTTCGCAGACAATTAATTAAATAGCACATCTTCTTGTTTTGAGGGTCATGCCATTCACGTAAAACACCTTTTCATTGAATCTAGTAATTAAAATAAAATAAATAGCTATTATGGAATATTCATTCTTGTATAATCACTATAACATCCCTTAAACTTTATATTGTCTTTCAGTCTATCAATTTTTACTTTCTTGCTTTGTTCAATACCTAAAGTGACCAAGAACATGAAATGCATAACTTCAACCTCTCTTGTCAAAATACCCAAATCCATTGCCTTCTTGGTTTTTTTTTGTTTTTGTCACTTTGCTGAGCCCAGCCTAAAAGCAATTCCATATTCAGTTATCTCATCTAATTTACAGCTGATTAAGAAATCCTGGGTATAATCACCTAACTTGTCAGTACAATAGCTAAGAAATGTATTATTTCCAATCTTAACTCTACACTGTCCTCTTCTTTTTTAACAATGCCCTTAACCTCATATCCCTCTCTAAACTTATTTCTCTTCTGTTTCACTTCTCTTGAGAGAGTAGACTCTACTGCCCTCTCTATGTCTCTACTTCCTCCCATGCACTCATAGATCTACAAAGAGTCTGGCTCCAGTCCCATACCTCTAAAGAAACTGCTCTTTATGATTCAGCAATGTCCTGCTGGGGCTAAAGACTTTGATGAGGTTTGATGTACCCATGCTGACAGAGCAAAGGTATCTCTTTTCTGAGATTAGCTATGAGGATACCACTCACTCCTCCTTGGCTAGAAACATGCAGGCCTCTCATAAACCAGACACCATTGAACAGATTTCCTCATTTCACATACATCTCTATCCAGTCTACAGCCAAAAACAAATAAAAAATCATGTAGTTTTTGCAAATGGAGCCTACTAAATATTAAGGAAAACTGTTCCAACCATGAGTGTGCAAATTGCAAGAAACATGCAAATCTTTATTTTTACAACCCCAAATGAAAAGACCATGTAATTTTGGATCTGCTTAAGGACATCTTGCATACCATATGGATAAGCTTGCCTTACAGTGATGTCAGCACATAGAAAAAACAGCTGAAACAATAGATTTATTTTTCTCTTCTTTTTTTGCTTTAATCAAGTTGAGTTTTATTTTTATTTAAATACACATTAGTTAGTTTTGAATAATCAATATATCTACCTTAAAAATTTGTTTTGAAAATTAAATGAAATAAAACATTATTATATTTTAGTTTGCAAAAAATTTAAATATGGTTTTTGTTAAAGCACAAAGTACCAACAAAAAAGTCTTATTCAGTCAAAAGGATATACTTTAATTACTACTTTAAAGGGAAAATGAGCAAATCTACTTTAGAGAATAGGATCTAAATATGTCAGCTGAAATGGGAACTTGGGGTAGATAGCTTTAAGAGAGAGTGGTAATATTTGAAATGAGCACTTCTAAAATATTTAAATAAAATGCATTCGGATTACTTACCCATAATATTTAAAAACACACAAAAAATAACAATTATGTATTAGTATTATATTTTTAAAGCAATATGTAACACAAAACGATGATATGTAAAACATGCAAGTTATAAAACTAATTATTTGGTTTATTTTTGAATTTTATAAGAATGATGTAATTATATAGTTAGTCTCCTAGAACTTCCAACATTCTAGTTTTTAAAATCCATCCATGTTATTGGTTCTAGACATAATTCTTCCATTTGCTCTGCTACATATCATGGTAATTTTATCACGATTTATCCGTTTGTCATGCAGATAGACTTTGTGTATGTATACATTTTTAAAAATTAAAACAAACAAAACTACTATGTGCACTCTTGTACATATCTCTGGGCACACAAATTCAAGAGTTTTTCCAGAGGTTATAGTGAGAAATGGAAATGCTAGTTTACTAGAGAAGTTTTGTTTTATCTGAGACAACACCAAATGGTTTTCCAGTGTTGGTTAATTAATGTATACTGTCATAAGAAATATATTGTGGCCCCCTTTAATCTATATCCTGTCTAACATTTTTGCCAATCAATAAATAAAATGTAGTTCTCATTTTGTTATTAATTTATATTTTCCTGCTTCTGTAACAAGCATAACTTTCTGTATATATTGGGTTAGGTAGTTAGTCTTCTGAAAAATTTTGCACATCTTATCACATTCTCTGTTTTTGTTATTTTAAAAATTTTAAAAGATTAATGCGTTATTAATCTATTTGTATTCCTATTATCTTCCTCCAAGGAGCTTGTCTTTTCACTTTTGTTATGGTATTTTTCAAATTAACATGTTTTTAATTTTGTTGTGAAATGTATAGATCTTTTTTAAAAAATAAGAATTTGAGTGACATGCTAGAATTATTTATTTATAATTCTTATTTATTCAGGATACTTTTGTATATTATTAACCATTCTTATTTATTCAGTAAACTTTGGCTATTTTTGGTCATTTGTTCTTCCATTTCCTGTTTGAGTTTCAGCTTGCCACATTTCTCATATAACCTATTGAATATTTATTTGAAATCATAATAAATCTATAGGCTAGTTTGAAAATAATAGCTGCCTATACAATAAAGACATTTCTTATGAATGAACACAAGATAGCTCTCAAATTATTTGTCTTATTTAATGTTTTCAATAAAATGTTACCAATTTCTGCACAGAAATCTTACATATATTTTGTCAAATTTATTCTCAATAACTTAAATGTATTGGTAATGTGAGTGGGTCTTATTTAAAATTCCAGTTTTCTAATTTTAGGCTACCATTTTAGAAATAGATCATTTATCTGTACAAAAATTTAAATATTTATGAAATCATTCAGTTTTCTGATTTTTCTTGAGTCACGTTTTTAATTTATGCTTTATTTAGGACTTGACAATCTTGCATAGGTTTTTAAAAAATATTGGTATACAGTTGTTTGTAATACTTTACTCTCTTAAACATCTTACTGTAGCATGCTTTTAGTCTTACTATGCTGTTAAGGGTGTGCCATTTTCTCTTTCTCTCACTGTTTCTTGATCATTCTTTTAAAGTATTGTATATTTTGTCTTCAAAGACGCAACACCTTTACTTTTTAAACTGTGTGTGTGTGTGTGTGTGTGTGTGTGTGTGTCATTGTAGATATTGCCCTTCCTTCCTTCTTTTCTCCTTCACTCTCTTTCTTCCTCCTTTTTTAGTGGAATAAAGCATACAGGGTTAAAATGTGTATTTCAGAGGCATTCAATATAATGAATGATCTTAAATTTAGTACACTATGTAATTGCCACACAGGCAATGAAATAAGAAAATAACACCTCAGACATGCCCCTTGTGCTCCTGCCAAGAGTCTTTGCCCTGTTTGAGTTTCTTAAATTCAGGTAGATGTGCCAGGATGAAATTCTTCACCTTGCTGCTGGCCCCTAGGCTCTGACCCCACAGCAGTACTGCTTTGGCAGCTCACCTCAAGGCAAGTCTTCTGAATTAAACTTGGCTCCCACTGCAGTAGTTTCAGCACATATTTTAGGAAGGGGCACAGTTTTGGCGACCTGTCCTTCATTTGTTAGACCTGTGGTGACTCAAGGAGAATTTATTCTGCAAGTGCAATTTCCTCAGTGCCATAATGCTATAAGCACAGCTATACCTTTCGCTATTAAAGTTAATATTTCAATCTTAAGGGAGGCAGTACATCATCGTTCTTTTAAGGAAGTCTCTAAAGTGGACCACTTAGATTTGGTCTGAATTGCACCATGTGTTCTTGGGAAAAATGCAAATTATGTTCTTGTACCTCAGCATTCTCACCACTAAAATAGGAACAATAACAGTAGCTATGACATAGGGCTGCTGTATAGATTAAGTAAAAAACAATTACAACAGTATAATAATATATGGAATGCGGCAATCAATATAAGAGTAGTTGCTATTATTAAAATAATTTCATTTAAAATATACATGTAAGTTTTTTAGCCCTGGGAAACACTTTGTTATAAAAACAACTTTGATTTAACATAATATACTGTAGAAGGAATGAGCCACCACCACAATTATTTTCTTATTTAACTTTCTAACTAATTCAAAAACACTGTCCTCTTATAAAACTGTTATGGTTGGAATAATTTTCTTGTCAATGACAGTTTTAAAATGCTGACATTGACAATCACAATTTGTCATTAAAATGTTAATTTTTGAAAAGTGTCAGAAATTAAAAAGTCAAAGTAATATATCCATATCTCCATAAATGACAGTATGGCATACGATTTTAAGACCCTAGGAATTTTTATTTTAGTTTAATCTGATTGATTTTGAAATGCTTAAAATACACCAAATCCTTTTTATCAGTAAATAAATTTAAGATAAAATGTTATACTATATTTGTTTAATTTATCTGTAGTTATTCTTACTATGTCATTGAACTTTTTCGAATAAGTATAAGAATTAGGTAAAACATCAAGTAAGGAATAATAGGACAGTTGTTTAACAAAATGATTTATGAAATATACAGTTGAAAATTTGATTTTAAAATTGTCTTTCAGTCATAGTGCATGTGTTGTCTGAGTTGGCTTATATAAATACTTCTGAAATTAACTGAGTCAGACACAGTGAATCAACAGTATGAAGATAACTTTATTTTTGTGCTCTGAATATTTCCAGATGGTGCTTATTACTGCATGATACACATGATTGTATCTCATACTCCTTGTGTATTTTCTAGGGGTTAATAGCAATTGAAAAAATGAATATGTATGAACTCTCTAACACCTTTATTAAATATGAAAATTTAATTCTGCTATTCTCCCTTTATTTGCAGAGATATTACAAAGTACGACATGTCTAAACATTTTATCTCTTCTTATTGCTTATTTCACAGGGTTAAAGGAATTTTTCTGTTATCCTAAAATTTTTAGTAGAAAGGCATATTTAAATCATTTGAGCTCATCCCGTAAACCATCAAAGATAATAATTATTGGGCATTATTTATAGAAACCAAATAAACTGTTGTTTTAATAATAGAGTATCTTTCTAGCTGTGATGTTTGATTAACAAGAGGCATTTTGTTTTGGGGGTGTTTATGTGGGTGTGTTTGAACTAAGCATCAAACATTAGAATTGCATTGATATCACTGACTTTAAAGCAATTTCATTGTGACTTACAAAATACAGAAGAATCTCAGTTAAGTAACTGGATAATTGAATTTAGTAGAAATAACCTTTGGCCGTAATCTAGATGTAGACCTTATGAGTTATAATTTTTACTACATTTCACAGTAAATTCTCCATTTCATTCATTCATAAATAACCTCATAAAAAATCCTTCCTCTTTCTTCTAATGAAACAATGTGGTACAAATGCGAAGAATGAGATTGCAAGAAATAAATGAAGCGCCCTGAAAGCAAAGGGAGGCAACTGCCAGTTGTCATTAACTCTATTGGGTTTTTCCCAGGTCTGGGTCAATACTTGTGATAACCAAAATATATAGATATAGCTACAACATAAGATATGTAACTCAGGTCACCATAATTGATGTATAACTGTAAGGTTTTGCAAATTTAGGTTAATATTTTCAAATGGAAGGTAAACCATAATTTTATTTGGAGACTTGATCATAAATATTGCAAGGTAAAATTTTGTTGTTTTGTAAGCAGTTACTTTGGTATTTGAGATTTCTTTTCAACATAAAAACATAATAGGGGCCAGGCACAGTGGCTCACTCCTGTAATCCCAGTACTTTGTGAGACCAAGGTGGGTGGATCACCTGAAGTCAGGCGTTCGAGACCAGCCTGGCCAACATGGTAAAACCCTCTCTCTACTAAAAATACAAAAAAAAAAAAAAAAAAAAAAAAATTAGCCGGGCATGGTGGCACATACCTGTAATCCCAACTGCTCAGGAGGCTGAGACAGGAGAATCACTTGAACCCAGGAGGCGGAGGTTGCAGTGAGCTGAGATCACACCACTACACTCTAGCCTGGGTGACATAACAAGAATCTGTCTCAAAAAATAATAATAATAATAAAATAAATAAATAAATAAATAAATAAATAAAATAAAAACAATAGGATATACAGCCCTACTATAATTAAATACAGATTATATTGATGGCTTACAAACTTTAGCTACTCTAATTTTACTTATATGGGAACTTTTTTTTTAGAATTTGAAGAATCTCTCAACTTCACAGGTTTAAGAGAGAGAAACTTTGCCCTACCTAAATGATATGGGAGAGCTAGAAGAATTAAAATCTGACATACGCCCACAAAACTTAGTAACTTTTTCACCTCTTGCTAATTTCCACATTTGTATGTATGTTTAAAAGATACATTACCTATTATAAAACAAATGCAAGTAATTTCTAGGTTGTTACCTAGTTTAAATTATTGATTCCATGTAACTCCTTCAATTTCTGAATAAATAAGTGATATTACTAATTATGGTAATAATATTTGACTTTAAAACTTATCTATAATAGCAATGTACCAAAAAGAGCTCATAAAAGAAATTCTTCCTTATTCTTTTTCATTAAAGTATATGTATGAGACTAGGAAATTATAAGCAGATAGATATCTGTAGCAGGTATCCATGATGAAGATACTTACTTATAATCAGTTACAGAATACATGAGAAACTTTAGAAATAAGAAACACAAAAATGTCACCTCTGATTCTCAGGGAATAAGGCTCCTTCATATTCTGGGTAATCCAATTGATTGGTTCATTTAGAAGTTAAGAACAAGGAGTCACAGAGTTTCTTAGAGTTCTCAGGGGTTACCAATATTACAGGATTTGAGATAATAAAATAATAAATTATTTTCTCACTATTAGGCTTTTTCCTAATTAGTGAGCTAATAATACAAATCTGACAGGTGCAAATGTGCTCTCTGATATCTTTCGCTAAAGTAAAAATATCCACTTAACCACAGCTAAACATTGGAATTTTTTTAAGTGTAAAAACAAAATACGATTTATAAGAATCTGCCAAAATAATCATAATTAACACAACCATTTATATGTGAAACTAACAGGTTTCTTTCCTCTAGAAAAGTTATTGTCCAGAGATAAAATTTTTATTGGCATAATAATACATATATTTAATTAACACTTCCATTTTGGTTCAAAATTGATATTTAGTTTCCAAAATTATTAAGGTAAAATTTACAAAAAATAGGATTTACTTAATTTAAGAGTATTATTTGGTAAGTTTAAAAAATTATATAAAATTATGTAGCCTCCCCCTTAATGAGAATTTTTCCACTGAAAATTTGTTGTCAAATACCTTTTTTCCAACCTTTTTGGAAGTAACCATTTATTTGCTATCTGTAACTAATAGCTTTGCCTCTTAATACTTTTATATAAATGGAATAAACATTTATATGTAGTCTTTTGCATTTCACTTATTTTTCTTATTACAATATTGTTATAATTTGGCCATGTTGTTGCTGTATCAATAGCTCATTTCTTCATATTGCTGAAACACATTCCATAATTTGCATATAGCCATTTTCTTTATCCATTCACTATCTGATGACCTATCACATTATTTTTAGTTCTTGACAAATATGAATAATGCTGCTTTGAGTTTCACATAAAGGTCTTTGTGTTAAAATAGCTCTTCATTTATATTGGAAAATGTCCTAAGAATGAGAGTGCTAAACTATGTAGTAAATTAAAGTGAAACTTGTAAATATTAATTTAAAAATACCTAAAAATAAATTTAAGAAGGTAAAATATCTCTACAAGGAAAACTATGAAACACTGATGAAAGAAATTGAAGAAGATACAATAAAGTAGAAAAGACATCTCATGTTCATAAATTGAAAGAATTAATACTGGAAAATGGCCATACTACCCAAAGGGATCTACAGATGCAATGTAATCCCTACCAAAATATAAATGACATTGTGCATAGAAATAGCAAAAGAAAAAATTTCTAAAATTTATATGAAATCACAAAAGACCCCAAATAATCAAAGCTATCACAAGAAAAAAGAACAAAACTGAAGGCATTACACTACTACCTGACTTCAAAATATGCTATAGAACTGTACTAACCAAAACCTCCTGCTACTGGCATATGAACGGACACATAGACCAATGGAATGGAATAGAGAACCAATAAATAAATCCACATATTTACATCCTACTGATCGTCAACAAAGGTGCCAAGAACATTCATTGTAGAAAGGACAGTATCCTTAATAAATTTTACTTAGAAAATTGGATATTCATATGCAAAAAAAAAAAAATGGAACCCGACTTCTATCTTCCACTATTATACAAAAATCGACTTACAGTGAATTAAAGACTTTAATTTGAGACATGAAACCATAAAACCACTAGATCAGAAACCATAGACTCAAAAACACAGACTCAAAACTATGAAGCCACATATGGGAAATGCTTTAGGATATTGGTATAGGCAAATATTTTATAAAGAAGACCTAAAAAACACAGGCAACCAAAGCAAAAACAGACAAATGGGACTACATCAAACTCTAAAGTGTTGGCGCAGCAAAGAAAACAATAGAGTGAAGAGACGACCCACAGAATCAGAGAAAATATTTGCAAAATATTTATCTGACAAGAGATTAATATCTAGAATACATAAAAACTCAAACTACTCAACAGCAATAATAATACTAATAATCTAATTTTAAAATGGACAAAAGACTTGTGTTTTTGTTTTTTTTTTTTTTTTTTGAGACGGAGTCTCGCTCTGTCGCACAGGCGGGAGTGCAGTGGCGCGATCTCGGCTCACTGCAAGCTCCGCCTCCCGGGTTCACGCCATTTTCCTGCCTCAGCCTCTCCGAGTAGCTGGGACTACAGGCGCCCGCCGTCACGCCCGGCTAATTTCTTTGTATTTTTAGTAGAGACAGGGTTTCACCGTGTTAGCCAGGATGGTCTCGATCTCCTGACCTCGTGATCCGCCCGCCTTGGCCTCCCCAAGTGCTGGAATTACAGGCGTGAGCCCCCGCGCCCGGCCGAATAGAAATCTTTTTAAAGAGGACAAACAGGACGAACAGGTATATAAAAATACTTTTGCTTTTTTTGCTTATGCTTTTGGTGCTATGTACAAGAAATCACTGCCAAGACCAATATCAGGAAGTGTTTACCCAACAGTTTTATACTTTCTGGTCTTAGGTTCAAATATTTAATCAATGTTAAGTTGACTTGTTTTGTGTATGGTGTAAAATAGGGTTCAAGTTCATTGTTATGCTTGGAGATACTGAATTTTCCCAGCCCAGTTTGTTGAAGAAATTGTCTTTTTCATATTGTGTGTTAATGGCACCCTTGTTGAAGATCAGTTTGATCATATTAGCATGTGTTTATTTATGGGCACACTATCTGTTCCACTAGCCTATATGTTTGTCTTAATACCAGTATAATAATGCTTTAATTAGTGGTTCTTTGCAATATATTTTGAAATCAGGGCGTTTGATGCTTCCACCTTTGTTCTTTTCCAAAACTGCTTTGGCTATTTGGAGTCTTTTCTGGTTCTATATGAATTTTAGAATTGCTTTATTTATACTAAAAAAAGTCATTATAATATTGATAGGCATTGCACTGACTCTATATATAGCTTTGAGCAGTGTGAGCATTTTAACAATATCAATTTTTCCAGTTCACAAACACAGGATATCTTCTATTTATTTGTGCCTCTTCCATTTTTCCATCAACGTTTTATAGTTTTTAGTGTGCAGGTCTTTTATCTCCTTAGTTAAGTTTATTCCTAAGTATTTTTTGGTGCTACTGTAAATGAGATTATTAATTCTCATTTGGTTGTTGGTGTGTAGAAACACAATGAACTTTTGTGTGTTGATTTTGTATCCTGCAAGTTTACTGAATTCATTTCTTAGTTTTGAAAGTTTTTTGGTGGAGCTTTTAGGATTTTCTATATATATGATCATGTAATCTGCCGAGTAAAATTGACTCCTTTTTCTGATTTAGATGTTATTTTATATTAATTAATTAATTAATTTTGGCCTAATTACTATGACTAGAACTTCCAAATCTATGTTCAATAGAAGTGGTAAGAATGGGCATCTTTGTCTTGCTCCTGAACATAGAGAAAAACTATCAGTTTTTCACTGGATTTTATCATGTTGAGCCTAACTCCTTCTATAATTAGTTTCTTGAGAGTTTTTATATAATTTTTTAGTGTTAACATGTATGACTATCCCATATAAATTTTACTTTTACCCTCTATGTAATGGAAACTACTATACATATGTCCTATGAATTCTTTTTACATTAAGGAGAGTGTTCATATTAATAAATATAGCTATAGTTCATTTATTTTAACCTCTTTACTTGTATTTAATTATACATGTGGGACGTGTGTGTGTGTGTATTGCACCATACTTTTATCCATTTTAGTGTAGATAACGTACAGTTTTATAACTGTTTTTCTGAAACATATTGCTAGTATTTGTTATATAATGAATAAATAATCTAAGCATGTAATTGTAGAATTATAGAATACAGCATTTTTAATTCTACTAGTTATTGCCAAAGTGTGAAGTCAATTTACGGTTACTCTACATTTTATGCAACCTCTGATGTTGTTGGAAATTATGATATCATTGAGGACTCATTTACATTTTTTATTATGAATAAGTTGACGAATAAGTTGAGTAAATTTTTTTTTTTTTTTTTTTTTTTTTTTGAGAAGGAGTCTCGCTCTGTCACCCAGGCTGAAGTGCAGTGGCGCGATCTCGGCTCACTGCAAGCTCCGCCTCCCGGGTTCACGCCATTCTCCTGCCTCAGCCTCCCAAGTAGCTGGGACTACAGGCGCCCGCCACTGCGCCCTGCTGATTTTTTGTATTTTTAGTAGAGACGGGGTTTCTCCGCGTTAGTCAGGATAGTCTCGATTTCCTGGCCTCGTGATCCACCTGCCTTGGCCTCCCAAAGTGCTGGGATTACAGGCGTGAGCCACCACGCCTGGCAAGTTGAGTAAATTTTTGTATATTATGAGTTCTCTTTTTCTCTCTCTAGTGAAGTGCCATATTAGTTATTTTGCATTTTTGTTAGTGCATTTTTAATTTATTAAAATTACTTCTTCACATGTTTTATATACAAATCATTTCAAATTTTAGATGAAAATGTTTACACCTTTCTCCCAGTATGTGGCTTGACTTTTTATCAATGGCAGATCTTTTATCTTAATGTAAATGAAACAGATTTTTTTTTTAATATTTGCATTTTTTGTCTTCTTGAAGAATGTTTGTCTTACTTCACATTACCTTCTAAACATTTTGTAGACTTTACGCTTTAGCCTTTAATCCACCTGGAATTTATTTTTGAGAATGATATGATATAAAAAACCAATTTTATTTTTTCTGTATTTTAATTATTTATTCCAGAATAATTTATTAACTATTTAATAATTTTATTCATAATGTGAAGTGCTATCTTTCACAATTCAAGTTCCCGTATGTACCAAGGAATAATTTTGGATAATCATTCTGTTTCACTTGTCTATTTATCCTGGGAAAAGCTTACAAAACCTTTATTACTAACACTTTATGGTAAGTTTTAATAACCACTTTAAAGTCTAGCCATCGTTTATTTTTAGGAGCGTGTCAGGCAGACTCGACTTTGCTCTTCTATATAAAATTTAGTTTCTGTTCTCTTGATAATTGCTTTTATGCTTCTGTTTAAAATTGCAATTACTCTGAAGATTGTTTTTACAGGTCAGACATTTGATAATAATGAAACTTCTATTTAAAAATGTATATTTCTAGATTTGCTTATTTTTTTAAATCATAAACTGTGTTGCATATTTTCTCTGTAATAGTCTTACACATATTGAATTATGTTTTTCTTAGAGTAGAATACATATATAAACAAATTTATTAGGTCCAACTATTTTAAAGCTTTTTTCTCCCACTTTTCTATGTAGACAACTGTAGCACCTGAAAATAATGAGGATTTATTTACTTCGATTTTAAATTTTCAATATATTTTCTTCTATTATCACAGTGTATTGGACAAAACTTTAGATGAATTATAAATAGATTTAGTAGGTTTATAGATTATTGTCTCTTTTCAAATATTAAGGAGTGTTTTTGGCATTTTAATGATTAAGTATATTAATATCTCAGTGGTTTGTAGATGTACTTTATTGCATTATTCTTTCTTTGTTAATAGTTACTATTAGGAAAGTTTGTTAAATGTTATCAAAATATTTTAATCTTTCTCCCCACCTTCCAAGACAGGAGATTTTGGCATTGTTAGCATGCCTCTCCTACTTGGAAAGACAGAATAGTGTGTACAGATTCACACTGAACTTTTCTCCAAGAAGCAACACAGGAATTTAGCTGAAAAACTGAAAGAAACCGCAGACCCTTTGAAAGAAGTGTCAGGCCGCAGCCTGTACCATGAGCCAGGTGGAAAACTGTAGGTCCTCAGACTGTGAGAGGTGGAAAACCTGCTTTTGTTATTATACACTCCCACTGGGGAACCTGGCTAGCCAGGCCACAGGGGCACCTGGCTAGCCAGGCCACGGGGGCAGGCCTTAACCCTACTCAGCACTGTACCTGATTTAGAGAGCAGTGGGGAATATATGAGAAATACAAATTAAAACAACATTGAGGTATCACCTTACCCCAGCCAGAATGGCCATTATCAAAAGGTCAAAAGGCCATAGATGTTGGCATGGACTTTGTGAAAAGGGAACACTTATACACTGATGGTGGGAATGTAGATTAAATACAACCTCTATGGAAAATAGTATGGAAATTTCTTAAGGAACCAGAAGTAGATCTAATATTCCATCCATCTATCCCAGTCCTGCATATCTACCCTATTCTCTAGGAACCCTATATTATCTTGGTGAAGAGTTTTTCACTACTGATTCTATTTGTCTAATTATTATAAGCTTGTTCATGTTCTATAGTTCTTTAGTCGGTTTGTTAAATTGTAATTTTATATTAATTCCTCAATGCATTTGATTTATATTTTCAAACTTACTGACTATAGTTACTTATAATATGTACATTTAAATACAAAGGAAAAGAAGTGATTATATTAAAGAGACACCTGCATACATATGTTTATTACATCACAATTAACAATTGTAATGATATGGAACCACCCTAAGTACCCATCAAATGATGAGTGAATAAAGAAATTGTGGTGTATATACATCAAGGAATACTACTTGGCCTTAAAGAAAAACAAAATAATGTCATTTTCAGCAACTTGAATGGAGCTGGGGGCCATTATTCTAAGTGAAGTAAGTAAGAAATGGAAAAGCAAATAACACATGTTCTCACTTAAAAGTAGGCACTAAGCTATGGGTACACAAAGGCATACAAAGTGATATATAATTTGGTGACTTAGCTGGGGGAGAGTTGGAAGGAAGTGTGGGATAAAAAAACTACATATTGGATATAGTGCATACTACTCAGGTGATGAGTGCACTGAAATCTCAGACTTTGCCATTATACAATTCATCTATTTCACCAAAAAACCATTTGTACCCCCAAAACTATTGAAATATAGTTGTAGTAAAATTAAAATAGGGTAGTGATTATAATGATAGATTTTCTAGTATTGAAATGTGTTTATATACTTAGAGAAAGTCTATATAGTTAGGATATATTTTTATATGTATATATTGCTAGATTTGGTTTAATAATTTGTTCATGACTTTAACATCTGTGTTTATTAGTAAATTTAGTTTTAAATGTTTTTTCCCATAATGTCTTCAATGGCTTTGTTACCAGGCAAGCTAGCATCATAAAATGTCTTGAGAAAGAAGGTAGGATGTTTTATATGGTTGTTTATACTGCAGAAGAGCTTGTGTACAAATGGAATTATTTATTCTTTAAATATTTGAAAGAATATTCCTGTAAATCTTCTAGGAACTCTATATTTTCTTGGTGAAGAGTTTTTAACTACTGATTCTATTTGTTTAATTATTATAAGCTTGTTCAGTTTCTATAATTCTTCTTTAACCAGTTTGTTAAATTGTAATTTTATAATAATTTCTCAATGCATTTTATTTATATTTTCAAATTTTTCGACTATAGTTACTTATAATATGTACATTTAAATACAAATTTGATAGCATCTATGGTTATATACAGAGAGGTCCTCAGGCTTCTGGGTGGCATATGTGGGCACTGGCACTGGCAGCAGTGTCCCTGGGTAGGCTAGCTGTTGCTCCCCTGGGTGGCACATGTGGGCATCAGTGGTGGCAGTGGTGTGCATGCACGTGGTTGCCAATGACAGCAGGTGTGAGTACATGCACAATTGCTGCCAGCAGTGGTAACCTGTGCAGGCTTATCCTCATGTTCCTGGGCAACAGTCATGGGCATGTAATGACCCCACCACTGGAGGGCATGAGGTTGCTATTACCAGCACTGGGTCCTAGCATGTGGTTTGCAGTTTCTGGGAAGTGGTTAACTTTGGTTTCTTATATCCTGGGAGCAGCTTCCCTCATGTGCTAGACTGCCTGTTCCCCAGGATGTAGTGTACTGTATGTGCTCAGGAATGTGGCTGCGTTGCTGGTTTCAGCTGGCACTGTGACTCTGCAGCTCTCTGAGTGGATGTGAGGGGATTCTGGTGGGGCTCCAGGAATGTGGTGATGCAGGGGCTCTTGGATTTGAGGGCAGAAAGTAGTCTAGTGGGGGTCTACTCTCAAAATAGCACTGTGCTGCAGCAGCATGGGTCCTAGATATGGAGAGGTTACAGTGTGAATTCCCTCTCTGGACTAATGCAGTCACATGAGTTCCAGGGAGTTCTCTACTATGAGGACTGAGGGGATCTTCCATACCTAAGACTGCAGGGAATGTGGATTGCTAGGGATCTCCTGCTGCATTATCTCCACAATGGAATGTTTTTCTTCTCTCAGAGCCAATCCCAGCTGGTTGCTTTGTCTCCCTCTCTTTGCTGCCATTTTTAAGTTTTTGTATCTCAGAAGATCATTTTCACTTCCTTGCTAAATTCCAGTGTTTTCCCTTAGAACACTACTCCACATGTTATTATCTACTTCCTGATTTAGTACATCTTTGTGGAATACTTCCTGTTTTAGTACGTCTTTGGGTAATAGGTGAGTGCTGGGCATCTCTAGTCAGGCATCTTGATGACATCTTTCTCTAGTGGCAGTCTTTTCAACATTTTCTAAAAGAAGAATATAGCCACATTACATCAAAAGTGCGCTTCAGAGAGTCTGGTATTTTATATTGCCTGAAGTTTCATAGAACCATCAAAATATCCATATATATGTATACATATATATATATACACGCATATACATATATACATACATATATATACACGCATATACATATATACATACATACAAACACACAAACACATATATTGACTCATTTTTTCAGAAATATTTCAGAAAAAGGGAACTATGTGTGTGGAGACGTTGCCTGGCTTATTCAAAACTAAATACCTACAAAAGTGTTTGAATTGTAATATTTTGAATATTTGCTAAAATAATGATCAAATGAATGAAGAATGAATGAATGAATCAAGAGTATAAGCATACATGAGTTTGAAATTCAGGGTAAAATTTAAAGCTGAAGACAAATCTGTGAATCATGGTATGTAGATAGGTATATAGTCAGCCCTTTATATCCCCGGTTTTACATCTATGGATTCAACCAACAGCAGATTGAAAATATCTTAAAATCCATCTGGGCTGAATGTGTACAGACTTTTCTCACTGTCATTACTTTCTAAACAATACTATATAACAACTATTTACATAGCATTTACATTTTATTGATAATATAAGTAATCTAAAGATTATTTAAAGAATATAGGAAGATATGCATTGTTTATATGCAAATACTACACTACTTTATATAAGAGACGAGCCTCTGTAGATTTTGGCATCCCTGGGAAGTCCCAGAACCAATCCCCAAGAAATATCAGCCAAGAGGAGATTACCATGAGATAGAGTGTATTAAGTACAAAGTTACAAAAAAGAAACATAAGAACAATACATCCCTGAAATACACTGTATTTACATGTTGAAAAAAAGGGAAGGATTCATAAAATGGAACTCAGAAGAACACATCAATAAAGCAGGAAGAAAATCAGGAATCCATAATATCACAGAAGTCAAGGGAATTTAGTGTTTAAAGAAGGAGGTGCTGTTCAATTTTTCTGAGTGATTTTGAGAGAGCACGTAAGATGAGAAGAGACAAAGGGCTTTTGTTCTTTGTAATAGGAGGTCAGTGGTGATATATACATGAACAGCTTCAGTGGAGTTCTAGGGGCACAAGTTCAGCAAAGAAAAGAAATTCAGAAACTTGAAATGGATTACAGCCAACTATCTGAGTTTTCATGTGAAAAGTGACAAAAAATAGGGCAGTACCTGAAGGCAGATAGGAGGTCAAGGGAAGCTTCTAAAAATATAGATTGCAGATATAGAACATTGTTGTAAGTTAATGGGAATTATTTCTTGGTTTTACAATAATTAAACTTTTTTAAGTCAAATAAAGCTGGAAGAAGTAATTTTATTTAATAAATGTTAATCAATAAAGGACATTAAATTCTTCTACTTTGTTACAAAAAGAAAATTGAGAAATGAATGGATACTGGAACACACCACCCATTAGTATAGATAGTTGTAAAAGACGAAAAAACAAATATCATGCTACAGACATAAATAACTTAATGGATAAATTGGACCTTTTTCATTTATTATCTTGCATAATAATCTACTCAAAGATACTGGAAGCAACAAGACAATGAAGTGATGTGACCAATCTAAAAATATTTTTTCCTCTAAATATGCTATCACATATTTTATATCTGATGACAACAGCATGTGCATAGATCTATGCTAGCCTAATTTTAGTGAAATTAACGATTATTGACTTCCACCACTAAATTATAAGAATTCCTATACCAGAAGATTCGTTTTTTATGATTATGTGTATTTATTTCTTTATTTTAGGGTTAAGAATGTGGTCTCTGGAGTTCTAGTATTTTGATTCCAATTCTACTGTACAGTCTTGCTTAAGATTTTAACTTCCTTAAGCCTCAATTTAATTTATTTTAAAATGGACATAATAGTAACATATACATAATATGATTTTCCAAGGTATGTCCATGACACATAAGAGTCAAGTTTTTAGTTCATATAGTAAGCACTTAATAAATTTGGCTATTATTGTTATATTTCAGGAACCATGATAGTGTTTGGTACATAGAGGACACTGGAAATCGTTTTCTTAACTGAACAAGTGACTAGAATAAAGGAATTAATGAACGACATCAGAGATGGAATCCCAACCATAAATCATAAAAGGATCAGAAACCAAAGGTAAGGATAGTGTTTCTTGAACAGCCGTGTCAGTATGTCCACGATCCTGAGAGGAGAAGGGAAAGTCTTGGCTGACTAAAGTGATGATTCTGAACTGTGAATACACTCAAGAATATCACTGTTTTGCTTAATCTATTCTTTGATATCTAGTTTAGGGCCAAGAAGGAATATGTGTTCTTGATAATGACAACAAATATGTAATATTGATCATAGCAAGACATATAAGATAGCTGGCCAGAAAAGGAGGAGAGAGCTGAGCCCGGGGACCTGGTTATGAGCAGGTGGTTTGTGTAGGTGGCTATGGTACTTGGTTTAAAATATAGCTGGGTTCCTGGGATAGAAAGACAAAAATACTCTTAAGAGAGATTGCATAAAATTTAGCCGCCAATGAACTCTAGGTGCCTATTTATTATTTTGACGTATTATGGTCTTTTAAAGATGAAATTTATACATTGTCAGTATTTATAATATAAAATGACTTGATCAGAAATAGTAAATAGAACAGCTGATTTTTTTTTTTTTTTTTTTTTTGAGACAGAGTCTAGCTCTGTCGCCCAGGCTGGAGTGCAGTGGCACAATCTCGGCTCACTGCAACCTCCGCCTCCCGGGTTCACGC
>NW_026652305.1:1239265-1351172 GCF_009828535.3 Hylobates moloch
AGCCATGATGATCTCGATCTCCTGACCTCGTGATCCACCCGCCTCGGCCTCCCAAAGTGCTAAGATTACAGGCGTGAGCCACCGTGCCCGGTCCAACAGCTGATTTTTAAAAATACTACTAATGCAAGTTCTAGAGAAAATTAATAATTTTAATAATAATAACTAAATTTTTAATAATATCCTTGTTTTCTCTGTAATGCAGTGCATAAATTTAGTGATTCATGATAAAGTCACCTGCATTTTCCTCCAAGAAATTTAACTTCCAATTCTATGGGGAGTTTTCAGTAACAGAACAAACACTCGAATTCTCCAATGTTTACAAACTGTTGTGGAATGTTGGTACTCTCTTGGGATTTTTGTCCCTGACAAGCAATTAAGATTAGATTTTGAGAATAAATTGTGTCAAATGAGTGGATACAGAAAGAGAGGTTCTGACAAAAAATAAAAAAGCATCATGAGAGAGATGGAGAGGAAGGCTTACACTAAACAAGGACACAAATAGTAGTTAAGAAATTTTGAAAACAAACCTACTTTTACTACCTACAGCATATATTTGATAGATTCACCTGAGGATGCAAAATCAGTGAATTTATCTCTGGGCTTACCGTTGAGCAACAAAAAAGGAGTGAATTTCCATTCCACAAGAAACATTATGAAATCTCCTTGTGATTTCCCTTATTTTTTCTATATCATAAGGACTTATTCTTTGATCTTAGTTGTATAATATCCTTGTGATTGTCATTCGTTCTTTTAAAAAATGCACCTCTGTACACGTGGGTAATTAAGTATAAATATCTGGACCCAGATTGCATGTTTAAATTATGGATCAATATCCCTCCAGAAGTGGTAAAGACTTTGTATGTTCTAAAGTAGTAAGAAAAAAGAAGTACCTTTCTGCTATTATCCAGTAGCTCACAGGAATGTGAGCACAAATTATTCTAAGTAAATAACAACATTCAGAGCACACTGTGCTATAACACGGCATGATAATGGATACCATTTGCTGGTTTCTATTGGTTTTCTTCTCAATAGCTATGAAGTCGGTTGGGATTTGGTAAATGATATTTGTCTCACACTGAGAAAATGTGTATTCCCTCAAACTGCTGCTTCTCATGTAATGCTTATGTATTTATATGGATATTGCTGTTAGGAAAAATCCTATATTACCTAGTGCACTCAGCCACTTTCTGTAGTAGTAGTAGTTGTTGTTCTTGTTTTGTGGCAGAGAGTTGATTGTTGTTTACTTGTTTAATTTTGTCAACATATTTTGAAATGCGAATTTTAGGAAAATAAAGTAAAAATGAGTTGTGACAATTCGAACTTTAATTAGGGACCTTAAATTTTACGTTCATATATGTAAATGTTTGCATTATTATTTTGTAACTATTTGAATATTTAATCATGTAGCTGTATATCAATATTAGTCTTTTAGGTTTTAAAGTAATCAGGGATTCCTTTATGGGATTATGTGAACTTCTTTTTGATTAATACTTATTTATTTATTTATTTATTTATTTATTTATTTATTTATTTTTGAGACGGAGTCTGCCTCTGTCGCCCAGGCTGGAGTGCAGGGGTGCGATCTCCAGATCTCGACTCACTGCAAGCTCTGCCTCCTGGGTTCACGCCATTCTCCTGCCTCAGCTTCCCAAGTAGCTGGGACTACAGGCTCCCGCCACCAAGCCTGGCTAATTTTTTTTTTTTTTTTTTTTGGATTTTTAGTAGAGACAGGGT
Organism: Hylobates moloch; assembly: GCF_009828535.3. Classification (NCBI taxonomy): domain Eukaryota; kingdom Metazoa; phylum Chordata; class Mammalia; order Primates; family Hylobatidae; genus Hylobates; species Hylobates moloch. The sequence goes on from NW_026652305.1 coordinate 1,241,000, forward strand.
TTCACCGTGTTAGCCAGGATTGTCTCGATCTTCTGACCTCGTGATCCACCCACGTCGGCCTCCCAAAGTGCTGGGATTACAGGCGTGAGCCACTACACCTGGCCTTGAATAGTACTTATTTAGACTAAAACTATGGTAGTTAAAAAATAAAATCCAGTGTGTATAATAAGTTATGTTTTTTTAAAAATCTATTATAATTTTACAAAGTAAATTAAGATTTGGGAACGTAATGAAGAAGGAAGCACCCAAAGACAAACTAAGTCTATTTTTTCAGGAAAAGATAAATTTCTTTCATCTTCCTAACATCTCTTTAATTTTTCATAAGCAATCTGGAACCCTTCCACTGCCGTCTTTCCTGTTTTGTTTTATATCTCACCTTTGGGGTATTGACAACTTATTTTGAGTCAGCAGACATTTATATGATTTTTCCTCCCTATCCATGGGCTCCATCTTCCCGTTTTATAATGTGTAGACCCAACTCATTCTTCACCTGTTATGGTATGCTATTCCTTGCCCTCTACTTCTCCCTATCTCTGAATTGCAGTGCCCTAATTTTTTCCTGCCTCCCATACTGCCCTAATTTTTAACAACTTATTGCACTGTGCTGTTTCTTTGGATTCAAATCCTTTTGTCCTTCATCAGTCTTTTCACTCAAATGTATATGTACATGGACAAATTTATTTTGGGATCAAAAATTGAAAAGAACAAAAAATGTCTACAAGGACACAAAGAAATATAACATAATGTGTACCGTTTTTCTCCTTGTTTTTCTCAACATTTCTCCAATTATATTATGGAAACAAAAACACTAGACTCAGACAGCTTTCAATAAAGCATAGTAACTTTAGAAATACTTAGAATATGAAAGGAAGCCATGAAGTATAAAGAAAAAAAGCTATGCTTTTTATTTACTATTTTCTAGGCCAGGAGGCCACAGTGTCAAAAAATTGATTCACTGTATTTCTATTACTTTTTAAAGAAAATTCTGGTCAACTAAATTTAAAAATTATAAAGACTACTTTTAACGAGTTGAAGACTAAGTTTTAAAAATATGTATATATTAATATTTAGCAACCGTTTTTTAAATTTTGACATTGAATAAAATATTAAGTTTAAGATGATGAAGGAAGCTTTGGTAAGGAAAATTAAAAACCTACTGAATTTAATTTCTAGAATTTTAGATTTTAGTAAAAGGCTAGTGGTTATTTGAACACAAATAGAAAAAAAAATGAGTTCCTAGTCAGCAAAGTGGTTTACACAAGTTACATGAAAAGTTATCTAGAATAACTAGAGCTTTAGAGCCTCCTCACTCCAGGGTATGTTCTTTGGAATAAAGTGCTTGTTTGGATTTCATTTGCCATCTGTGTGACTTACATCCCAGAAAACACACACAAAAAAACCCAAAAACAAATAAGAAATAATAATACCAGTCAGTGCTCACATTTTGTTTAATTCTATATTAAACATAATAGATGGATTGACATTTTTGAGCAGTGATATGATCAGTGAAATGATTCTTAATATGTTGATCAGACCATATCCAATATTCTGGATCATGGTTCTGTAAATTTTTTCAGTAAAGAGCCAGATAGTATAAAGTGTATGACTTTGTAGACTCTATGGTCTCTGTTGGCAATTATTTAACTGGGCCATTGTTGCACTAAAGCAGGCACACACAGAACTTAAGCATGTGAGTATGTTTTAAACGGCACTCAAATATTAATTTCATATAATTTTCATGTGTCACAAAATATTCTCTTTCTTTAGCAATTAAAATTGTAAAAATCATCATTAGCTCATGGACTATGCAAAAATAGGTCATGGAGCGCATTGGTCCACTACACCACTCTTTGCTTTTCCTGAGTAAAACACAATCATAATGTTGATAAACATAGGAATAAGGTTGGAAACCCCAATGGTGTCACCCATTAAAAATGTAATAGTCTTGAAAGAAACCTCAAGACTAGCTGGGCACAATGATATGTTCCTATAGTCCCAGGTATATGGGAGGCTGAAGTGGGAGGATCCCTTGAGTCCAGGAGTTCAAGGATATAGTGTGCTATGACCACACCGATGAATAGACTACACTCGTGCCTGGGCAACATAGTGAGACTCTATCTCTTACTGAATGAATGAATGAATGAAATTTAAAAAATAAAAAATTCCAGACTAATTTTGTACTTTAAAAATATCTAGAGTATAGGTAAGGAAGATTCACTCAGCAAGCACACACAATGTACCAGGCACCCCCTGGACACATTTCAGCTACATGAGCAGATGAGCAGATTTAGTCACCATAATATGTGAGATGAATTAACAAAGATAAGGCTAATAGGAAGGGGCTAACTAACTTACCCGGGAACACACAACTATTAGGTGATTAAACCCAGAGTTCTAATCCAAGCCTGTTGGATTCTGAAGCCTCAGTTTTTTCCACTTTCCCTTATTATAATAAAGTTCATGTTAAATAAGGAAAATGTATGCAGTTAGATTCTTCAGTAATATATGATACCCCTTCAAACAAGTTTGAAATCGACTAGTGGTGACAGCATTTCAGATATCATTATGCAGAAAAGGCTGCTGAGAAGTTCCCCTGGAAAGAACATAAAAGCTCAGGGAACAGATGAAAGTACAAGCATAGCCAAATCTACTCAATAAAACTTGACTTTGTCTTTTTTTTATGTTTAAGCAGATGAAGGCCACAGGGTGGTCTGAGTTCAAAACTGATGCTTACTCCAAATGAAGAGCAGTCTTTAGTAGTGAAGGAATCCCTTGCATATCTACAGGACCTTGTTTATGAAAGCAGAGAACCACTGTTCTAGGAAACTGGCAAAAACTTACATTTCTCTAGTTTTGCTGGCTCTGCAAAACATTGTGCACAGCTGTACTCAAACCCATTAGCTCAACCTTTCAGAAAATTCTCTCACAGAAATTGCTTAGAGGTACGTGGCCTGACAGTTACTGTGTGTTTTGAGAGCTTTACCTGTTGGAAGCCGGCTCAGCATTCTTTTGCTTAATTGGTCTGTAGAGACTGGCCATTTTAGATAAAGAAGTTCCACACCTCGGAGAGAATGACATCTATCTCAGCCCATAATCAGCTAATTTGGAGAATGGGAATACAGCTAGCTCCGGGGGATGCTTACCCTCCACTCTATGTTGACACAGGGTGAAAAGGCTGCAGAAAGCACATCAAGCAATGTAAAATTAAGGGGAAACTGGGAATAGAGAAAAAGAGTGTTCAAAATATAAAAAATGTATTACTTCAAAATTTAGGATACAGTCACCTGTGTGTATACACAAATTTTGAAATTTAAAAAGGAATATCTAATTTTGATTTCAGATTACCAAATAATGACATTTCTGATTTAGTTATAGCTTTGTCTATCACACAAGCTGTTTCTGAGATCAATGGATTTTGTAGTGGAAAGGATCGAAAGGATAGAGTAACTTGGGCCTTGAATCATGAGGGTGTGCCAGATAATGCTTTAGGGAGCAAAGAAGCAAACAGCACATTCATTTCTTCCAAGTAATTTACTTAGAAGGCAGTTTAGCCTACTGGTTAAAAGCTTGCAGCTTGGTGCATAGCAACCCAGACTTATGCCCGGGCTTGCCATCTTCTAGCAATGTCACTTTGGGCAACTTAACTTCTCAGTGCTTCTGTATCTTTAACCTAAAAATCAAATTCAATTGAATTATCTTTTATTCTTATCCTTAAAGCTTTAAAATGTAACATTTAAATCTTACTATTTTGAATTAAAAGTCAGGGCAATCCTTAAAACAGTCCGGTGGCAAATCATTAAGGATATGCCAAGATGACTGATACAATTATAATTTCTCTTGAATGTTATAAAAAGCTCCTATTACTCTCTAGGTGCTTATTGAAGAGTCCAGGAATCATCATATTATTCTATCTTATTTAAAAATGAACACTCTCTTTAAAAAATAAGAACAATAAAAATTATACACTTTCACAAATAAGAAAACACCAAGAGCTATGTAAAATATGTGACTGTTTTCTTCAATTTTTACTTTAGAAAACATTATAAAAGCACATGAACACCCTAAAATGACACTCAGAGAGATAAGTCATGGTCATTATAAATTGAGCCTGAACCATTAGAAGTAAAATAGCCAGATATATTTATAAAATTATAACACATAAGAAAGTAATGATGATCATCATTTCAGATTAATAATGTGGAAAAAACTAATGCAATATAATATGGCAAATATGAAACAGGAAGATTCAGGACATGCTCTATTAAGCTGAACATTTGAGTATTTAAAAGGGAGAACAGATGGCTTAGAAAAATGTCTGGAATATTATTTAATTGGCACACAAACTTCATTGTATTTTATCATGTGTATAAATAAGAATGATTTAGAAATATAAAATAATATTTCATTTGATATAAATTATTATAAAAATATTTATATTTGTTTAAGTGGTGCAAGGTGACCTGATTTTATCAAATACAAAACAATGTAACACTAAAAAGTAAACAATTCTATGGAAAATGTCGTTTTCATATTTCTTTACTAATTTAATAAATGGTTCCAATTAAGAATTCTTAAGTCAATAATGAAATATCTAAATAGTCACTATATTTAGATTAATGTATGACAAATCTTTAGACCTCAAAGCAAAAATTATACAGGATAAAGTTAAACAGGCAAGGAAGACTTTATTTTAATTTATTGCAATGCAGTGTGGAAAGGGGTGGATCACAGGGCATTTAGGGTTGTTAATTGGTGTTACCCAAAGGAAAAGTAAACTTTCTGATATTTTCATGACTAGAAGTAGTTTTACAACTCAGAATATGTCACCCATTGAAGTCGGATTCCTACCCTACCACAGAGGCTGGGAGGTAGAGGTGCTGTCTTCCTTGATGATTATATATCAAAGGGATGGCTCCCAGATCCTGGAAAGACAGTCATGGGTGGTAAATCTGACAAGAGGCTTTTATAGAGATCTGCATTTCAAGGACGCAGAGAAGAAATTTGTAATTACAAGTTTCTAAAGGAAAGGGAAGTCAGGGGCTATAGTCAGGAAGAAGCTTCTCTAAAACATTGTCAAACTGAGCCCATCTTGGCAGTCTAGATACTACGAAACTGTCACTACAAAAGTGACAGTTTTCTTCAGGAACCACTTATTGATCTAAATATAGGTACACTGTTAGAAAAAGCACCACAAATTAATAGCAACTCAGAGAATATGTTAGAGAATGCAGGCAAGGCAAAAAGGAGCTTGTAGACAGGGCCAGGCTGGCGGTGGACTCCGGGAGTCAGTTCTGATCAGGAAATGAACCAGCAGCTCAATAAATTAGAGTTAGACATAGCTCAGAAAACAAAAATTTAAAGCACTTTAAAGGCAGTAGATTAACCAGACATAGATAAATATGGAATTAGAAGATCTGAAACTTACATGCAGAGGCATTCAATAATCTGCACACACTCTTGCAATGATTTTTGTTTCATTAATAGTAGGTGCCACCAGAATCTGTGTCTTTTGAGGGAACTCTGTGGGCTATTCTCATACATGTGGTTGCCGAAACCTTAAGGAATCATTCACATACTAGGAAGCATTTAATCTTCTGGTAATGACTGAAATGTTGCTTTTTTTGGCTAGACCTGGGTTTCCCAATGTCTTCTTCATCTCCCCCTCCTCTTGTAACCTTCCTTAGAGAGTATAAAATCTAGACTGAAAAAGAAAGTGCCCTGTGCTGTGTAATCCCACTTATCAAAATGCTTATTCCACAGTGAATTAGTTTCCCAAATTGGCTACACATCAAAATGGCATTCAGGATTTGTAATTGTTAGAGTAGGTGGTTAGGCAGACATAAGCAGGGCAGGAGAGGAACCCCCAGGAATGTCAGGCAAATATCAGGCGATGGTCAGGCAGTTGTTAAACTGTCTCTCTGAAATAATAATTGGTCACAGCCAGTGTCAGGGGAAGACAGTCTCCCAAAAGATAGACAACACCTGGAACTGGATCTGCAGCTTCCCAGTAAGACCTAAAGAGATGGGCTAGCAGGCTCAAGCATGAACACTAAGAGGCAAAATGGCAGAAGCATGACCTTCCTCTGTGGGTGTTCAACCAATAAACGAAAATTGCCCCTAGAGAGCATGAGCACGACCTCAGTAAACACACTGTGCATGTGGTCACCCTCCAAAATGCTGACCAACACTGTGCATGCAGCAGTTGAGCAACATCCTGCCCCAGAGGAAGAACCAAGAGAGGGGAAAAGAAAATCATGGAGTCATGCCAATGTATGAAACTCCAAGTCAAGAAATGAATGGGGCACTTGAATCCTCAGAAATAACACCACACATTGACAACCATCTGATCTTTGACAAACCTGGCACAAACAAGCATGGGGAAATGATTCCCTATTCAATAAATGGTGTTGGGAAAACTGGCTAGCCATATACAGAGAACTGAAACTGGACCTCTTCCTTACACCTTATACAAAAATCAACTCGAGATGGATCAAAGACTTAAACGTAAGACCTAGGACCACAAAAATCCTAGAAGAAAACCTGGGCAATACCATTCAGGACATAGGCATGAGCAAAGATTTCATGTCTAAAACACCAAAGCAATGGCAACAAAAGCCAAAATTGACAAATGGGATCAAATTAGACTAAAGAGCTTCTACACAGCAAAAGAAACTATCGTCAGAGTGAACAGGCAACATACAGAATGGGAGAAAATTTTTACCATCTATTCATCTGACAAAGGGCTAATATCCAGAATCTACAAAGAACTTAAATTCACAAGAAAAAACAAACAACCCCATCAAAAAGTAGGCAAAGGATACGAACAGACACCTCTCAAAAGAAAACATTTATGCAGCCAACAGACATATGAAAAAAATGCTCATTATCACTGGTCATTAGAGAAATGCAAATCAAAACCACAATGAGATACCATCTCACGCCAGTTAGAAGGACAATCATTAAAAAGTCAGGAAACAACAGATACTGGAGAGGATGTGGAGAAATAGGGCTTTTACACTGTTGGTGGGAGCATAAATTAGTTCAACCATTGTAAAAGACAGTGTGGTAATTCCTCAACAATCTAGAACTAGAAATACCATTTGACCCAGCAATCTCATTACTGGGTATATACCCAAAGGACTATAAATCATGCTGCTATAAAGACACATGCACACGTATGTTTATTGTGGCACTATTCACAATAGCAAAGACTTGGAACCAACCCAAATGTCCATCAATAATAGACTGGATAAAGAAAATGTGGCATATATACACCATAGAATACTATGCAGCCATAAAAAACAGTGAGTTCATGTCCTTTGTAGGGACACGGATGAAGCTGGAAACCATCATTCTCGGCAAACTATCACAAGAACAGAATACCAAACACTGCATGTTTTCACTCATAAGTGGGAGTTGAACAATGAGAACACATAGACGTAGGGAGGGGAACATCACACACCAGGGCCTGTTGGGAGGTAGGGGGCTAGAGGAGGGAAAACATTAGGAGAAATACTTAATACAAGTGACGGGTTGATGAGTGCAGCAAACCACCATGGCATGCATATACCTATGTAACAAAACTGCACGTTCTTCACATGTACCCCATAACTTAAAGTATAATAAAAATAAATAAATAAAAATGGATCTTTCACAGGGAAGTTTTGAAAATGACTGATCTAAATAACATTATGTAAAACGATAGGAAAACTCCAAGTTAAATAAAAAGAAATAAGTTTATTTCTTGCAGGCATTTACAAACTCCTTAAAATGGAAATTCACAGTGTGAATCTCAAGATAACAGTTAATAGAATGGTCTATATTCTTTTGGGTATACACCCAGTAATGGGATTTCTGGGTTGAACGGTAGCTTTGTTTTAAGTTCCTTGAGAAATCTCCAGACTGCTTTCCACAGTGGCTGGACTAATTTACATTCCCACCAACAGTGTAAAAGCATTCATTTTTCTCCACAGCCTCATCAGCATCTGCTGTTTTTTGAGTTTTTGATAGCAGTCAACCTGACTGGTGTGAGATGGTATCTCATATATACCATTGAAAACTACACAGTCAAAAAAAAAAAAAAAGCAATAAAATCGTATCCTTTGCAGCAACATGAATGGAACCAGAGGCCATAATCCTAAGGGAGTTAAGGCAGGACCTAAAAACCAAATACCACAAAGCCTCATTTACAAATGGAAGCTAAGGCTGGGCACAGTGCCTCACACCTATAATCCCAGCACTTCAGAAGGCCAAGACAGGCGGATCACAAGGTCAGGAGTTCGAGACCAGCCTGGCCAATATGGTAAAACCCTGTCTCTACTAAAAATGCAAAACTTAGCTGGGCATGGTGGCGAGCGCCTGTAATCTCAGCTACTCTGGATGCTGAGGCAGGAGAGTGTCAAAAAAAAAATGGAAGCTGAATATTGATGAGCACAGATAGACATAAATACAGGAACAATAGACACTGGACTACTAGAGTAGGAAGGGAAGGAGGAGGGTGAGTTAAAAAAAAAACTACATTTCAGGTACTATGCTCACTTCCTGGGTGATGGGATTCATACCCCAAACCTCAGCATCATTTAGTATTTCCATGTAGCAAATATGTAGAAGTACCCCCGTATCTAAAATTCAAGTTGAATTTTTTTGAAAAGTTGAGTAGACAGCGTTTCTAAATTTATTTGAACACTTTGTTTTTTTTTCTTATTCAGCATCTCATGATCTCTTGTAATTAAAATTTTTCAGAACCCATGGAAAATACTTTTTCAAAAATAATTAATGGATGCATAAGAAATGCCATTTTAGTTAGCACATACGCATGCAGTAAGCATCTTCCAGAAAATCTCTAAGTGCTCAATTTTCTAGAGAAAGAGTAAATTAAGTACTAGGAAAGGAAATATTCTATTCAGTTAACTAAACAATACGTAAGGTATAAAAATACACAGAAGAAAATAAATATGATTACCTTGTACCTTTAAATTCATTAAATATAGGCTTGTTGAAGACTTCCTATGTGTTAGTTTTTATTCTTAGGTAGCATCTATTCCAAGAGCAAAAATTGATGTAATAAACATGAGGGAAACCCAATTGCTAATGCAAAATATTCTGTGTTTTATTTCAGAGGCAGTTTTATTTGCAAAATATTTGAAAATGTATTTTCTTTGACTTTTATAACTTTGAAGAGTCCTAGAAGATGATAAACTCTATTTTTTTCATGAGACTAGAAACAAATTGACTTCAATATATTTCACATATTTAATAGGATAGAAACAAACACAATACCTTATGTAAGAGAAGGCTGTGCAGTACTATAGCCTATTGAATAAGGATATTTTCAGCCCTGCCTGAAGAGCCTGAAGGTACTTTTTTTAACTCAGAACAATTCTCTGAAGTACCAGCTTGTTCATTTGAATCGCCTGTCTGTTATCTACTAGTTAATCAAATAATTCTGCATTTCTTACTCATGGCCCTAATTCTTTAGAGAGCTTTCTAGGGGTCATACCCATGCCTTACTGTCTCAGTTTACTCAGGCTGCTCTAACAAAGGCCCATGAACTGGGTGGCTTTTAAAAAATAGAAATATATTTTTTACAGTTCTGAAGGCTGGAAGTCCAAGATCAGAGGGCAGCCTGATCAGGTTCTAGAGAGGACTCTCTTTCAGGTTACTGATTGCCATCTTTCCATTGTATCTTCACATAGCAGAAGAGGGCAAGAGAGCTCTCTGGGATATCTTTTATAATGGCACTAATCCTACCCATGAGGGTTCCACCCTCGTGACCTAATTATTTCCCAAAGGCACCACCTCCTAATACCATTGTACTAGGGTTAGGATTTCAACATTTGTTTCTGAGTGGGGACACAACCATTCAGTCCACTGTACCTACTAAACATGAGATCTCTAAAATAATAACACTGAACATCTATGATATTTGTTTTAAAAAATATGCATGCAAATTAGAGTCTCCAGAGCATCTAAATGCATATATTACAAATGCCCTAATAATGAGATGTTGCATATTTAATATGAAGAGAAAAAACAAACACAAATAAAAACTGTGAAATTACAGTCAAAGTCAGGGCAATATATATTGTGCATTACAAATGAACATTATCATTGAATCTATTACCTTTCAATATTTAGATATCCCTGTGGATTGTACTACTTTGGTAAGGTTTAATGAAAAAGGAATTTGAAGTGGGGATTGAAAGAGAAACAGGGCTGACAGAAAAGTATTTTAGGCAGGGAGAATATAGATTCAAAGGGGGAGAAAAATGCATGGCACATTGAAGGCATAGCAGGTGGGCCAGCAAGCCTCCTTAATTGATATAGAAACACCATAGAAAATACTTCTACCTAGAAATTATCTAAGGTTGTCCAGAGATTGATTGTAAGTTACCATAAATATTAAGCTAAGCTGAATAGATGTCATATTATAGGCAGTTCCGTATCACTGAAGGTATTTATTTAAGAAGGTCAAAGTAGAATTTTAGGAAATTTAATCTGACAGATAAGTGAATCTTGGCATTGGAGAAACAATACTAAGAGACCATACAAAAGTCAATTTGTAAGAGGCATCAGTTACTAAAACTAAAACTTATTACCGGTCAGCGAAGTGAAGCAGAATTGTTCTTATCAGAGATGCAGCAAGTATTGATGCTATTAACAGCTAAAAACTGTGATAGTTCAGTGGATGGGAAGTCAGTAGACAGAAGAGTGTTCAATTTATTTTCAAAGCATCAAGCCTATCCATGTAATAGACTCTCTGATGGAATTTTTACAAAACACTGTAAGAGATGCCCACTAGTAGATATTAAAATAGACATCTATATAGATGTTTATACAGACAAGTAGATGTTTATATAGACAAGGACATAAAAGTGGGACAATATCTTACAAATATTGTCTAGTCTGTATGTGAGAGGAGGCAGAAAATTAGAGAAAAGATTATAATAAAAATTTAACGTTTAAAATCAAGTGTAAGCATTATATTTGAAGATGTGACAATGAGTAGTATATCTGAATGAATAAGGGAAGACTAAAAATTTCAAGTAGGCCTAGAACTGAATTTTTATATGAATCCACATTGAATGGGTGAGAACTATATAAGTTTATTCAGCTAATGAGACAGAGAAAAAATGCAAGTAAGAGAAGCTCTAGAAACATATAATGCAAAAGCACAAGTGAAAACTAGAATACAAACCAAATCACGTATAACATACACAAGTGATAGCTATGCAAAAATAAGAAAGGAATCCATGTGTCAAATGCAAATAAAGCTTGAAAATCTGATACCATATAATGTTCTGTCCATGTGTTAAGCATTATTGGAACCAGATATATTTCCTGGTCCCTGTGTTAAATAATTCTTGGATGAAGCATAATTTCCTGCTCTTTGCTAAGCAACACTGAGAGCAACAAAAATAACTCCAATGCTTACTGAAGGAAATACCACTAGGTAAGAAACCAAAACAATTGAACAGCTTACTTATGGCTCATTTAAATATCTTCATCTTACTGTACCCTTCATACAAACAATTGTCATAATAGTAGCCCATCTACTTTCCAACCCTGTAACAGCCATCTCAAAATTCTTCAACTCAAGCCCTCAAACTGCAACTAAACCATGCCCATATTTTCCATTTTGAAACACTTCTAAGATTTTTGTTGAGATACTGCTCTACTTTGCTTCAGTAAGTCTGATAAGCTTTGTTATGTCTTATCAACCGGTTGTTCTGGTTGCCTTTTTGGAAATAAACAATTGATTCTTGATGAGGAAGCAAAAAAATGAGAACATTCATATTCATTAACCTAATGAGTACTTACAGGGTGCCTACTAAGTGCCAGGTGGATAGAGTGGCACATGATTAAGTCTATCCTCTTATGGACAGACATTGGAATTGGGAAATAATTATGAAATAGTAAGTAGATGAATAAACAAGATAATGATTACAAATGCTAGGGAAAAAATAAAATAGGGTAATGAGATAGAAGTGCTTGTTGGGACTAATTTAGATTAATAGTACAGAAAGGCTTCTCTGGGGAGGTGAAATTTGAGGATAAGAACAGGGTCAGGGAAACTTAAAATAAAATAAGATGCTACAATTGCAGATTTATAGTTCTATCATAAAGCCTGACAACAATGACAATGACCACAAAGAAGAAGGAGGAGGAGGAGGCAGCCAAAATGTCTAATGTGAAAACTGTGTCAACTCCATTATATGCATTTTTAATACTTTAAACAACTTCGAGAGATAAGTATTGTTAATATAGCTACTTTATAAAATAAATAATGGAAATTTGTATGGTTTAGTAATTAATCAGGTTACATAATTAGTGAATGGTAGAACCCAGACCTGCCTAATTAAAAAGCCTACCTTCTTAAGTTAGATACTATAATGTCAAGAGTTCATTAACACATAGAGAATATAGAGAATTATTCCCCAGTTCTATAAATACATCTTCTATACTAGACTCCTCCTCTAGTTTTTGTAGGTTTTGTTTGACAGGTTAAAGAAAGTGAAAATTTATTCATTTATTAGTTTTGTTCCTTAACTGGTAGATAAAGAAAACCTATACAAATTCGGAACAATGTGTAAACACCTTTCCTTTATTAGGAATTTTTTTGTCATATATCTCTGACCAATCAGGTATTTTTTAAAATGCTACATTCACTTTTTAAAAATTGACACCAGACTGTAATTTCCAGAGTATAGGTAAAGACACTGGCTCTATTGACGAGATACATTTTGCCATTCATAATGTGTGGTGGCTGTAGGGAGATTGAAAACTTCTGTCAGGGATACTAGTAAACATATTTGGGAGTACTCTTTTCAGTTTGCTTTTGTCTTACACTGAAAACTGTTTATGGCAACTTTTGCCTTAGGGGCTGTGTGGAGCAGTGTGTTCATTGATTAAAGAAACTAAAGATGTATCAAGACAGAGTGAAACACAAATAAGGAGTTTCAAAGGCATCTAAACATGAGATTTCTTCAGAGCACACACACTATCTTAAGCTTCTAAACTTCACATAAAATGTCTTTATATAATCTCCACCTCATTTAATTTTTAGAAGGTATAATCACTCTTCGCAGGCTGCAATAAAAATGGAAGTCTTTCAAATCTATATTGAACAAAGAAAGAATACCCTAGTAAGAATAAAGCAAAAATTTAACTTGGTTTTACAAGTACATATAAATATAGCTAATTGCCATATCTTTGTTTTATCTTTCAATGTAGATGACTGAATCTGCTTATTACCAGAGAATATTGAGTAAAAAATTTGTTCTTAAATACTCCACTCAAGACTGAGACAACCAATCTTTCCCTCATGTCTTATCAAAATTACAGACTTTAACTAAAAATTACTTCATCAGTGTTAGCATATCTCCATTACCATTGATTTTGATATAATATATACATATAGAATAACAGTCCTCTGGATTTAAGGTTATATCATATACTATCTTCTTTGTAGTTATGAGCAAAGGTGCAATAACTTTTTTATTTTAGATGTCATATCCTAATATACCTATGACCACGGAACCCCTAAACAGGTTAATGATGTAATGTGATTTAGTGGTTTTCTCTGGGTGCATCTCCCACCTTCTAGAGTGGATGTATCCTCCAATATGCTAGGCATTTCTTGCTCACTTAGACCAATTAGCATAATATTATTCATTAATGAATCATTTTAATGTTCTGTAAGACATCCAGATGGTCCATATCACTTTGGACAATGTTATGATACATAACCAAATAATTAACATAGTTCTAGAGTTAAGCTATAAATGCATATTGTTTTCTGTTCTGTGTGAAACTGAATATAAACTGTTCACCAAACCAATGTCTTCATACTATGTCTTGGAGATCATGTAAATCTGCCGTAACAAAGATATCACATTTGATATAATGTGAGAATTTGGTGCCACTAAATTGAATTTGTGAAAATCTGCTGTCACTAAAGATTTAGAGCTTTACTGGATGATCCAGACTGGTGAATTATGTGTAGATATCTTAGGAATCCTCAGCTTTGTGTTCTTTATATACTGAAGGGTGGCATTATTTTAACAATCCCTTCCCACAACTCCAGAACACAATTTCTTTTTTATTTACTATCTTGACTCCTGAAGGGGTTGTTTTTGAGGCTATCACTTGACTTTCACCACAATGATAGCCTTATGCCACAGGACAATCATGCAGTAGGTGGTGTAAGTGATTGTGTCAAATCACAAGTATGGTTACACCGATTATATATGTGGTATATTTGTTGCCCATTGCTGTATCAGAAATTATACCAAACTTAGTGTTTAAAATAACACACACGTATTATCTCACAGTTATGAAGGGTTAGAATTTCAGAAACAACTTAGCTCAAGTTTTTGTTCATGGTCTCCTAAGGCTGCAATCAAGGTGTAAGTCCTACTACATTCTCATCTGAAGGCTTGCCTGAGGAGGATCCGTTTGCAAGCTCTCCAGGTTGTTTGCAAAATTCATTTCTTTATGGTTTAAAACTGAGGTCCCTGTTTTCTTTCTGGTCATTGGCCAGGGACACTCTCATCACTTCTTGGCCACCTCATAAGCCCTCTTATAACATTGCAGTATACTTCTACAAAGCTGGCAGGAGTTTCCCTCTCTCTACTGTGACAGTGGGAGCAACATCCTATTGCCTTTGCTCCACAGCATAATCTAATGAAAGGAGCAACAGCTCATCACTTTGGTAGTATTATTTTAGTTAAGTTCAAGTCACAGGTTTCACCTGCGCTCAAGGGGAAGAGGTTCCATGAGAGTCTAACTCACTGGGGTCATCTTAGGGTATATCTACCACATTTGAAGACCGGGTAAATCCCCCTTGCCCTGCACAGGATAGTAAATATACCTTAAGGAAGCAGTCTCTGTATTGTTTTCTAGCAAATAGTGAGTGATAATCAGGAGGATTAGGGTGATTAGGGTGCCACAGATACAGTCTATTACTGGATATCACACATGGGAGATAATGAGGTAAGCAATTATAATCATATCTCCTCTCCTCTGTGCCCAACTTGAATAAAACAGAGATAAATATGACAGTCAGAGATAAACTTTTATTAATTTTTCTTGTGAAAAACTGCTTAGAGAAAAGTTGTTTAGTTTTAATGCCAAACAAACTTTCTGACACTATTTGAATTGAATTTAGCCCATCTCAAAAATTACCCTGCTATACTTACTGCAGGCCAGTGGGGCTCAGCAGCACACGTTCTCTCTTCAGGCAAGCAGAAAGGACTGCACATGTCCAGTTTGCTCTCCCAACTCACCAATAAGCTAATGCACCCCTTTCTTTTTGGTACTAATTGACTAAGGATACATAGCAGGAAGATAAGCCAGGAAGATGAGTTATCAAATATCAGTTCTTTAATAAGTGTTTCACCTAATATTCAGTCATGAGTAGAATCAGACAGATATAGATTTGGAAGTTAACACTATTATAACTAATGTTTATTTTTCGTGTTGGTCAAGTTGTGTAATTATTCTGTGTTTTGGTTTCCTCTAGCCAAAATGGTGATAATAATAAATATATTTATTTCATGGAATTTTATTGTATTAATTAACTATAATGCATATAAAAATACATATCAAGAATAGTGAGTGCTCAAAAGGTTAAGTAGTTATTATTGCAGGTGTATAAACATGTTTTTAATTTGTAATCTCTTTTTGTTTCTATAATGAAACAGTGTCCGCTCCTGGATCCATATCTTGGACACATTTCATTTTCTTTTCTTTCTTATCGTTATCTTTCCTCTAAGTGAGAATGTGATGAAAAAGATTAGGCATCATATTTTGCTCATTCTCTCTGAGAGCTCAAGTAGTATCATTGCTATGAGACAGGCAGACACATTAAAGCTAGATTCTGAGCATCTCTGTTCAACTTCCAAGTATCTGATCCTGAAGAGTGCTATATCATCTGCAATCTGTCTTGTTAAAACAAGTTCTCCATCTTCCCTTATAGGACCTCTTGCGTTTCCTGTTATGCCAGAGACACATGATTCTTCCTTTCTTTCATTTCAGAAACCTAAATTCATCTTTGACTCCAATTGCCTCTCTTCCTATTTTGGGATAATTTTTGTATTTAACCTATCAATTCTTCTCATCTTCTTAGATATATTTATATTTTTATTTTATTCTCAATGTCTCATCCATAGTTCATCCCTTCACTGGCTGTTTATCTTTCTTGGGCTATTGCAAAATTTTCTAGCTTGTCAGCTTTACACTTATCTCTTCTTGTTTCAGCAGTTTCTCTACGATTATCAGGATAACATTTGTAAAACACAATTAAAAACATGCTAAACTATAATGTAAGACCATCAAAATAATCTCAATTATAATAAAATAAATATCATACTCTCACCTAACACTTGGTATTTTTCATAATCTAGCATATCATTAATTCAAGTTTATCACCTGATTTTTTCTTAAGCAAATTCTACACTAGAAATAACACAAGTTCTAATGTGTTATGCTTTTTCCAACACCTTCCTCCTTTCATGAAGCGTGCTCTTAAGTCAGCTTTTCCTAATGGCTTTTCCTTTGAGTCAGCATAGCATTCATTGGTATCGCACTAGGCATTGGACACATATAATTGTATCTGTTTCCTATTATAAGAAATGAAGAAAATATCATTCATTTTACAAATGGTATAATGTATGCAAATTACCAAATATTGTGCTTTTAAAATATTAAATAGTGAAAAAGTAATTTTCCTTATTATTTTTAACAATTACATACATGTTTACTAATAACAATGAAAATAATGATATGAGTGATTAGGATATTGAAGAACAGAAGAATACAAAGAGGTAAAAAGAATAAAAAAGAGGAGAAGTATAGTTATTGATTTATGTATCAACTAAAATAAGTTTTCTTTGCCCTTTATATTTTGTGCACACAAATTTTCTATACTCTTCAGACTAAGAGATGTTTATTGCTGAAGGATGAATACAGTTGTTTTATATTTAAATATGTGTGGCATTTGCAATAAGAGGATAAATTAATAAGTATCAAGATTATTGAATAAAATATATTTTAGAAGGACAAATGGTTTCAATATGTCAGCTATAGTCTATGGATCAATAGGAATGCTAAGAATAAAATCATCTATTATATATTTTCAGCTTCTTTTTTAAGGATTCTCAGGTTATAATTTGTGGGAGGTAGCATCATCAGAAATTTAACAGTAGTAATTTATGTTAAAAGAAAAGATTTATGATAGGTATATTTTTATTCATGAAATAAGATAAATTGAAATTATCCATCATTACTGTCTAGAAGAGTTTGGTTTATTACAATTTATTTTATAGAGTATTCTGTAGGAAATAGAGTTGGCTAGCTTACATTTTATTATTAGATTCACGTCATTTTTATTCCATAAATATCAGCTGCCAAAAACTTAATGTTATGGGAGAGAGAATCAAAACCTATTAAGAAAAAAACCTTTTATTTTAGTATTTGCTACTATTTTTGTAGTTAAAGTCAAATTCTGAAAATCCATTAAGCAAACGCAGATCTGAATTATTCTCTTTATTGTTAAAAATCACTTTATAATACTAAATTTCGACATCATAGATTGTTATTTATTCTTTCATCCATTTAAGCAAGCACTTTTGAACATGTATAATATACCTGAAATTCTGCCAGGAACTGTTAACAAAAATAGCAACTAAAAAAAGTACATTAATTAGGATTCAGCTATATTTGAGGAGGCTTTGTTCTACTCGGTTAGAAACATGAAAAACAAACACACAGAAATACCAAAACATATGCACACACACTGCATATGTGGTATGGTCAATGCGTGTGCACTGTGCAATGCTCTGAGAACTCTTCTGATTCTTCCAACACAACATGAAACCTTCCAAAGACAAAAAATAGAGACGGTTGTTCTGAGCAGGAATAATCTGATGTTCAAAGACACAAGCATCTGAATGTCCCTGAGATAGTCTAAGGGATGCATGATATTCCACATGGCTAGAGACAATGCTTGATTTGGGGATAAATGAAAGAAAGAAGAAGTGTTCAGATTTTGAATAGTCCATGGCAGAAACAAATTTTGGGACTTCTAATTTCCCCCAATATACAGTGTTAGATATACTGAGTATTATCATCTGTATTTAGAAATAATATTATGAAACTCATTTGACTTACCTCCCACTGGGTCCCTCCCATGACACGTGGGGATTATGAGAACTACAATTCAAGATGAGATTTGGATGGGGACACACTTAAACCATATCAAATGAAATTGAGATAACATATTTAATGTATACCAGAATGTTGGCTATGTATCACACATAGCTGTATAATATGTGCTAGAACAATTTATATAATTATAAACCAAAGATGTTCTCTTGGCAAAAGCAACACAATTATTGTTTTAGAAAAATGAAAGAAAAATCATTAATGATGAAAGAAGTGTGTGTGGGAGGAGGAGATATTCAGGAAGACAACTTTAAAAACTCCTGATAAATTTTGGTGAGAAATAATATAAAATAAACATAAAAACACCACAGTCTAAACAAAGATGTGATATGTTCAAGAGATGTGCAGGAGGAATTGGTAGGAACAGAAAGAACCAATTATTGCCTTGAGCTAAGTGAATGATAGTGTTCATTAAGCCTAAATATTTTGAGGGCAACAGCAATAATATTGCCTTATTAATACTTTAAAATTATTCACTAGCATATATAAAATGATTTATTATAAAAAGAACAACACAATTTATATTGTTCTTGGTTGAATATGCTATGTTATTTAACCTTTGCAAAGAACCTCCAAAATAACTTTTAACTCCATTCTAAAAATACAAAAATTAATGCTTAATTAGCTATTAAGTGATGCAACCTAGAGCTTAAGCTGAAGTCTGTCATATTTTCAGAGCCTGAATTCTTAACACTCATTTTGCTGTATTGGTATTTAGGCACCATTCAAATTGTTTAATGATGGTTTTAAAATTCAAAGGCTAAAAGATTTAAATCCTAATTAATTTGTTTCTGTTCACTGATCTATAAAGCTCTGTTGAACTAGATTATATTTCTACAGTCTAACTTTTTATATAAAAATATGTTTTTAAATATAAGAAGTTGTCAAAAACTTCAAGTTAAAAATATTTTTTGTTTTCATTGTATTTATCGATAATTCTTTTCCTTATGCATTAATGTTGCTTTTTTATGGACTTCTTTGACTACTTTATGTTTACAATCTCATTGTTACGTGTCTCATTTTTTGACTTCTTAAAATTAGAGAGACTTCAAAGCACTGTCATTCTTCAGCAGGTGACCTTCCTTCTGATAGACATTGCCCTGAAACATTCCTGGCATCCCCTAGCATCTTGGAGAACTTGACAACTTTAGAAGCAGTTACTTAGAATGCCAGTCATAATTTATTTGGCTGGAAATTCTGATGTCAGAACTGATTAGGTACAAGAGGGCAAAAATTATCTGCCTTAACAGTTTGCATTTTGGTGAATTAACTAAAGAGCAAGACTGTCGACAAATGATGTGACATATCTATCTTTATACCTATGTCATATTAGGGAAAATGTAGACTACTAATGTGTGATTTATAGAAATAAATTTTTAGGATTATTTTACCTTGAATTGTCCTTGATTTCAGTTTGTTCACAGAGCACAACATGTACGTTCTTATATAGCTACAGATATATCCTGTTATCATATTTAATTTATTATGTAAATGGACTATTAATATATACTACAATTACAATAGAAGCATCAAAGAGGTATGGGTATATTAAGACAAACTCACTCATTCTGTGGTAATTTGGTTTGTCTGTGTCTCCACCCAAAATCTCATCTTGAATTGTAATCCCCTTAATCCACATACTCCCGACATGTCAAGGGAGAAATCCGGTGGAGGTAATTGAATCATGGGGTTGGTTTTCCCCATGTGATTCTCATGACAGCGACTGATTTCTCACGAGATCTGATGGTTTCATAAGTGTTTGATAGTTCCTCCTATATACATTCTCCTTCCTGCTGCCTTGTGAAGAAAGTGCCCTGCTTCCCCTTTGCCTTCCTGAGGCCTCCTGAACTCCCAGCCGTACTGAACTGTGAGTCAATTAAACCCTTTTCCTTTGTAAATTACCCAGTCGTGGGCAGTTCTCTACAGCAGTGTGAAAATGAACTAATACATGTGAGAAAGCATGGATTACTCTATCCTCACTCGAGAGAAAATGTTAGAGATTGTGAGGTGGTTTCTAATAGTTTGCATGTCATGTGTCCACTAGCTCCCCTCTCCACGCACACACTACTCCCTCCCCCAAGCCTCCAGAAACTCAGGATAGATTCACAAAAAACAGTTTTTAAAAGGAAGTCATGTCAGAGATGATAAAATTCTCATTAAAATAATAAATAGAAGTAATGGTAATTGGCACACACTCAACATCCTCTGATAGTCTACTATGTGGCCATATCCTTAAGATGATCTAATCACCCTTCCTTTCACCAGAGCATCTAAAGTCAGTGAGCCCCATCTGTCAGTGGAACATCAAACAAACTGACAGTTTGACATTCTTCCCTGGAGTCCATGCTTGAGATAAGATGAAAACTAGAGCTCAGTGGGGGATGAGAATGAAAAGTTCAAGGATAGAAAAGACTAGAGGATCTCTTGGTTAGGAAAAGAGAGGTAACAGGTCAACAGAGTGGACATCAGAGATACAAACAGCCATGCATAGGCCTATTATTCAGAATCCATCTTGCTCTAATTCTCTTTCTTTCTCACTCTGTGTTTCTCCATCTCCATCTCCTCTTCTGAGAGGAAGTACAGAATTGTGTTTTAGATCATGCAACTATGAAGTAAAACTAACTGTATTTGTATTCTAGTTTCACTGCTTCTTAGTGAGGGTGGGTAGCACATAACCTCTACTTGCCTCAGTTTTCCTCTCCATAAAATGCCCTGGTTCAAACTTTTATCCTCACCTAGTATTAGGGGTTTCTGAGTATTCATGAGAAGTACTCTAAAATTTCTACTAGGATAATTAGTTCAGGTAGGAAGTAGTGCTGTCTGTTGTTTTTTAAGAAAATAAGAAAGGTAACTTTAAGAAAATAGACCCCCAGAATATTAAATTCCACAGGATCTGAAATTACATAGAGGTGAGCAACCCTAAATACCCCCCAATATGCTCTGGAATTTGGCAGTCCTCTTTTCTCTTACAACAACCTGCCTTTGTTCTCAAACTCCCATCATAATACCATTTTTGGAATCCATGAGGTGACCATTTTTACTTTTTCCAAATTGGAAGAGTTTTGAGGATAAAAGGGTACATTGTCAACAGTTACACTGGCCCAGCTGTGACTATTAACTATCCTACCTTTATTGTGAGATGTCACCATGGGATTAAGTCTCTCTCTCCAAATGTATTTGTTAAAACAAAATATGATACATGTAAGGACCACCTATGACATGGTTTGGTTGTGTCCCCACCCAAATCTCACATTGAATTGTAATAATCTCCCCATGTCAAGGGTGGTTCCAGGTGGAGATAATTGAATCATGCGACTGGTTTCCCCCATACTGTTCATGTGGTAGTGAATACGTCTCACAAGATCTGATGGTTCTATACATTGGATTGTCCCTGCACAAGACCTCTTGACTGCCCATGTGAAATGTACCTTTGCTCTTCTTTCATCTTCTGCTACGATTGTGAGGCCTTCCAGCCATGTGGAACTGTGAGTCCATTAAACCTCTTTCCTTTATAAATTGCCCAGTCTCAGATGTGTCTTTATTAGCAGCATGAGGACAGACTAATACAATGTAATTAGCTCACTTGTTGATATAACTTATTAGATTGAATCATCAATGAGTAGGACTTGAAAGAACCAAACTATGGAATGAGTAAGACCTAGTTTGGCGGAGAGGGATTTGATGAAAATAAAAGTGGTGATGTCAGAAGATGGTAAATTCATGTAAAATGTTTATGTGAGAGATTCTGAAATAAAGGCTGCAGCCAGGGATTATGATAAGGAAGAGGAGGTGAGGGAATAATCGTGAAATAAGAGAGCCTGAAATCAGCCTTGAACCACTACCCATTTTAGCCTAGGGAAGATCCTGGTTTTGGTGAACAACTCTGACCAAGATCTTTCCCTGGGGCAGGGCCTCACCCTAAGGACACTTTCAAATACATGCATCTCAGACTCAATGTTTGAATGAGTTCTTTCCTAAGGAGGTTAACTCATTTGTATTTTATATAATACATTTTAGGTCAGGTCTAAGGAACTCAAATTGCTTTCCTCATTTAAACTGGCTTCAGGCATGTACTCATCCGTATTTCCTGATAAATTGTACACATACCATAGCATTATTTAAGGATCAATTTTTTTTTTAAAATAACTTGGTTTAAAATAATGATGAATTAAAAAGAGAGAGTTTTTTTCACATATTTTACTTGAAACTGAAATGAGACAATCTGAATGCTAATTCCAAATTAGGAAAAAAAAATAAAGTAACATAATAGAAATTAGAAACAGTGTAGGAATGGTGATAGAATTTTGTATATTTTTGGACTATAGACCTTGTATCTCTTAAGAATGCTCTAAGAAAGATTATACCTCACTAGTTAAATGGGAAAGGAAGGTTTTATTTATACTACTGTAGATGGAGAGAGAGATTAACTTCAAAAATTAAATTCAACTCCACTGAAACAAAAGGCAGGATGATTTTTAAACACTGAGTGAGTTCATAAAAAAGGGCTGCATGATGTTAGGGCAAGTTTGTTTAACGTAATTCGGCCATTAGGCTCCTACATTTCCGCAGAGACCAGGAGATAGGGGCCCTATCTTTGTTGATTATTACATTTCAAAGAGATAGCTCTTAGGGCCTTGAGAAAGCTATTTCTGAGTTTTGGAATATTTACATTTCAAAGAGACAGGAAAGGAATTTTTAATTTGAAGTTTTTTAAAGAAAATGATCTAAGAAAAAGGAGATCAGGAACATTAGCCAGGAACTAGGGAAATTTTAAGTTGGCTTTAGTCAGTCTGTAGTGTGTTTAAACAGTAAACTGTAGGCCAATGTTGCCTCCCCTTTCCTCTCTGATGAAGTAGAAAAGTAAAAGGATGAGGCAGGGACAACAAATGTAAATAATCCTCTAGTCACATGCTCGGTTAAGGAACTATTAGCATTTTTATACTATTTTAACACCTTCTCCACATTTTGTGGCCATCTTCTAGAATAGCCTTCTTAAACAAGCTCCTAAATCAGTCTCTTCTTCACCCTACTTGTATCCCCAATTTCAGTTGTATTCCTTGCTCTTTATTAGCATGGCTTCTGTGCTTATGAATGAATATGAAAAATAAAGACATATTACAGTGAGTCTCTCATAATAAAGCTATTTGTTTGTCAGAAAAAGCAGACAAACATATATAATTAAAGTGAAAGGAATAGTACTACTACAGAAAAGGAGCCTAGCTTAGCTATTCACAAAGGGATTACAAAGATAAATTTGCATATTGTTCAGACTTTGAAGACTACAATAAATATTTAATTCTTCAATGCCCAGACACTGATGAACATCCAAAAGCATCAAGACCATTCAGGAAAACGTGATCTCACTAGATAAGTCACCAGGGCCCAATCATAGAGATACAGAGATATGTGATATCTTAGATAATTCAAAATAGCTATTTTGAGGAATCTCAGTGAAATCCCAGATGACATAGAGAAAGAATTTAAAACCCTATCAGATAAATGTAACAAAGAGAT
Organism: Hylobates moloch; assembly: GCF_009828535.3. Taxonomy (NCBI): domain Eukaryota; kingdom Metazoa; phylum Chordata; class Mammalia; order Primates; family Hylobatidae; genus Hylobates; species Hylobates moloch. The sequence goes on from NW_026652305.1 coordinate 1,264,739, forward strand.
TAAAATAATTTTTAAAAATCAGTCAGAAATTCTGGAGCTAAGGCTGGACACGGTGCCACATGCCTGTAATCCCAGCACTTTGGGAGGTCAAGGCAGATGAAATACCCGAGGTTAGCAGTTCAAGACCAGCCTGACTAACATGGTGAAAACTCATCTCTACTAAAAATACAAAAATTAGCCAGGCATGGTGGTGTGCACCTACAATCCCAGCTACTCAAGAGGCTGAGACAGGAGAATCACTTGAACCTGGGAAGCAGAGGTTACAGTGAGTCAAGATTGCACCACTGCATGCCAGCCTGGGTGAAGGAGTGAGATGTTGTAGAAAGAAAGAAAGAAAGAAGGAAGGAAGGAAGTAAGGAAGGAAGGAAAGAAAGAGAAAGGAAAGAAGGAAGGAAGGAAGGAAAGAAAGAAAGAAAGAGAAAGAAAGAAAGAAAAGAAAGAAAGAAAGAAAGAGGGAAAGGGAAAGGGAAAGGAGAAATTCTGGAGTTGAGAAATGCAATTGACATACCGAAGAATGCATCAGAGTGCCTTAACGGTATAATTGGTCAAGCAGGATAAAGAAATAGTGAACTTGAAGATGGGTTATTTGAAAATACACAGAGGTGACAAAAGGAAAAAGAATTTAAAAATGAGGCTTGCCTGCAGGATCTAAAAAAACAAGTGTCAAAAGGGAAATCAAAGAGTTATTGTCCTTAAAGAGGAGGTAGAAGAGAGAGATGGGGACAGGAGTTTATTTAAAGGGATAGTAACAGAGAACTTTCCAAACCTAGAGAAAGATAACAATATTCAAGTAGAAGAAAGTTATAAAATACCAAGCAGATTTGATCCAAATAAGACTACCTCAAAATATTTAATAATGGAACTTTCTAAAAGTAATGGATAAAGAAAGGATCCTTCCTTTAGGATTCTAAAGGTGCAAGAGAAAACCAGCAAGAGAAAAGAAACAAAAAGCACATAAATGAGCTCCAATATATCTGGTGGCACATTTTTTAGTGGAAACCTACTGTACTCATTTTCACACTGCTATAAAGAACGACCTGGCCGCACCCGGTGGCTCACGCCTGTAATCCCAGCACTTTGGGAGGCCGAGGTGGGTGGATCACGAGGTCAGGAGATCGAGACCATCCTGGCTAACACGGTGAAACCCTGTCTGTACTAAAAATACAAAAATTTAGCCGGGCACGGTGGTGGGAGCCTGTAGTCCCAGCTACTCAGGAGGCTGAGGCAGGAGAATGGCATGAACCTGGGAGGCGGAGCTTGCAGTGAGCCAAGATAGTGCCACTGCACTCCGGCCTGGGTGAAAGAGCGAGACTCCGTCTCCAAAAAAAAAAAACTACCTTAGACTTGGTGATTTGTAAAGAAAAGAGGTTTAATTAACTCACAGTTCCACATGGCTGGGAAAGTCTCAGGAAACTTACAATCGTGATGGAAGGTAAAGATGAAGCAAAGCACATTTTATTTGATGACAGGAGAGAGAGAGAGTGGAATTGCCATACACTTCTAAACCATCAGACCTCGTGAGAACTCACTCACTATCATGAGAACAGCATGGGGGAATCACCCCCATGATCCAATCACTTCCCACCAGGTCCATCCCATGACACATAGGAATTGCAATTCAAGATGATATTTGGTGGGGAAACAGAGCCAAAACATATTATTCTGCCTTGACTCCCCTGAATTTCCTTCTCACATTACAAAACAAAATCATGTCTTCCCAACAGTCCCCCCAAATCTTAGCTCATTCTAGCATTAATCCAAAGCCTTATCTGAGTCCAAAGCCTTATCTGAGACAAGGCAAATTCCTTTTGCCTATGAGCCTGTAACATCAAAAGCAAGTTAGTTAGTTCCAAGTTACAATGGGAGTACAGGCATTAGGTAAATGCTTTCATTCCAAATTGGAGAAACTGGCTAAAATGAAGGGGCCACATTCCCCATGCAAATCCAAAATCCAACAGTGCCGTCATTAAATCTGAAAGCTTCTAAATCATCTCCTTTGACTCTGTGACTCCTACCTGACAGGCAAGGAGAGCTGGGCATGACATATTTAAAGTGCTGAAAGAAAAATACTTTTATGCTAGGATAGTATATCCTATGAAAATATCTTTAAAACCTGAAGGACAAATAAGACTTTTCCAGATAGACAAAAGCTAAGGAATTTCATCAGCACCAGACCTGTCCTATAAGAAATGCTAAAGGGAGTTCATCAGTTGGAAAGAAAAGGGAATTAATGAGCAATAGGAAATCATTTTAGTATAAATAAGTACATAGACATATATGGAATATTATAAAACTCTTAACTGTGGTGTGTAAACTACTAATACTTTGAGTAGAAAATGCTAAAAGAGGAACCTATCAAAAAAAATAACTGGAATAACTTTTCAAGACTTAGGCAGTGTAATAAGATATGAATAGAAACAAAAAAAAGTTAAAGCTCAGGGGGAGGTTGTTAACAAGCACAATTTTATGAGTTTACCCTTTGTTAGCTTGTTACTTTGTTTATGCAATCAGTGTTAAGTTGTCACCAGTTTAAATTAATGATTTATAAGCTGTTATTTGCAAGCCTTAGAGTAACCTCACGCCAAAAAACATACATCAATTACACAAAAGATAAAAAGCAATAAAATAAAACATACCACCAGAGAAAATCATCTTCACTAAAAGGAAAACAGGAAGGAAGGAAAGAAGGAGAGAAAACCAGAAAACAAGTAACAAAACAGCAGGAGTAAGTTCTTATTTGTCAATAATAACATTGAATGAAAATGAACTAAAGTCTATATTCAAAAGATATACCATGGCTAAATGGATAAAAATAAGATCCAATGATCTCTTGCCTGCAGGAAATAGACCTAACTCATAAACACACACATAGACTGATGATAAAGGGATGGAAAAAGATGTTCCATGTTAGTGGGAACTAAAACAGAGCAGAAGTAGCCATACTTCTATCAGACAAATAGATTTCAAGACAAAAACTATAAAAAAGGCAAAGAAGGTCATTAAACAATGAAAAAGTAGTCAATACATCACAACGATGTAACATGTATAAATACATACTCACTGAACACTAGTGTGCTTAGGTATATAAAGCAAATAATATTGGAGCTAGAGAGAGATAGATCCCAATATAATAATATTTGAAGATTTCAACACCCCACTTTCAACATTGGACATATTATGCACACAGAAAATCAACAAGGAAATATCAGACTTAATCTGCACTATAGACTCAACAGAACTAACAGATATTTACAGACCATTACATCCAGTGGCTATGGAATACACATACTTCTCCTCAGTACCTGAATCATTCTCAAGGATTAATTATATGTAAAGCCAGAAAACAAGTCTTTAAATATTCAAAAATAATTAAAATAATATCAAGCATCTTCTCTGACCACAAAGGAATAAAACTAGAAATCAATAACAAGAGGAATTTTGGAAACTATGCAAACACATGAAAAGGAAACAATATGCTCTTAAATAAGCAGTGGGTTAAGAAATTATGAAGAAAATTTAAAAATTTATTGAAACAAATGAAAATGGAAACACAACATATTAAAACCTTTGGGATATAAGAAAGCAGTAATGATAGGAAAGTTTACATCAATAAAAGCCTACATCAAAAAATTAGAAAAACTTCAAATAAACAACCTAAATATGCATCCAACTAGAAAAGCAAGAACAAATCAAACCCAAAATTACTAGAAAAAAAGAAATAATAAATATCAGAGCAAATAAATGAAACAAAAATTTGTGGTTTTGAAAATATAAGCCAAATCAACATTTAATCCATCTAACTAAGAAAAAATGAACACCCAAATAAATAAAATCAGAAATGAAAAGGAGACACTGCAACTGATACTACAAAAATTCAAAAAATCATTAGAGGCTACTGGGAGCAACTATAAGTCAATAAATTTAAAAACCTAGAAGAAATCAGTAAATTCCTAAACACATAAAACCTAACAAGATTAAACTATGAAGAAAATCAAAACTTGAAAATATTAATAACAAATAATGAGAATAAAGTTGTAACAAAAAGTCTCCAGGTTAAAAAAAAAAAAAAAAAAGTCTTGAGTCCATTTGATCCAGCGGCTTCACTGTTTAATTTTACCAGACATTTAAAGAAAAAATACCAATTTTATTCAAACTATTTGGAAAAATAGAGGGGGAGAAAATACTTCCAAACTCGCTCTACAAGGCCATTATTATCCTGATACGCAAAACAGAAAAAGACATCTAAAAAAAGATAAGAAAACTAAAGGCCAATATTCCTGATGAACATGATGCAAGAACATTTAACAAAATGCTAGAAAAGCAAATTTGACATTGTGTTAAAAAGATCCTTCATTGGGATCAAGCTGGATTTATACCAGGGATGCAAAGATGTTTCAACATATGCAAATCAATCAATATGATACTTCATATAAATAGAATGAAGGATAAAAATCATATCATTTCAATGAATACTGAGAACAAATTTCATAAAATTCAACATCCTTTCAGGATAAAATCCCTCAAAAATAGATACGGAAGGAATATACCTCAATACAATTAAACCATATATGACAGATCCACAGCTAATACCATACTGAAAGGAGAAAAACCGAAAATCTTTTCTCGAAGATATGGAACAATACAAGGATGCCCACTTTCACCACTGTTATTCAACATATTACTAATGGTCCTAGCTAAGGCAATCAGACTAGAGAAAGAAACAAAAGGCATCCAAATTGGAAAGGAAGAAGTCTTATTACCTTTGTTTGCAAATGATGTGAGCATATGTTTGAAAAAAAACCCTGAAGACTCAACCCAAAAATTATTAGAAATGATAAACTAAATTCAGTAAATTTGCAAGATATAAAATCAACATAAAAATATTGGTAGCATTTCTATCTATTAACAATGAACAATCTGAAAAAGAAATCAAGAAAGTAATTCCATTTATATTAGTCACAAATAAAATTAAATGCCTAGGAATAAACTTAACCAGGTAAATGAAAATTCTCTACAACAAAAACTAGACACACACACACACACAAACACAAACACACACAATGGAAATATTTTCCATGTTCATTGATTGGAAGAATCAGTGTTAAAACATCCATACTATACAAAGCAATCTTTAAATTCAGTGCAATCCCTATTGAAATATCAATGGCATTCTTAACAGAATTAGAAAAAAAAAATCATAAAATTTATATAGAATCACAAAAGAACCAAAACCATCCTGAACAAATAGAACAAAACTGAAGGAATCACATTATCTAACTTCATTTGCACTACACTACAGAGCTATTGTTACCAAAGTGGCATGGTGCTCTAATAAAAAAATACACATAGACCAATACAATAGAATGCAGAACTCAGAGATAAATCCATACATCTACAGTGAACTCATTTTCAACAAAGGTGCTGTAATAGTACATTTTCACACTGCCAGTAAAGACATACTTGAAACTGGAAAGAAAAAGAGGTTTAATTGAATATACAGTTCCACATAGCTGAGGAGACCTCAGGAGAATGGCGGGAGGCTAAAGGCACTTTTTACATGGCATTGGCAAGAGAATATGAGGAAGATGCAAAAGTGGAAATCCCTGATAAAACCACCAGATCTTGTGAGAGTTATTCACTACCATGAGAACTGTATGGGGGAAACCACCCCCATGATTCAAATTATCTCCCACAGTGTCTCTCTCACAAAACACGGGAATTGTGGGAGTGCAACTCAAGGTGAGATTTGGGTGGGAACACACAATCAAACTATATCACTCTGCCCCAGGCCCCTCCAAATCTCATGTCCTCACATTTCAAAACCAATCATGCCTTCCCAACAGTACCCAGAAGTCTTAACTCATTTCAGCATTAACCCAAAAGTCCACAGTCCAAAGTCTTACTGGAGACAAGGCAAGTCCCTTCCACTTATGAGCCTGTAAAATCAAAAGCAAGTTGGTTACTTCCTAGATATATTGGAGGTACAGGCATTGAGTAAATACAGTCATTCCAAATGGGAGAAATTGGCAAAACGAAGTGGTTACAGGGCCCATGCAAGTCTGAAATTCAGCGAGGCAAATTTTAAAGCCCAAAATGGTCTCTTTTTACTCCAGTTCTCACAACCAGGTCACGCTGATGTAAGAGGTGGGTTCTCATGGTCTTGGGCAGCTCTGCCTCTATGGCTCTGCAGGGTATAACCTCCCTCCCAGCTGCTTTCACGGACTGCCATTGAGGGTGCGGCTTTTCCAGGTGAATGGTGCAAGCTGTCAGTGGATCTATCATTCTGGGGTCTGGAGGACATTGGTGCTCTTCTCACAGCTCTACTAAGTGGTGTCCCAGTAGGGACTCTGTGTTGGGGCTCTGACCCCACATTTCCCTCTGCACTGTCCTAGCAGAGGTTCTCCATGAGCTCCCCATCCCTGCAACAAACTTCTGCCTGGGCATCCAGGTGTTTCCATACATATTCTGAAATCTAGGCAAGGTTCCCAAACCTCAAATATTGACGTGTGTACACTTGTAGGATCAACACCGCATGGAAGCTGCCAAGCTTGGGGCTTGCACCCCCTGAAGCCATGGCCTGAACTCTACATTGGCCCCTTTCAGCCATGGCTGGAGCCACTTCGATGCAGGCTGCACACTGCACAGGGACCCTGGAACCAGCTCAAGAAACCATTTTCTCCTAGGCATCTGGGCCTGTGGTGGGAGAGGCTGCCTTGAATGTCTCTGACATGCACTGGAGATATTTTCCCCATTGTCTTGGGGATTAACATTCATCCCCTCATTACTTATCTAAATTTCTGAAGCTGGCTTGAATTTCTCCTCAGAAAATGGGCTTTTCTTTTCTGTCATATTGTCAGGCTGCAAAATTTTCCAAATTTTTATGTTCTGCTTCCCTTATAAAACTGAATGCCATTGACAGCACCCAAGTCACCTCTTGAATGCTTTGCTGCTTAGAAATTTCTTCTGCCGGCCAGGCGCAGTGGCTCACGCCTGTAATCCCAGCAGTTTGGGAGACCCAGATGGGCAGATCACGAGGTCAGGAGATCGAGACCATCCTGGCTAACACAGTGAAAAAAATACAAAAAATTAGTTGGGCATGGTGGCGGGCACCTGTAATCCCAGCTACTCAGGAGGCTGAGGAAGGAGAATGGCGTGAACCCGGGAAGCAGAGCTTGGAGTGAGCCAAGATCACGCCACTGCACTCCAGCCTGGGTGACAGAGCGAGATTCCATCTCAAAAATAAAAAGAAAAAAGAAAAGAAATTTCTTCTGCCAAATACCATAAATCATCTCTCTGAAGTTCAAAGTTCCACAAATCCCTAGGGCAGGGGCAAAATGCTTCCAATCTCTTTACTAAAACATAAGAAGAGTTACCTTTGCTCCAGTTTCCAACAAGTTCCTCATCTCCATCTGAGACTACCTCAGCCTGCACCTTATTGTCCGTATCGTTATCAGGCTTTTGGTTAAAGCCATACAATGAGTCTCTAGGAAGTTCCAAACTTTCCCACATTTTTCTATCTTCTTCTGAGCCCTCCAAACTGTTCCAACTTCTGCCTGTTACCCAGTTCCAAAGTCACTTCCACATTTTCAGGTATTTTTTCAGCAATGCCCACACTCTACAGATACCAATTTATTGTATTAGTCTGGTTTCATGATGCTTGTAAAGACATACCTGAGACTGGGAAGAAGAGGTTTAATTGGACTTACAGTTCCACATGGCTGTTGAGGCCTCAGAATCATGGTGGGAGGTGAAAGGCACTTCTTACATGGTGGCAGCAAAGAAAGTGAGGAAGATGCAAAAGCAGAAACCCCTGCAAAAACCATCAGATCTCATGAGACTGATTCACTACCATGAGAACAGTATGTGGGAAACTGCCCCCATGATTCAAGTTATCTCCCACCAAGTCCCTCCTACAACACATGGGAATTATGGGAGTACAATTCAAGATGAGATTTGGGTGGGGACACAGAGCCAAACCATATCATTACAACAACATACGTTGGAAGAAGGCCAGCCTCTTAAATAAATGGTGCTGGGAAAACTGGGTATCTATATGCAGAGAAATGAAACTAGACCCCTATCTCTCACCATACATAAACATTAAATTATAATGAATTAAAGACTTAGGTCTGAGACTTTAAGCTATTAACTAGTAAAATAAGACATTTGAAAAACTTTCCAGGATATTGGATTGGGCAAACATTTCTTGAGTAATACCCCACAAACAAAGGGAACCCAAGCAAATGTGGACAAATTGGATCACATCAAGTTAAGAAGCTTTGCACAGCAAAGCAAACAATCAGCAGAGTGAAAAGACAACTGATATAATGGGAGAAAATGTTTTTGCAAGCTACCCATCTGACAAGGGACTAATAACCAGAATATATAAGGAGCTCAAACAGCTCTATAGGAAAAAGTTTAATAATTCAATTTAAAAATGGGCAAAATATTTGAATAGACATTTCTCAAAAGAAGAGATATAAATGGCAAACATGTATATGAAAAGGTACTCAATAACATTGATCAACAGGGAAATGAAAATCAAAACTACAAGCAGATATTATCCTACCCTAGTTAAAACTGGCTTTTACCCAAAAGACAGGCAATAGCAAATGCTGGACAGGATGTGCAAAAAAAGGTACTCTTATACACTGTTGGTGGGAATGTAAATTAGTACAACCACTATTGAGAACAGTTTGGAGGTTCCTTAGAAAACTACAAATAGAACTGCCAGATGACCCAGCAGTCCCAATGCTAGGCATGTATCCAATAGAAATTAAATCAGTGTATTGAAGAGGTGTCTGCACTCCCAAGATTATTGCACCACTATTCCCAATAGTCAGTATTTGGAATCAACCTAAGTTTCGGCATTAGTAGATGAATGAATAAAGAAAATATAGTAAATATATATAATGAATGTTATTCAGCCATAGAAAGAATAAGATTTTGTCATTTGCAACGGCATGGATGGATCTATAAGTCATTACGTTAAGTGAAATAAGCCAGGCATGAAAAGACAAACTTCACATGTTCTCACTTATTTGTAGGGGCTAAAAATTAAAATAATTGAATTCATGGAAGGACAGTGGAAGGATGGAACCCAATGCTTGGAAGTGTAGTGGACATTGGGGAGTGGGGATGGTTAATGAGTACATAAATATATTTAGATAGAATGAATAAGAGCTAGTATTTGACAGCAGAATAGAGAGGCTATAGTCCATAATAATTTATTGTACAACTAAAATAAGTAAAAGAGAAGTATAATTGGATTGTTTGTGATACAAAGAAAAGATAAATGCTTGAGGTAATGGCTACCCCATTTACCTTGATGTGATTATTAAGCATTGTATGCCTTTATCAAAATATCTCATGTGCCTCATAAATATATACACCTACTCTGTATATATGTTAAAAATAAAAACAAAGAAATAATTGAAACCATACAATTTCTGAGATAGGTTCTGGCAGGGGTGAGGCTGGAGAAAAAGATAGAAAGCATGCTATTCATATCCCCATGTGTCAAATTAGGAGTAACTTTCAGTTTAGGATCTGCCAGAGAAGGAGAAACCAATAAAACAGTGAGAAACCTAAACAATCCATTCTCAGGTGACTAATTTTCAATTACATCCCTAAAGTGGGGAAAGCCCTCTACAACACAACTGAGATATAGATTCTTTTGTTATCACTATCATGAAGTTTCTGCAGGGTATAGATGAAAAGGATAGGAGTAAGGATCAATGGTTAATGAATCAGGGCTGAATAAATCAGGAAAGTTAGGCAGCCAGACTAAGATACTAAATAATAAATAGAGGAAAGGGGAGATGGTGCTTCCTTTTCCTTAGTGGTGGAAGTTACAAGATAGAAGGTGAGGTTAGGACTAACCTCAGTCTCCCAAGGGTGGTTCAATTATTTAATGATCAGGAACTAATAATATTTGAGTCACAGAGGATGCTAAATGCCAGAATGAGGGACTTTCTTTCAAATACCTTTGAATAGAAAATACGAAGTCAGATTTTAAAGGACATTAAAAGAATAGACAAACACAATCACAAGAGTTAAATTTATTTGATATTTATTACAGGACATACATTCCTTTAATTTTTTATGCATATTGAATTCTTTTATTCCTGCCATCACTCTAGGGAATAGGTAGGATTATTTCTTTCATTTTACTGTTTAAGGAATTTGGTACAGAGCCGATGAGCAACTTGCCCACAGTCATACAGGTAGCATGTTTTAGAGCTAGGATTTGAACACAAAGAGTCACATTAAAAAAATGTAGTTTTAAACATTATTTCTTGCTTCACATCGAAGAAATTCTGAACTACCTTTGTCTTTGTTAATAGAAACTCAAAAATATTGAAATTTAAAAATGGCTTCACTCCCTTCAGTTAAAACAAAAGGATTTTTCTCCCTAAAATTGAAACCTGAAATATACATTCAAATTACCATGTGAGCCCTATAGCTTGCAAAACTCTTTTACTCTGATCGTGTTTTAAGCATCTAGATATACATTCAAAATCATACCTGCACAAAATCTTTGTTTGCTTCTTGTTAAAATGAACATTGCAATAATGATGGTTGCTAGTGGAAAATTTCAGAGTGGGAATGGAGGGCTGCTTACTAAACCATGCTCTCACATACACGATGGGATATACTGTGTTTTAGGAATTTACTCTCCTCTGTCACATATAGCAGTTGCTTGGGGTTATGTCAGTATATTATTAACGACATTGCTGCAATAGCTGTAAGCATGAAGTGCACCTTGCTTTGCAGTAAATTTTCTACACTCTGTGAGGTAGTCAGCAGTATAGTTGAACTGAGACTGATGGCAAAAAGACTGGCTTTGTCAACTGTGACTGTGACAGGCAATAAAACTAGAGCAAAGCTGCAGCTCATGGTACATGACATTTTCTAAAACAAAGAAAACCAAAAAAGATACAATATTCAAAGACAACATTGAAAATGACATCTGGTGTACTTTGCAACCCCAGAGATTATCTTTGTTTCCTTTTTTCCCCCCTCTTCTTCTTATCTTCCTATTTTTATTCGCTTTTTAAATGTGGTGCTTAGATCATCAGTTCATGTTTGAACGCTATGTTATGAAACCCAAAGAGCATGCATATATTCCATACTTACGGTTTTTAAATATAAAATTGACTTATAATTTTGACAGATTTTGTCAGGTTTCTTCATTATAATTAATAGATTGTCAAATAATACATCTTTAAGATTCTTGCTCAACAGTCAAGCACTTTCTCAATCATGACTCATGTTTTCCTTTGTGATTTATTAATTAAGAGAAGGTGAATTTTTCTAAACTGAAAAAAGTCTATCTTTATCATCCATTGACAATGATTATACTAAACAATGTTAATTTGGGAAAATAATGAATAGAACAGTAAGTATTAGTCACTTTTAAAATAAGGTAGTTTCTGCAGGTCAGTTTTAACTTTAGAAAAATGTATGGTCTTTTTAGGAGGAGTAAAATAAAGGCTAATACTTAAAATGTCCCTTTTAACAGAGGAAATATGCAAAAAAGAAGCCTGAATGGTCCCACTCTTTCTCTTTGAAGAAGAGATATATAATTTAAAATTTCATAACCCTATTATATTGTCTTTGCCATCCCAGTTATAAGATGAAAATAATGTGAATACTTTTTTTTTTACTTATATACTGGTATTTGTATTTTTATAAAAGAGTATCCAACGTGTAATTTCTGAGTCAACATGTAGGGATGCATCTGTTAAATGCCACTGTTACTCTGCCGTTGTTAATCTGAAGCTATTTGATTTCTTCTGTGGAATGATAGAGTCATGGAACTTCTAGGAATGGAGCAGCTGTTTACAAGAGTTGACTTCCTTTGTTCTAAGAGAACATTTTGTAATGCTCTTTTCCTGCCAACATTTAAAACATTTCAAATATACAGCAAAGTTGAAAGAATTTTACAATGAACATCCATAAACCCACCACCTTGATTCTACCTATCATTAACATTTTATTATACTTGTTTTATTACATATCTGTGCATCTATCCAAACCTCCAACCATCCATCAAACCAGCCGCATTAGTTTCCTAGAGCTGCTGTAACGAAGTACCATAAATTGGGTAAAATTTATGGTACTTTGCTGTAAATTGGGTAGCTTAAACAACAGACATTTATTGTCTCATTTCTAGAGGATAGATGTCCAAATTTAAGAGGCCAGCAGGGTTGGTCCCTTCTGAGGGTTATAAGACAAGATCTGTTCCAGCATCTCCCACTGGCTGTAGATGGCTGCCTTTTCCCTGTGTCTCTTCACACAGTCTTCTCTCTAAGTTTGTGTCCAAATTTCTTCTTTTAACAAGGACACTAGTCACATTGGGTTTGAGCTTATCCTAATGATGTCATTTTAACTTGATTACCTGTGTAAAGACCGCATCTCCAAATAGTCACTTCTGAGGTACTAGAGGTTGTAACTTCAACATATGGCAGGAGGTGTGGTAGGAGACGATTCAACCCATAAATCCAGCTTCTTTTGTGATACATTTCTGGATAATTTTTAAATTTTTATTTTTTCCATAAGTTACTGGGGTACAGGTGGTATTTGGTTGCATGAGTAAGTTCTTCAGTGGTAATTTGTGAGATTTTGGCTCACCTATCACCCGAGCAGTATACACTGCACCGTATTTATAGTCTCTTATCCTTTGCCCCCCTCCCACACTTCCTCCCAAGTCCCCAAAGTCCATTGTATCATTCTTATGCTTTTGCGTACTCATAGCTGAGTTCCCACATACCAGTGAGAACACAGGATGTTTGGTTTTCCATTCCTGAGTTTCTTCACTTGGAGTAATAGTCTCCAATCTCATCCAGGTCACTGCAAATGCTGTTAATTCTTTCCTTTTTAGGGCTGCATAGTATTCCATCATATATATACATCTATATATGTACATACCAGTTTACCAGCTTCTTTATCCACTTGTTGATTGATGGGCATTTGAGTTGGTTCTAAGATTTTGCAATTGTGAATTGTGCTGCTATAAACATGTAAGTGCAAGTATTTTTTTTTTTTTTTTTTTTTCAAATAATGACTTCTTTTCTTCTGGGTAGATACCCAGTAGTGGGATTGCTGGGTCAGTGGTAGATCTACTTTTAGTTCTTTAAGGAATCTCCACATTGTTTTCCACAGCAGCTGTACTAGTTTACATTCCCACCAGCAGTGTAGAAGTGTTCCTTGTTCACCACATCCATGCCAATATCTACTGTTTTTTGATTTTTTGATTATGACCATTCTTGCAGGAGTGAGGTGGTATTGCATCGTGGTTTTCATTTGCATTTCCCTGGTCATTAGTGATGTTGAGCATTTTTTCATATGTCTGTTGGCCATTTGTATATCTTCTTTTAAGAATTGTCTGTTCTTGTCCTTAGCCCAATTTTTGATGGGATTTTTTTTTCTTACCAATTTATTTGAGTTTGTTGTAGATTCTGGATATTTATCCTTTGTCAGATGTATACATTGTGAAGATTTTCTCCCACTCTATGAGCTGTCTATTTACTCTGCTGACTGTTCCTTTTGTCATGCAAACACTCTTTAGTTTAATTAGGTATCAGCTATTTATCTTTGTTTTTATTGCATTTGTTTTTGGGTTCTGGTCATGAAATCCTTGCCTAAGCCAATGTTTTTCCAAAGTTATCTTCTAGAAAAGTTTTTCCAAAGTTATCTTCTAGAATTTTTATAGTTTCAGCTCTTAGGATTAAGTCCTTAATCCATCTTGAGTTGATTTTTAATTAGGTAAGAGATAAGGATCCAGTTTCATTCTCCTACACATGGCTAGCCAATTATCCCAGCATCATTTGTTGAAATGGGTGTCGTTTTCCCACTTTATGTTTCTGTTTGCTATCTCAAAGATCAGTTGGCCATACGTATTTGGGTTTATTTCTGGGTTCTCTATTCTGTTACATTGGTCTATGTGCCTGTTTTTGTACCAGTACCACACTGTTTTGGCGACTGTGGCTTTATAGTATATTTTGAAATCAGGCAGTGTTATGCCTCGAGGTTTGTTCTTTTTGCTTAAAAGTCTTGGTTTGGCTATGCGGGCTATTTTTTGGTTCCACATGAATTTTAGAATTGTTTTTTCTACTTCTATGAAGAATGATGGCGGTATTTTCATGGGGATTGCGTTGAATTTGTGGATTGATTTTGGCAGTATTGTCACTTCCACAATATTGGTTCTACCCATCCATGCGCATAGGATGTGTTTCCCTTTGTTTGTGTCATCTGTAATTTCTTTCAGCAGCGTTTTGTAGTTTTCCTTGTAGAGGTCTTTTGACTCTTTGGTTAGGTATATTCCTACGTATTTTTTTTAGCAGTTACTTAAAAGGGGGTTGAGTTCTTGATTTGACTCTCCACTTGGTCTCTGTTGGTGTATAAAAGAGCTGCTAATTTGTGTACATTAATCTTGTATCCAGAAACTTTGCTGAATTCTTTTATCAGTTCTAGGAGCTTTCTGGACTAGTCCTCAGGGTTTTCACGGTAAATAGTCATATCATCAGCAAACACTGATAGTTTGACTTCCTCTTTACTGATTTGGATGCCCTTTATTTTTTTCTTGTCTGATTGCTCTGGCTAGGACTTCCAGTACTATGTTGAAGAGGAGTAGTGAGAGTGGGCATCCTTGTCTTGTTCTAGTTCTCAGAAGAAACGCTTTCAACTTTTCCCCATTCAGTATTATGTTGGCTGTGGGTTTGTCAGAGATGGCTTTTATTATATTAAGGTATGTCCCTTGTATGCCAATTTTGCTGAGAGTTTTAATTATATAATGATGCTGGATTTTGTTGAATGCTTTTCTGCATCTATTCAAATGATCATGTGATTTATGTTTTTAATTCTGTTTATGTGGTATATCACATTTATTGACTTGCATATGTTAAACTATCTTTGCATCCCTGATATGAAACCCACGTGATCCTGGTGGATTATCTTTTTGACATGTTGTTGGATTTGGTTAGCTAGTATTATGTTAAGGATTTTATCATCTATGTTCATCAAGGATATCTGTCTGTAGTTTTCTATTTTGGTTATGTCCTTTCCTGGTTTTGGTATTAGGGTGATGCTGGCTTCAAGATCAGATCAGAACTAAATGAATTTGAAACAAACAAACAAACAGAAAAACGCAAGAGACAAATGAAATGAAAAACTGGGTCTTTGAAAAGAAAAAATAAAATTGACAGACCATTGGCAAGATTATCCAAGAAAAGAAGAGAGAAAATCCAAATAATCTCACAGAGAAGTGGAACAGGAGATATTACACCTGCACCACTGAAATACAAAAGATCACTCAAGGTTATGCACATCTTTATGCACATAAAGTAGAAAACCTAGAAGAGGTGGATAAATTCCTGGAAAAATACAACCCTCCTAGCTTAAATCAGGAAGAATTAGATACCCGAAACAGAGCAATAACAAGCAGCAAGATTGAAATGGTAATTTAAAAATTACCAACAACAAGAAAGTCTAGGACCAGATGGATTCACAGCAGAATTCTACCAGACATTCAAAGAAGAATTGGTACCAATCTTTTTGACACTATTACACAAGATAGACAAAGAAGGAACTTCCCTAATTCATTCTATGCATACATTTTAAAGTTTGCATGTGTTACATATGCAGTATTTAATGCTGCTCACTAATAATCCCTATCCACTTTTCCTTCTGTGCAAAGGGGGATATTTCATTTCATCATATCTTTGATGTAAAGATTTCTACATAATCCCTTTTGTCAATGAAGTCTGCACACAAGTTACAGCTGTCTTTTGTAGGGGTTGTGGTAGTGTATCTGGACAGGGAGTTGCCATAAGGTTAAAGCAGTCCAGAATCGTACACCATAAAATGGGAGTCAACTGTCCTAGAGAGTCGCTCAAGCTTGATGTGGCATAGCAGAGCAAGAAATAATGTTGTTTGCATTGCCACTGAAATTCTGGTGTTGCTTCTTCTAGAAGCCACAGCACAGACTATTCTTAGATACAAAACAAACCATTTCCAATTAAATGAAATATATAAAAATCTAAAGCATACTATATCCATTTTTTTTTTCTTGAGATGGAGTTTTGCTTTTGTTGCCCAGGCTGGAGTGCAATGGCATGATCTCGGCTCACTGAAACCTCCACCTCCTGGGTTCAAGCAATTCTCCTGCCTCAGCCTCCCGAGTAGCTGGGACCACAGGCATGCACCACCATGCCCGGCTAATTTTGTATTTTCAGTAGAGACAGGTTTCTCCATGTTGGTCAGGCTGGTCTCAAACTCCTGACCTCAGGTGATTCACTCGCCTCAGCCTCCCAAAGTGCTGGGATTACAGGCGTGAGCCACTGCACCTGGCAATAGCTACATTTCTTAAGGCAGTTGTAAATGATTGGCATCAAGAAGTGGGCTAATTAAAAATTATATACATATGCATACTTGAGAAATGCTGGAAGATACAATCAATAACAATTTACATAATTTGTGAACAAAACTATAGCACCAAATTGTACTTACTTGATACTAATGAAGTTAACAGACACACACAGAATCATTACACTTAGGAGGAATAGCTGGATGTAGCATGGAGATGCTAGGCATCTGTGATTACAACTACCCACCTACTATTACTTTTTCATAGAGTAATGGTTGCTGCCTTGCTTCTATTTCTCAAATTACTAAGTATGTCTATAGGCCAAAGTTCACCATGGTCCCTATTCAAGGAAGAAAATTTGGGGAAACAGAATTCCAGGCTAACCAAACTGGCAATGTAAGGTTCCAGCACAGTCAAACTAAGATACCAAAACATGGGAACACTTCCACTGGGTTTTAGTTAGGAAATGACTTTCTTAATTCCTCTTTATGTAAAGCTGTAGCAAGCTAAGTTAGATTTCAAGGAATTAAGATGGAGCGATTTATTATATATTATTGTAACTAAGTAGAGATTTTGTAGTGATAAAAGAGATGAAAAACTTTCCAGACGATCATTTGAGCCCGGGAAGTTAGGGCTGCAGTGAGCTATGACTGCACCACTGCACTCCAGCCTGGGAGACAGAGTGATACCCTGCTAAAAACAAAAGAGTCCAGGGCGTGGTGGCTCACAACTGTAATCCTAGCACTTTGGGAGGCCAAAATGGGTGGATCACCTGAGGTCAGGAGTTCGAAACCAGTTTGGCCATCACGGTGAAACCCCGTCTCTATTAAAAATACAAAAAAATTATCTGGGCACGCTAGTGCACGCCTGTAATCCCAGCTACTTGGGAGATTAAGGCAGGAGAACTACTTGAACCTGGGAGGTGGAGGTTGCAGTGAGCCGAGATCGTGCCACTGCACTCCAGCCTGGGCAACAGAGCGAGACTTCATCTCAAAAGAAAAATAAATAAATAAATAAATTAATTAATAAATAAAGAGAGAGAGCGTGCTCAATGAATAAGATGATTAGTTCAATGTGGTGGCAGTGTCCAGGCAAACTGATGTTTGTGTTGAGAGAGGAGGCATTTATATATAAAAGAAAAGGTAATAAACCCAAAAGGAAACAAATTCTCATCACTTTTTAAAAAAGCTATGGTATAACAATGAAGTGCACGCACTTCAGAGTTAGGTAAATTTCAGATGAATTATATGAATTCTATTAACTTTACCCTTCTAATATTTAAAGTGCTAATAATCATAGTGTCCCTTCATGTGTTCATACTGAGGTAAACAAAATTTTATATATATAAGTAAATATATATATATAATGTGTATACATATATCATTAGACTTAAAACATAAGAATACTAAATGGTTGGCAATATTTATATTGTTGCTGATATTAATTCTAGAGTTTTTACATTCAAGTTAATGAGAAGCTGATATTTGTGGTTAGTACGTGTCAAAGAAATTATTTATTGCAATGCCACTTAGATTTGCTATATCAGCAATGGATTATTATCTTTTCATCAATCTCCTCTAAATAAATAAATTCCTACTTGTTGATATTCGTATTCTGTTTTGTTGTAACTTGGACTCTTTCAGATTCCAGAAAAGACATGTGATCTGTATTTGTATATGGTGACCTGCAAAATAATGAAGTTGGACGTTTTTCTTACACTATGCACAAAAAAATTACTTAAAATTAGTCATATATTAAAATGTAAGTTGTACATCCCCACTAACAGTGTAAGAATGTTCCTATTTCTCCTCGCCAGCATCTGTTGTTTCTTGACTTTTTAATAATTGCCATTCTGACTGGTGTGAGATGGTATCTCACTGTGAATTTAATTGGCATTTCTCTAATGATCAGTGATGTTGAGATATTTTCATGTTTGTTAGCTGCATGAATATCTTCTTTTGAGAAGTATCTGTTCTTGTCCTTTGCCTACTTTTTAATGGGATTGTTCTTTTTCGTTGTTGTAAATTTGTTTGAGTTCCTTGTAGATTCTGGATATTAGACCTTTGTCAGATGGATAGATTGCAAAAATTTTCTCCCACTCTGTAGATTGCCTGCTTACTCTGATGATAGTTTATTTTGCTGTGCAGAATCTCTTTAGTTTAATTAGATCCCATTTGTCAATTCTGGCTTTTGTTGCAATTGCTTTTGGAGGTTTCATCGTGAAATATTTGCCCATGCCTATGAACTGAATGGTATCGCCTAGATTTTCTTCCATGGATTTATAGTTTTGGGTTTTATATTTCAGTCTTTAATCCATCTTGAGTTAATTTTTGTACAAGGTTTGATGAAAGGGTCTAGTTTCAATTTTCTGCATATGGACAGCCGGCTCTCCCAGCACCATTTATTACATAGGGAACCCTTTCACCATTGCTTTCTTATGTCAGGTTTGTCAAAGGTCAGATTAGTTCAATCATTGTGGAAGACAGTGTGGCAATTCCTCAAAGACCTAGAACCAGAAATACCATTGACCCAGCAGTCCCATTACTGGATATACACTCCCCAAAATATAAATCATTCTATTACAAAGATACATGCACATTTGTGTTCATTACAGCACTATTCACAATAACAAAGATATGGAATCAACCCAAATGTCCGTGAATGATAGACTGGATAAAGAAAATGTGGTATGTATAAGCCATGGAATACTATGAAGCCATAAAAAGGAATGAGATCATGTTCTTTGTAGTGACATGGGTGAAGCTGGAAGCCATTATCCTAGCAAACTAACACAGGAACAGACAATCAGACACTACATGTTCTCACTTATAAGTGGGAGCTGAACAATGAGAACAAATGGACATAGGGAGGGGAAGCACACATGCTGTGGCCAGTTGGGGGATGGGGTAGGGGGAGGGAGAGCATTAGGAAAAATAGTTAATACATGTTCAGCTTAATACCTAGGTGATGGGTTCATAAGTACAGCAAACCACCACAGCACACATTTACTTATGTAACAAACCTGCATATCCTACCCGTGTACCCCAGAAATAATAATAAAATTTAAAAGGAAAAAAAAATCTAAGTGCCAAAGCTATCTATGACAGTCTTCAAAGTAAACACAGGAGTGTGTCATCATGCCCTTAAATTAGACAATGGTTTCTTCAATAGGACATCAAAAGGACAAGCAGCAAAAGGAAAAAAGAGGTAATTGGACTTTGGACTTTATCAAAGTTAACATCAAAGGGCATCATTAAGAAAGTAAAAAAAAAAAGAAAGAATGGGAAATTTTTTTTGCAAATCACATATCTGGTAAAGGACCTGATGTTGAGAATTTATAAAGAACTCTTAGAACTCAACAAAAAGACATCCCAATTTAAAAGTGAGGACATTAAGTATAATTTTTCTAGAAGGAAGGTATATATACATTGCCAATAAGCATCTGAATAGATGTTCAACATCATTAGTCATTAAGTAAATGCAAATCAAAACCACAATCACATACCATTTTACATTCATTACAATGGCTATAATCAAAAATTCAGACAATAGCAAGTTTTGGAAACCTCAGAAATCGTTGAGTGAATTTAAAATGGTGCATTGACTTTGAAAATGTTTGACATTCGCTCAAAATGCTAAACTTGGAGTAGTCACCTTATGACTTAGAAAATAAATTTCTAGTTACCAAAGAGAAATGAAAACATAAGTCTACAAAGAAATGCATGTGAATCTTTATAACAGCATTATTCATAAAAGCTGAAAAAGAAGATAACCTAAATGTTTATCAACTGGTGAATGGATCACAATATTTAGTACATACATATAATGGAACGTTTTTAGACAATAAAAAATAAAATGTCAGTACATTCTACCTCATGGGTAAACCTTGAAATACTATGCTAAGTGAAAAAAGCCAGTCACAAAAAAAACTCACCATGCATTAATCCATTTGTATGAAATTTCTAAAATAGGCAAATGTACAGAGAAAGAAAGTAGATGAGTGTTTTCCAAGAGCTGGTGGTGGGTAAAAGGAAAAGTTAGAATGTGATTGAGGGTGAGGAATGACTGCTAGTCTGCTCAGAATTTCTTTTGAGGCTGTTTAAATAATCTAAAATTAGATTTTAGTGATGGCTGAGCAACTCTGAAGATACTGAAAACCATTGATCTATCTGTGCACTTTACATGGGTAAATTTTACATTATGTAAAATGTATCTCAATAACGCTATACAATATTACTGTTTTTGATTATTAAAAATTATAAATGGTCCATCTTCATTGCTTTTTACCTCTTTATCCCTTTCTTCCTTCAATACATATGTATTTATGCATTTATAAAATAATATTTACATTTAACTGACTTGGTTATTTGCACCTTACTATTAATCGCTATCTTTATCACTGTCCCTTCTAACTATTTTTGATATGGTCCTTCAGACTTCTTAGAGTGAAATATTTCTGCTTAATTATTTATTTTATTTTTATAAGTAATCGCATTCTTTCAAAACTAGTAGTCATATGAAAATTGAAGGGCATACAAAACAAATACAGTCTTCATTAGGTTATTATAATTTGCTTTGACTTTCCATGTATACCTTCTATGACCATGTGGCCTGAATATTTTGAAGACCAGCATCTCTGATCAAGGTCAAAAGGTACATAATAATAATATTCAAGTGAAGTTCACTTTGTAATATGTGAACCCCGAGTAAAGTTAGTGCTGGAAGTGTTAAAACATTATTTGTAACAAAATATCACATACAGCATTGTCTAGTTGACAGAAGTAGAAATCAAAATTTAGAGAAGCTCTATTTAACAAGTTCTAATTTATGAAGAGATCCCCATTAATATTAAAATATTGAGCTTATTAGTCAGTTACAAGCCTTTATGAATGATTCAGAATAAAACATCATAGTCTTATCTCTATCTGCACATATAGATATTTACAAAGCCAACTGAGTTGACTTATTTTTTTTTAATTTCTAATTAACACATAATCATATATATTTCTGGGGTACAAGATGATGTTTCAGTGCATGTATACATAGTATAATGATAAATTGGAATAATTACCATATTCCTCACTCTAAATATTTATCATTTGTTCGTCATGACAACATTCGAAATATCTTTTATACTTAGTAAGTTTCTTAGCTATAAGTTCACTACAGTAGCTAAAATAGAATAGTTAACCTAGCATCATATCAATAACATTCCTTATTTAACTATTTATTTTCTTGTCTTCAATTTCCTTTCATTTTCTCAGTTAATCAGACCTTACTGTTTTTTAAATTCATTTTGAATGGCCTAGCATTTAGAGCTTAAACATAATTTATAACCTTTCCAAAGAAGCCATCTTACAATCATGTGGTGGCAATTAATCAGCAGATTATTAATGACCCTGGATGCATGTAACCTTAATTAAAAATCTTCCTTGGCATAGAGAAATGAGGTAATAAGAAACAGTAGAATTTCAATGAAGCTTAAAAAAAACGAGTATTTTGGACTGCTTACAATGGTCTCTTCATTAAAATAAAGAGAAAAATCTAGAAAAAATCTAAATAATAACATTGTAATATGTATTATATAGATATATACATACATATATTAGTCAGGGCTCCCTAGAGGGACAGAACTAATAGGATATATATATATATATATCTGACCCCATATATATATATATATATATATATATATGGCTTTATTTAGGAGTGTTGACTCACACAGTCACAAGGTGAAATCTCACAATAGGCCATCTGCAAGCTGAGGAGAAAGGAAGCCAGTCTGAGTCCCAAAAACTCAGAAATAGGGAAGCTGGCAGTGCAGCCTTCAGTCTGTGGTCAAAGGCCCAAGGGCCCCTGGCAAATCACTGGTGGATGTCCAAGAGCCCAAAAGTTGAAGAACTTGGAGTCAGGTGTAGAAGAGCAGGAAGCATCCAGCACAGAAGAAAGATGAAGGCTGGAAGTCTCAGTGAGTCTGCTCATTCCACTTTCTTCTGCCTGCTTTACTCCAGCGTTGCAGGCAGCTGATTAGATGATGCCCACCCAGATTGAGTGTGGGTCTGCCTCTCCCAGTCCACTGACTCAAATGTTAATATACTTTGGTAACGCCCTGACATACACACCTAGGAACAATGCTTTGCATCCTTCAATCCAATCAAGTTGACGTTCAGTATTAACCATGGCAATACGCATATACACATATGCATTTGTATAAAGCAAAAAGTTACATTGCAACATTTTAATGTTATAAAAGAAAGGAATGCATGCCCGGGAGTAAGTAGGCTTTCTTCTAAAACACACCTGGAGGCGGGCAGATCACGAGGTCAAGAGATCGAGATCATCCTGGCCAACTGGCCAACTTGCTGAAACCCCGACTCTTCTAAAAATACAAAAATTAGCTGGGCAGGGTGACGCGTGCTTGTAGTCCCAGCTACTCAGGCGGCTGAGGCAGGAGAATCGCTTGAACTCAGGAGGCGGAGGTTGCAGTGAGCCAAGTTGGAGACACTGCACTCCAGCCTGACGACAGAGCGAGGCTCCATCTCTAAAACAAACAAACAAACACCTCAATCCCTCAAAAAAGGGTGAGCTTCTAAGAGCTCATCCTTAAAATGAACTGTGTGGTTTGCTTTGGTAAAACTTATTTGCAATTGCATTAGACTTTCGTACTGTGTCCACCTTTTCAAACAAAGAGCACAAAATATTTTTAGAAGTCAAGTGAAGCTATGCTGGTTAAATCCTTGCTATGGAATTAGATAAGTCCTAGATTATTTATTAAGTCTATGGGGAAGTGAAAACAAGCTACATTCTTAAAAAGACCTTGTAACTTTATAGAAAGCTACCCAAAATATACGCATGAGAATGAATCAGGCGGAAAAATTCTAAATGGATCTGGCTCTAATCTAGAAGAAGAAACACAGTAACTGAATGAATAATAATAATTAAAAAAAACTTTAAAAAACACAATGGAAATATTTACTACATTTAAGTAATCATTTAAAAAAATAAAATCTAGGGTAAAAGTACGATTAAAATTCTAATAACATAATTTTGCATATAATAGTATTTAAATATTTTGCATTACAATTTAGTCAGGGCCATTTTTTTTTTTTTTTTTTTTTTTTTTTTTTTTTTTTTTGAAATAGTGCCCTAGAAAAGCAAGCACAAAAAACAAAAGTTAAGACTGGGAGATGGTAGTCAATCTCTTACTTTAAAAAGGGCTGATAATATTTAAATATTTTGTATTTTATAAAAAAATACCCTACATAGTTTTAGAGATGACATCTATAATGTCATCAAACAGTAATAAACATAAGTTCTTATTTAACATTGGTGCTACTAACATGCACTCATTGTGATAATTACAAATAGAATAAATTGTGATATTGCAAGCTATAACGTTTTATCTTTTCAAGACCAGCATTTTAACAGAATGTTCAAATTGAATCTTAATATGTTTATAAATCCCATTACTAGATAGTGGATCCGAGAGAACAACTGAAATAAATGATGGAAGTACCCTTATTTCCAGGTCACTTTTCTATATGAATATATTTATGAGGCCAGCTTTGTTATTACAATAAACAACAAAATCATTGAATTTCTTGGCATGCTAAGGGTCTCTTCCTGTTATTGGCAGAAGAGCCAAGGTAAATATTTAATTTACCTACTAGATTTTGTAGATATTTTTATTATCTTTCAGTTGCAGAGCAGTAAGAGGAACAAACCTGTACTTAAATTATTTTTATCTGAATTATCAGTTTTGTTATCAGATTATGATTCTTTAATGTTGCTATTCACCAGCATGATTGACAAGCATGCTTAGAATGTAAATTTCCCCTTTTCCCACTGTCTGCTTAATTTCTACTGACTTTCTGTATTTGTGTGTGTGTGTGTGTGTTGGGGGGGTGTGTACATGC
Source organism: Hylobates moloch (assembly GCF_009828535.3). Classification (NCBI taxonomy): domain Eukaryota; kingdom Metazoa; phylum Chordata; class Mammalia; order Primates; family Hylobatidae; genus Hylobates; species Hylobates moloch. The sequence continues at coordinate 1,289,024 of NW_026652305.1, forward strand.
ACCTGTATGTATGTGTATGGTGGGGGTATTGGCCTTTTTATCCTAATATGTCAACGCTTCATGGCAATTTGGTTTATTTTCCTCTTCTTGTTTTTTACCTTCCAGTTAAATTCTGTGTCAGGAATCCAAAGAGAGCAGTCTTCTTCAGAAACTTTGGAATTTTTAACAAATTTACAAAGTCTATTTTGATTAGAGTACCCGATTCACAAAGAAAACAGCATCTCCTTAGGAAGGTGACTAATTAGCACTGAAGATTCATTAGCATTGACTTCTACTAGGACAATATACTTCTATAGAAAAGCCTCTTTATGTATTTTTATTAGTCCATTCTCATGCTACTATAAGGGCATACTCGAGACTAGATGATTTATAAAGGAAAGAGGTTTAGTTGACATGGCTGCAGAGGCCTCAGGAAACTTACAATCATGGCGAAAGGTACCTCTTCACAGGACAGCAGGAGACAGAATGAATGCCAGCAGGGAAATGTCAAAGCCTCATAAAACCATTAGATCTTGTGAGAACTCACTATCAGGAGAACAGCATGGGGATATCTACTCCATGGTTCAATTACCTCTCAATGGCTCCCTCCCACAACACATGGGATTATGGGAACTATAATTCAAGATGCAAGTTGGGTGGGACACAGCCAAACCATATCATTCCACCCCTGGATTCTTCCAAATCTCATATCCTCACATTTCAAAACATAATCATGCCTTTCCAAGAGTCTTCCAAAGTCTTAACTCATTCCAGCATTAACCCAAAAGCCCAAATCCAAAGTCTCATCTAAGACAAGACAAGTCCCTTCCACCTAGGAGCCTATATAATCAAATTCAAGTTAGTTACTTCCTAGATACAATGGGGGTACAGGCACTGGATAAATATACCATTACAGATTGGAGAAACTGGCCAAAACAAAGGGGCTACAGGCCCCAGGCAAGTCCAAAATCCAATAGGGCCATAATTCAAACCTAAGGCTCGAAAATGATCCCCTTTGACTCCATGTCTCACATCCAGGTCATGCTGATGCAAGAGATGAGCTCCTAAAACCTCAGGAAGCTCCACGCCTGTGGTTTTGCAGGGTACAGCCTTCCTCCCAGCTGCTTTCACAGGCTGGCCTTTAGTGTCTGCAACTTTTCCAGGCACACAGCAAGCCGTTGATGGATCTAACCATTCTGAGGTCTGGAGGATAGTGGCCTTCTTCTCACAGATCCACTAGGCAGTGCCCTAATGGGGACTCTGTGTGGGGCCTCTGACCCCACATTTCCCTTTTGCACTGTGCTAGCAGAGGTTCTCCATGAGGGCTCTGCCCTTGTAGCAACGTTCCGCCTGCACATCCAGGCACGGCAATATATAATCTGAAATCCAAGTGGAGCTTCCTGAACCTGAATTCTTGACTTCTGTGCACCCACATACTGAACACCATGTGGAAGCCACCAAGACTTGGGGATTGCACACTCTAAAGCAATGGCCCGAGTTGTACCTTGGCCCTTCCAGTCATGGCTGAAGCTGAAGCCGCTGGACAAAGGGCACTGCGTCCTGAGGCTTCACAGAGCAGGGGACCTTGGGCCTGGCCCAGGTAGCAATTTTTTCCTCCTAGGCCTCTGGGGCAGTGATGGGAGGGGCATCCCTGAAAGTCTCTAACATGCCCTGGAGACATTTTTCCCATTGTCTTGGTGATTAACATTCTGCTCCTCATTGTTTAAGCAATTTTCTAAAGCAGGCTTGAATTTCTCCCCAGAAAATGGGTTTTCTTTCCTATTGCATCACCAGGCTGCAAATTTTTCAAACTTTTATGCTCTGCTTCCTCTTGAATACTTTTTTGCTTAAGAATTTCTTCCACCAGATACCCTAAATCATTTCTCTCCAGTTCAAAGTTCCACAGATCTCTGGGGCAGGGGCAAAATGCTGCAGTCTTTTTGCTAAAGCATAGCAAGAATCACCTTTATTCCAGTTCACAACAAGCTCCTCATCTCCATCTGAGCTCACATCAGCCTGGACTTCATTGTCCATATCAATATCAGCATTTTGGGCAAAGCCATTCAACAAGTCTCTAGGAAGCCCCAAACTTTCCCACATCTTCCTGTCTTCTGAGCCTTCCAAGTCTCTAGAAAATTCCAAACTTTCCCACATTTTCCTGTCTTCCGAGCTCTGCAAACTTTTCCAATCTCTGCCTGTTACCCAGTTCCAAACTCACCTCCACCTTTTCAGGTATCGTTATAACAGCACTTCACTCTTGGTACCAATTTAGTGTATTAGTCTGTTCTCATGCTGCTATAAGAACATACCTGAGATTGGTAATTTATAAAGGAAAGAGGTTTAACTGACTCACAGTTCCACAGGGCTGGAGAGGCCTCAGGAAACTTAGAATTATTGCAGAGGGCGCCACTTCACAGGGTGGCAGGAGAGAGAATGAATGCCACCAGGGGAAATGCCAGACATTTATAAAACCATCAGATCTCATGAGAACTCACTCACTATCATGAGAATAGCATGGGGGTAACTGCCCCCATGATTCAGTTACCTCCCACTGGGTCCCTCTCACAACACGTGGGGATTATAGGAACTACAATTCAAGATGAGATTTGGGTAATAACACAGCCAAACCACGTAAATATTCATTAATTTATTTGTTAAATTCACTTTGAAAACTGATATTTTAAAATATTTTCATCTGTCAGACATAGTTGAATTACAACAGAATATGGCCAGTAGGGCTTTTTCCCTTTCCAGGAGATTTGATGGAGAAACCTTTTAACAGGTGTCTCATGAAATTTGGCTCAGTTAGCCTGAGGTCTCTCAAGAGCCTACAGTATTAACAGAAAGGAGAATACTTACGGAGGAAGAAGGGAGGGGAGCACAAGAAAGAGAACTGGTCCTTATATGCCTGTCAACTCTCACACTAGAAATAACAGCTTGACAGTACATGTGATCAGACAGAAGCATTTAGGACTACTGTGGATCTTTAATTTAGTTCTTTTAATTGAGGTGTTTTGCACTATAATTCATTCACAGAAAGTAAAGTAAGAAAAATAAAAACAGGCAGGTGCTGTCCTCTTTATTTAAGTAGAATAGAGGACTTCCTCTCCCTGCCACACCCTTTCCCCTGTGTATAATTATTTCATTAAATGGTTCATATGTATTTCCACCCTTAGGGCAGATCCACTTTTATGAAATAATATTCCTCCTGACCCACTCAGTAGAAATTAAATTTTACTCTACTACCATTCACATGTTAAAGATGCAAGAACTAAAGAGCATGAAGTCAAGCAGCTCACACATAACTCCTAGATGCATGACTAGAAATCAGGTCATCTTATCATGATATAGAACTTGGAGTTACAATGAGACAATATGTAGCATAAATATTCATAATATATTATAGATATATAAATATGCTAATTAGCCATGTAAACTGAATATTTTGAAGTGGAACCATAAGGCAAACTTATAAAGGCACATGGTGTGAAGTTATGCATTCATCGTAGCTCATCACAGCAAATCTTCAGAGCTGGATTGTGGAAGTGCTGCTTTGCAAACCTTCAGTTGTACTGCTTCCTTAAGATGGGAAAATGAACCTTTGTGAGACAGTAGTTATTTTTCTTTTCTTGCTAGATGTCTAGTGCCTAAACCAATGCTTTTTCTGTAATTGGCACTCAATACATAATGGTTAAACAAATGAATAAGAGGCATGGAGTGTAAGTCCACTCTGATTTGTTCTTGCCGGAGTAACCGAGCAATGGAATAAAAAGCATGATAAATTGTTCTTACCTCTTTTCAGCAGTATCTCCCTGCTCTTTCCCTGCAGTACTTCCCCTCAACACACTGCCTCTTCCTCATCTAGCCCAGGGTTGTGTTTGAATACTAGGTTTGACTGCCAAATGCAAGCTAAGCAAGTAATCAGGCATAATTGCCTGTATTTTTACCACCCACTTCCACCAACTCATACACACTACACACGTTAACTTACCCCTAAAGGTATCTTTAGAAGAGAAAGAGGAAAGCAGATACCATGCAGGAATCCACTTTTTTTTCAATAAAATCTGCATATAGCTGATACATAGGAGTAAAAACGATAAAAGTTATTAATATCGATAATTGATATTCATAACCCAGATCATAAAGAATGTTTAATAATAAATAGTCACACCACATTTATTTGTGGGAAAATTATTTTGTCCCATAATAACAGCAAAAACAACAGCAAAAGTACAGAAAAAGCCTTTAAGAACAAAATAAAGCTTATGTTAGGCAATCTAAATTATGAATGAATATCTAAAAATGTATCATAAACATGCTCTTTTTTGGAATTTCATTATTGCTCTACAATTTATAGTATCTTTTTATAACATTTTAATGTTACTTTCAAAAAAATATATGACAGCTCATTAAATATAATAATGACCACATATCTAGAGTTACCTTTTTGAAAAAACTTTTAGTGGTCCTTATATTAATACTTCACATGTATTGTCTTTCAATAGCCTTGAACATTAAATAGAATAAACAAACATTTTAAGACATTTTTCTCTCCGAAGGCATATCCTATTTGCCCTGGTCAGAAAAATCACATACTGATGCAATTAAGCCAGGCAATTGTTACCTGACTAAATAGATGAAACACATACCAATGCAAAAATGAACTTTGTAAAACAGGTGGCCCAGTTTAATCAGCTTCAAGAGTTCATCCAGAATCTTTTGCCAATCTTATCATTATCTATCTTCACAATCTGCATTGTTTTGATACAGTAGTAAAAGCAGTGTCTTGGGTAGTGAAGTTCATTAAAACTTTGCAAGTTTTTAATCAGGAGGCTAAATTTTGGAAATGTTTCTCAGTACTTGAATTCCGTTAGAGTAATTTGCAAAAGAAAAAGACACAGGCTGAGTGTCCCATTTAGATATGACAGAATGAATACAATAAGAATTAAGAAATTGTGATACAGTTTTAAATTGATTGAAGGTAGATGGAAAACTGAAGATATAAAAATAGCAAATTAAAAGGAACAGGTATGAAATAATGTTGGACAGAGTGGTAGTCAGGTTCATGACAATAGCATGAAACACAATGTGGTGACTAATGAAATAAGCAGGGCTGGACGTTCCTATCTCTGTGCCTCTTCTGACTTGCATACCTTCTGCTAGCACCTTACTTATCAGAAGTGGAGCTCTGCTCAGTTTCTAAGCCATTACTCTTGACCTGGGCAGTGAATGCTTTAATGGCATCAGTCAAATCACATTACCATTTCTATCTAAACACAATTTTGTGGATGTGGTCCATAAGGGCTGCACTGGGTTACTTTTCAGACATTCCTAGGCCATGAATGCACAGGTTTTTCTAATACAATTTGTCTTCTGTTTTGGTTAATGGGGCATGCTAATTTCTAGTGAATATGGGGTCCTAGGTATTTATTATTTCACTTATTTGATAACATAATGAGAAAATATTAATAAACAACAAATATGTGGCAAGCTCTGTGCTGGATACTGGGAGATAATAATGAACAAGACGCAGAGCAGACCCTTAGGGAGATTAGAAATGTAGATGTAATGCAACAGGCATTTATACTGCAGTCAGAATAACTACAGTCAGGGTAGGTATAAAAATCTGTGTAAGCTGTGCAAAGAAAAAAAAAAAAACAGACATCTAATTCAATCACATGCATCAGCGGACTCTTTCTAAAGTATACAAGTTGAGAACTGCAGTAGAAGAAATTTTCCAGGAGAAAAAGGAGAAATTAATTGAGGACATTCCAGGCAGAGTTCTAGAATGTGCAGTAGCAGTTCAGACCTTCGTGTAATAATTTTATTCTTGGATTTAGCACTTCTTTAGGATAACTACAGATAACAGCAAAAAGGCAAGGGAGACAAAAGAATGGGAGGAGAAGGAAAGAATGAGGCAGACCCATCAGTGGGACTATCAAAAACAAATCCAGATGTAGGTGATGATTTACCCCAAAAGACTTGCAACAGGGAGGAAACGCTAATCTTAGGATGTGCAAATATCTTATCTAAAAACAGAAAAAGCTTTCTTTTATAGGGAAGGATAAGCAGGGATAGCAGGAACTTGAGAATAACCTGGACATCTAGATGGGGATCGGTAGACAGCATGATTGGGGTGGTTCAACCAGAAATGTTTCTCTTTGTGTGGTAGTTGTTGGAATGAGCTGTTAATGGGGCAAATTCTGTACCTTAGTGCTTGCTTAGACTTGGGGTTGAACCAAGTTTAGGTTCAGGGGTCTGTAAGGAGAGGAGAAGCATGATTAAAGTTTGCTCAAGCCAAGTCACTGTGTACTCAATGGACAACTGGATTGGACAGGACTTAAGCAATCTGCCTGCTGAGTATTTGCCAGCAAATTCTTCTTAGTAACTGAGTCCTATTCTCTCACTTTGTAATGAGCCAGGCAACTCTGAATAGACTGATTCCTCGGGCCCACAGTGCCACCACCCATAGGACTTTGATCTCTTGCATCCAAGCTCTACGACAATTGATTTGAAAAGTTTGCATGCCCTTGTAACACTGTGCACTGGTAAATGTTATGCCCTCAGTGGTAACTTTCCTTCCATACACTACTTGGCTTGACATCATCTTGCTTCAGCTCTCAGCCAACCTTTGCTGCTAAATTACCAGCCTGACTCAAGTCATGCCAGGGACATGCTTCTCTGCAGCTCTCTATTAACATATCGCTTTATTGTGAGTAGTTTTGGGAGGCCCTAGAGATCCTCTTCCTTGCTGCCAGAATTATTTCAGGATTAGCAATTATAATGGCAGAAATAATACTGTATGTGCTGAAATGTGATTTCATATCTATATATGTTGTTTGCATATTGGTCTGGATTATAGCTGAAAAGAAGATTCAGGAAAATGTATGCTAATCCAGAGTTAATTTTTTTTATATTATCTATTTAAGGTAAAAGTACATTTAAGTCTTAATTATTCAGACTAGGTTTGCATTTTGAAGCCATATTTTATCTAAACCTCAAGCTATTCCCCAGGCCAAGATAATCAAACTTTGGAGAAATGCTCAACAAAACTTATAAATTGCAATTTCATTCTGAATTTTTTAAAGAATTTTTTGAAAGAAATAGCACTCTGCAAAAACTAAGGTAATTTTTTAAAGTCTTATTTATTTTTAATAATTCTAGTAAAGTTTATTCTTAGTAGAAAAATAAAGACCAAATAATATACCATATTTTGAAAAAATTCAGTTTCATTAATGCACACTCTGACTAAACTAGGTTAACAAAGTATTGCCTAACAGAGGAAAACATCTTTAATGATCAAATAAGACAGGGTTGCAATTAGCTCTGAAAAACTTTTACATTATTAATTTGCTTGGCAAACCATTTCTTCCTAGGGAAAAATTATTTTCAGTCTTTCGGACTCCTTTTCTCTGGAATTAGTAATTTTAGATATTATGCCAATTCAGTTTAGCCTGATACACTTATGTATTAGACAAATCAAGATGGGCAAACTAAATATCAATTTGCTGCAGTTGTGAATAAGAATGGCTATTTTTTTTTTGTTTCTTCTTCTAATTAGAACCTGGCTTAAGGTAAAAAGTAAAACCAAGTTTATCTAATTTCTGTACTTGAAGTTGAGGAAGTAGTTGTTGCAGAACCTCCAGAATGAAGAATCATTTGAGGATAGAAGCCAGGACAGAGCCATCACTTCTGAAGGCAGAGACAAAGAAAAGGCCAGCTGCCAAGGGAGGGCAGGGCAGGGAAAGACCCATAACAGAGGAGCAGAAAAGGCTTCTGCCTACATCTCCACCGTAGCTGCTGTCTTCAAAACTTCATTGTCAGTGATAGAATGATAGGAGGGATGAAGAAACAGGACTGGAGGTGCTGTTAATATCTTTTCAAATTACAGTATAACATAAAAGGGACTCATATCTGACATAATCCTTACAGAGCCATAGCTACAAGGTTTCAGTTATGCAGGATGAGTGAGTTCTGAGGATCAAATGCACAGCATGGTGATGATAGTTAAAAATACTGTATTGTATACTTGAGATTTGTTAAGAGGGTAGATCTTAAGTCTTCTCACCACAAATAAATAAATCGTAACTATGGCAGATGATATGCTAATAAGCTTGACTGCAATATTCATTTCACACCATATATGTCTATCAAAACATCAAGTTCTACAGCTTAAATATATGCAATTTTTATTTTTCAATCATTCCTCCACAAGGATGAGAATAAAAACAACCACCAAAATTTAATGCAAGCCACATAAGTAACTTCATGTTTTCTAGTAGCTATAATAAAAAAGTTAAAAAAAGAAACCTAAGAAATTAATTTTAATCATTTTATGTTTAATTCAATTAATCTCATTATCTTTTCAGCATGTAACACAACGTATTAACAAGAGTTTACATTCCTTGTTTTTTTTTTTTTTTGGTATAATATGTCTTCAAAAGTTGGTGTGTGTTTTATACCTGAGGCACATCTCAGTGTAGACTAGTCATATGTCTTTGCCCAGTAAGCCACATTTAGCTAGTGGCTCTCCTATTGGAAACTAAACAGAGATTACTGCAAGATTTCCCCATGGCTATGCACTACATTGTGGTTCATTTGCAGAATACTTTTTCTACAACTGCAACTGCTAAGAAACAAAGCCAAGACGGGACTGAAATTTGCAAAGAAGTTACTAATTAGCAAATTAATTAGCTGACCACAAATTATTTGGAGTACTCTACATTGTTCGATGACTGCTTTTTTGTTTGTTTTCTATTTTAACTAAGAACATGTCTTGTATTTGCAAAGAAGCACTTTTCAAACTCTTTTATTTTTATTCCCAGTAGATTGATTTTCCTTAGGTTCTCTTAATGTTCTCAAGTTTCTTTTTCTTCTAAAATATTTCAAAATATTTTAATATTATCTTTGTAGTTGTTAGATATTTTGTATGAGGAAAATAATATATTTATGTTAATTTTTACAGAGTGGTGGGATTATTAGGATTATTCAAAATATATGAAAAACTTCATAAATTATGATTTCTCTAATACGGTTATACTGTAAGAATTTAATAATATGAAGAAATATTATGGCTGAAGATATCACAGAACGAATCTCTCCCTAAAAAGTTCTGTGCCTATTTTCAAGAAGAGAATGCAGCTTCCAGAGAGAGTATAAACACATAACAGGAATGTAGAGTTGTTTTGTGTTCTTTCTTTCCCCTAAAATATTGTCTTTAATCCACCTGAAAAGTATAGTGGCTTGTAGGGACAGAGAGAGAATGAGAGACGGATTGATTCTTGGATATCAGAGTAGAAGTACTGAATCAGAATCTCTTGAGGTGGGCCTCTGGAATTCTGCAATTTGCATTTTAAATAAGATTTTCAATTGATTCTTATGTGCTTTAATGTTTGAGAACCTCTAGTTAAAGAGAATATTCATGGACATTATTTAGCTATATTTTTGCGGGGTCCAGAGAGGGGGTTTAATTTAAGTAGGCAGCTGTAATTTGCAGAACATGTTCTGAGTTAACAAAGACTGATAATTGATTCTGTACTTATAGTACTTTAAGCATTTGCATAATCAAAGACTAAAGAATCAAATGGAGATGCCATGTGGTGTCTTCCTGCGGGAATTTCCAAAGCCTTAAGGTAAATAGTTTAGTCATCATGATATCTCTTACATATACATAGATAGACAGATCTATAAATAAATAGATTACTTCCTCCCATCCCTCACCTTTTACATTTATTAGTAACCAGAAAAAAAGATCTTAGTGTATAAATAAAAAAATTGTGCTTGTGCAATAAATACTTTCTGGCTTGAGAGAACAGCGTTTCTTCTCTTCAAGGAGTGCTATATGGGAGGCCTGGAAAGTTAAAATACATTCCATTTAAAGTCATTCAATGATACCTACTGCCTGTAGCATTTAACACAAACTGTTCTAACATTGACACATATTTCACAGGATAAGGCCCCAAACAGTCTTTCTGAATTTTCTTCTCATTATTCCTTTCATAAACCCTGTGTCTACTTAGCTGCAATGGGCTTGACTAGTTCTTAATTTAAAGTCTACTCTTTTTTTTAAATTTAGGATACATTTATCAATAGTGTAGATACACAATATTTAAAAATCAAATGATTATACAAGGATTTAATTGAAAAAAGCAATCTTTCATGATCCTTCACCCATTTCCTGAACATCAGAAGCAAATGCTTTGAACAATTTAGATTTCTTCTTTTTATTATGTTACATCTCTAGTTTACAGTAACATACTTATTTGTTCTTTACTTTTATAATGATGTAGCACTCACTGCTTCACAACCTGCATTCTGCTGCCATCACCATTCAACATACTACTGTTCACCTATTTCCACAGAAATAGTTGTATCGTAATTTATGATTATATATTCTCCGTATTATGACTGTTCACATAAGAGGCACAATGCCTCCAAGTTCTTTGCTAATGCATAGCAAAAGTGACCTTTACTCCAGTTCCCAATAAGTTCCTCATTTCCACCTGAGACCTCCTCATCCTGAACTTCGTTGTCCATATCACTATCAGCATTTTGATCACAATCATTTAACAAGTTCCTAGAAAGTTCCAAACTTTTCCTCATCTTCCTGTCTTCTTATCAGCGTTCTAAACTGTTCCAACCTGTGCTTGTTACCTAATTCCAAAGCCACTTCAACATATTCAAGTATCTTTATAATAAGTACTGCCTCACTCCTGGGTACCAGTTTTTTGTATTAGTTTGTTCTTGCACTGCTATGAAGAAATACCTGAGACTGGGTAATTTATAAAGAAGTGAGGTTTAACTGGCTTACAGTTTTGCAGGTTGTAGAGGAAGCATATCAGCTTCTGCTTCTGAGGTGGCCTCAGGAAACTTACAATTACAGTGAGAGGTAAAGGGAAAGTAGTCATCTTACATGGCCAGAGCAGGAGCAAGAGAGGGAGGTGGTGCTACACACTTTTAGACAACCAGATCTTGTGACAACTCACTTAGTCATTATAAAGAGAATAGCACTGAGGGGATGGTGCTAAACCATTTATGAAGGATCCACTCCCAGTCACCTCCCACCAGGCCCCACTTCAACATTGAGGATGACAATTTGATATGAGATTTAGGCAGGGACACAGATCCAAACCATATCAGTGTTTGTAGTCCCAGCTACTTGGGAGGCTGAGGCAGGAGGATTGCTTCAGCCAGGGATGCTGAGCTGCAGTGAGTCATGATGGTGCCACTGCACCCCAGCCCGGGTGACAGTGAGACTCATACTCTGAGAAATAATAATAATAGAATAAAATATGATTTTAATGGAAATTCTGAAGCATACATATAGTTACTTGCATAGTATTAAATAATTGAAAACAGCTGGATTTTTGTTATATACTATTACACATTACCATTTCTAGAAATATCTTCTAAGCAAATAAATGAAAATTTCTTGTGTGGATTAATGCCCACAGTCAAGAATTTTTTTTTTCTTTTTTTGTGAGACAACTGAAAAAATTATGTAGGCACATGTGAAATACTCAGCAGCCACAAAAGTCAGGCTTCATGGTAAATTGGACCATTTCAAAAACATGTCTGGATTTAACACCAACTCATGTAAAATGTTCAACATTCTTTGAAGTTACTATCAGTTTAGCATTATTGTTAACTTACTATTCTATCAGAGACAGCATCTAATGCTATCTAATCATGTTTGTGACTTAGGTTCTCTCTGTCTCTTACCTTTATGCAAACTATCTCTTCTACTCTTCCAAGTGTTTTAGTTCCCTCTTTGTGCCTTCTTCTTTACAGACCCCTGAGTAAGGATCCAGAAATTCTACCACTATTTAGTGACCATTTTATGCAGAATTCTCATATCTGCCACCTTAATTTATTTATACCCCATCAATTGAGTGGAGCACAGTCTCAACTGTGATATGAATTATAAATAATTTACACTACAAAACATCAGTGGCTGCTTCTCATGGAAAAGGTAATAGGCATGAGAAATACTTACAGTGTCATGAACAATCTGAATCAGTGTATTATGCACCTGACTCAATATATTATGCACCTTCTCTTGCACATTGTCCCTCCAAAAGAGTCTCTTGGTAGTCTCATCAGCTTTACAAAACTACTATTTTCTTTGTTGATATTGCAAAGTGTTCAGAATATGGGACCCAAGATAACATTGTCTGAATTTCAGTATTGGTAGTACGCCATGCTAGCTAAGTTATATTTTCAAATTACTTGGTTTTTCAAAGTCTTGTATCGGTTGTTAAATAAGGAAAATAATAGCATCTACTAGATAAGATTGCTTTGATTATTAATTGCAATAATACAGGGAAATATTTAGTTCAGATATAGTAAGCACTCAATAAATACTAATTATTATTAGTATTATTTGATTTTCTATAATGTTCACTTCACTTCACATGCCTGGTACCCATATAAATAAGTAAAATAATCACTTGTCTCTTAAAAATAATTTTAAATTTTCAATTTGAAATAAGAATGGAATTATAAATAATAAAACAAAAAGTCAGAGAGACAGTATAGCATATCTTAGCATGAATTTCAGTAATACTTGAAGTCCTAGATATTCCACTTGTGATTAGTGTGACAAGTGACATTCTTTATGATTGTGCTACAGGAAATATCTAAAGGGTTCATAGTATTCATTCAGCGATTAGTAACTACTACAGATAGCTAAGAGACATATATATACGTATCAATGATACTGATGCTGCTGAATTTAGTGTACTTGTATTTTGTTGAGAATTTTTACATTTATGTTCATCAAGGATATTGGCTTGATGCTTTATTTTTGTGTTGTGTCTCTGCCAGGTTTTGATATCAGGATGATGTTGGCCTCATAGAATGAGACAGGGAGGATTCCCTCTTCAATTTATCAGAATAGAAATGGTAACAGCTCTTCTTTATACATCTGGCAGTATTTGGCTGTTATTCTGGTAGGAGGCTTTTTCTGGTTGGCAGGTTTTTTATTAATGATTTAATTTTGGAACTTGTTATTGGTATGTATAGGGTTACACATTTTTCAGGTTCAATCTTGGGAAGTTGCTTGTTTCCAGGAATTAATCCATTTTGTGTAGTTTTCTAGTTTGTTTGCATAGGGGCGTTCACAATAGTCTCCAAGGGTTTTCTGTACTTCTGTGAGGTCACTAGTAATGTTTCCTTTGCCATTCCTGATTGTGATTTTTTGGATCTTCCCTCTTTTTTCTTTATCATTCTAGCCGAAAGTCTGTCAATCTTATGTATACTTTGAATGGACAAACTTATGGTTTTGTGTTCTTTTGTATACTATTTTTTGCATCTCAACTTTTTTCACTTCAGCTCAACTCTATGCTACCTTCAAGAGACCCATCTTACATGCAATAAAACACCCACAGGCTCAAAGTAAAAGGATTGAAGAAAATCTACCAAGCGAACAGAAAACAAACAAACAAAAAAGCCGAGGTTACCATTCTAATTTCAGACAAAACAGAGTTTAAACCAACAATAATCAAAAAAGATAAAGAAGGGCATTACGTAATGGTAAAGTGTTCAATTCAACAAGAAGGCTTAAGTATCCTAAATATATATGTACACACAACACAGGAACACCCAGATTTATAAAACAAGCTCTTAGAGACATACAAAGAGACTTAGATAACAACACAGTAATAGCGGGATATTTCAATATCCATGGACAGTATTAAATAATTCATGGAGGCAGAAAATTACCAATGATAATCCGGACCTAAACTCAAAACTTGACCAAATGGAACTGGCAGACATCTACAGAACTCTTCACCCAACAACAACAAAAAATACATTCTTCTCATCTGCACATGGCACATGTCTAAAATCGACCACACAATTGGCCATAAAACAATTTTCAGCAAATTCAGAAAACCAAAAATCATACCAACCACACTGTCAGACCACAGCACAATAAAAATAGATATTAATATTAAGAATATTGCTCAAAACTGTACAATTATATTGAAATTGAACAATCTTCTCCTGAATTACTTTCAGTTAAAAAATGAAATAAAGGCAAAAATCAATAAATTCTTTGAAACTGATATAAACAAAGACATACATGTCAGAATCTCTGGAATGCAGCTAAAGCAGTATTAAGAGGAAGGTTTATACTGCCAAACGCCCACATCAAAAAGTTAGAAAGATCTCATATTAAAAACCTAACGTCACACCTAGAAGTAGAAAAATAAGAACAAATCAACCCCAAAGCCAGCAGAAGACAAGAAATAACTAAAAATAAAATAAAACAAAACTGAACTTTAAGATACTGAGTCATTGAAAATATTTTAAATGGCCACAAGGTATCATAGAAAATATTTTAAATGGCCACAAGCTATAGTACTAATAAGAAAAAAATAAGCAATGTAATAATTATTTTAAAATAACATTTGAATTTCAGGATTGCTGGCACCTTATTTTGTTAGTTTATTGCTTTTTCCTGAGGATAAGAATATTGAAAAAATGCCAGTGATTATTAACAGATGATTAGGTACCAAGCTCAAGAGGAAAGGCAAGAATCTAAACAACATGATTTCTTTAAAGCTGATGTTGACAGCCATGAACCTATTTTTAAAATGGAGTATTTGAAGAGAAATTTTTCAGATACATCATAGTTGAAATATGTTTACTTTCTATATTAGTTGTTGAAATTTCTGAAAATTAGTATAGTGATATGCAAGAACAACAAAGACTGAGTCTACAGCTTCACAGTATAAATAGGTGTGTGGTTTAATCATACTAGTTTAGACTCTCTGGAATCAAATTGTCAGGACAGAGACTTGACTGTTCCTTTCACTAACTGTAAGATACTGGGCAAGATTGTCCATTTTCCATACTTGAGTCTCTTCAACTCTAGACTGGGTATTATAATGGTTCCTACTTCATGGGTAAGTTTTGAGTATTAAATGTGATGTTATATGTATAATATAACCTGGGACTGTGCTTAGCAGTCCTAGATACAGAATAACAGTGACTTAAGTGATGTAAACAAGCAAACACACAATAAAGTTCATTTATCTTTCATGTAGAAACTAAAAATCATGTGGAATCTGGCAGTCTAGTGTGGATATGGCAGTTTGCTTCATAAACTACTTGTCTATCCAGGCTTTTTTGCTCAGGAACAAATCATCGTGCATACATCTACTCCTTCTGCCTCTGTGTCTACGCATCAGGTTACAGGAAGCGGGTAAGGGACAAGGAAACAGGACAAAGGATCGACAACTAGTGTCTCTTAAGAAGGGTTCCTGAAAAGATCCACATGACTTCTGCCCAACTTCACCTACCCCAGTAACCAAAATTTGGTCACATAATACACTTCTCTACAAGAAAGCTGGACAATGTGATGTCTATTGGTTTGCTTATGTGCCCAGCTAACAATCGGGAGTTTAAATTCCATAGACTACAAAGGAAATAGATGTTTAGGGAATACCACTCTCTGTCATGCAATAGTTTTCAGCACAAACTAAGCGCTCAATTAGATGCTTGTAAAATAAGTATATTTTACTCACATTATGCTGGACTAATATGTAGTGAGTTAACTCTTTGAATGAGTCCATTTTTGTTAATTACATTAGTTAAACTTGCTAAAGAGTGAAAAGAAAGCATCTTTTTTCATTCTTTCTTTTTTGCCTTAGAAATATTAAAAAAGAGCAGTTACCTTCTCCCTTTAATGATGAACACATACTTAAGTTCAGTATTGCCAAGAAGTTTTGGAGGGTAGTATCTATTAAAGTAATAAACAGATGTAGATGTGGGAACTGCATTGCTCTCTGGAATTCAGATTCCAAAGGGGAATTCGTTTAGGAAAAAGAACTAAAAGCATATTCAATCAGACTTTTCAAAGGGATCATCATAAGCAGAACTATATCTTTGTTAAAAAAAAAGTAGTCATGATTGCAGAAAGTTGAGTTTAGAAGAATAGTCAATTAAAATGGATACTGATTTCCCCAGGTGTATATAATATATGTTATATTTTGATGTATCCTTGTATGTGTGACAATGTTTTGTAGCCTGAAATAATATAATACACTTCCATCAGAGGGCTATCTTTTTCACAAGAATGTGATAATCATATTTCATTATCCAAAATATTTGGCCTTTATATTTCACATTGTGGAATCAGATGACTGGCCCTCACTTGATTATTCTTTATTATCCTTAACCACTGCAGAGGAGGACAGAAAGAGGGATGTGATTAATACTTTAGTCAGTGAAATGTCACATAGCAGAAGACAAGCACAGTGATTGCAAAGCAAACTGTTATGTCTATCTTAGGCTTTCTATTCATTATTTATGTAAGATATAGGTACTCTATTGGCTTATTATTGCTCAAAATTATTAAATGTTAATAGTGAAAGACAATGAAACAAAGCTATGGTATCTATGATATAATTGTGTATATTCATACATAATTCATTATAGATGCATCTCATATTGTGGAGTGAATGGTATAAAGAATAAAAACAGGAGGAAAGCAGTAAAATAGAAAACAAAGAGCTTGCTAGCTGGGACCAATTTCCAAAATTCAAATTTGAAAGAGAAAGGCTTTTATTCCAAAAGTTTAGCAACCAAGTCATCTGCTGCTAGAAAATGGAAGAATCGGTGTGTTTCTAAAAGGACACCACAAAAAATTAGATGCTTTTTATATGAAAAGAAAAAAAAGAAGTGGCAGATTTCTGCATCTCTACATAGTACCACTTAAACTTTCAAGAACACATTTTGGGCAAAAATCTGTTCCTTAATTAAGGGCAGATACAACACGTGAATAAATGATAACACTCTCAAACTATGGGATAAATAAAGTTAACCAGCTGTATTTAACCTAATCTTAAAAGGACAAAAGAGATGAACATCTGCTAGGACATCAGTTAAAGTCTAGATTCCAGCTATGGTGATTTTATTAGGCAAGCAGGATCAAAGATGACTAAGTCTAAGCAATATTCTAAATGAAGCTGCCCACAGATGCTCTAAATTAATCAAAATATCCTGTGTTCATTTTTGTGAAGCCAAATGCTTACCCACATAAAAATAAAAGAGAAACCAACAGTACATTCATATCTAACATATATTTTCCCAAGAAAAAAATGTTTTTAAACCATCAGGACAAATGATGTAAATTTTCAATGTAATTTGACATTATGCTTATGTAGTGCAAGTGTGTCTTTAAACAATTGAATTGGGGTCACTGTGAATAATACATCTATTTTAAAATTACTAATCTCCAACTCAGAGCAAAGGAATCATATCTTTTAGAACATAGGCCATTGAATGCAGATTTTAATAAGTTTTCCAAGAGATTCTCATTCTCATCAAAGTCTGAGAATCACTTTTTACACTATAGTATATTCTATTACCTGAAGTTATATAATTTTAATTAAATTGCTACTCTTTATAACAAATCATCGTCATGCATAGTTGTTACAAGTATTAGAGAGCTATTGCTGCAATAATACTGCATAACAAATAACTCCAAATTTCAGTGGCTGTACCAAAACAAACCTTCATTTTATATTTTCATATAGGTGTATTTGGGACCAAGGCATATTTGTTTTAAGAACTGGACTGGCTGGTCTTGGTTCCAGCCTTCAAGTCCAGTTGAAGTCTTCTTCATGTGCCCACTCTGGGGTCCACATGTGTCTTTCCAGAGAACACAGGCACACAAAAATAAGTGTGTCTGCACACACACATTGAGTGTCTCCTCTTGCTTCACAAGTTGGTTTTCTTGTTTGTTCCATCAGACTGCATCTGTTGGTCTAATTGCCTGCTATCATCCACACGGAGATTTTTCCTGTTGTCTCTCTCTTTTTTTTTCCAATTCTTATGCAAAATTTTATCTCTTCAGATATGTCCCTATCTTCACCCGTTCCAATGTACTCCTTAGCCTATCTTCTAATTCTATTTTCTTCTTATGACTTATAATTACTTGAATGTTTTATTTATTTATTTATTGTTTTAAAGCTAATACTTTATTGAGATGTAATTTACATCCATTAAAATAAAAAAATCCTAAAGACATACATCATTTAATTTTGAAATTGTAAAATTGTAAAAATTGTAAAAACACATGTATCAATTACATGGATGAAGACAGATAACATTTCTATGATCCCAGAAAGTTACTTGTACCTCTCTCTAAGCAATGCACACTACAATAGGTCTGTACTCATCTGATCGCTATTACTATAGATAAATTTTGTGTGTTCATTAAATTCATATAATTGAAATCATACAGTGTGTATTATTATTATTATTATTATTATTATTATTATTATTATTTTGAAACAGAGTCTCGCTATGTCTCCCAGGCTGGAGTGCAGTGGTGCAATCTCGGCTCACTGCAACCTCTGCCACCTAGGTTCAAGCAATTCTCCTGCCTCAGCCTCCTGAGTAGCTGGGATTACAGGCACCTGCCACTGCGCTCGGCTAATTTTTGTATTTTTAGTAGAGACAGGGTTTCACCATCTTGGCCAGGCTGGTCTTGAACTCCTGACCTCATGATCCACCCACCTCAGCCCCCCAAAGTGCTGGGATTATAGGCATGAGCCACTGCACCTGGCCCGTTGTGTATTATTTTGCATTTCACTTCTCTCACTATCATGCTTTTGAAATTCACAGGTGGTGTTATTTGCATCAATTCTTTTTTCCTTGTTAACTCATTGTATAGATATATCATAGTCTGTTCATTTATCTTCTAATAGATGGCTGATTTTTTTTCTTCTAGTTTCTGAATATTATGAATAAACCTGCTGTGGACATACTTACACATATCTTTTGTGTAAACTTAAAGCTTTTTTTTCCTCTCACATAGTAACTAGGAGTGAAATTGCTAGGGTGTAGGGTTGATATCTATGTAACTTTATGAGAAAATAAATACATTTCCAAAGTAGTTATGTCATTTTTTTACTCTCACTAGCAATGTATAAAAGTTCTGAATACTCTGTATCTTTGCTAATACTAATTATTGCTGGCCTTTTCAGTCTTTTTTTATTCTGGGTTTTAAAATTGTACATTGTGATTTTAATTGACATTGTTAAAAAAATATTAATGTATATCACTGATACGGTTAGGCTTTGTGTCCCCACCCAAATTTCATCTTGAATTGTAAAGCCCATAATCTCCATAATCCTCACTTGTGAAGGGAGAGACCAAGTGGAGGTAATTGAATCATGGGGGTGTTCCACCTATGCCATTCTCATGATAGTGAGTTCTCACGAGATCTGATGAATTTATCAGGGACTCTTCGCCCTCCACTTGGCATGTCTCCTTCCTACTGCCTTGTGAAGCAGGTGCCTTGTTTCGCCTTCACCTTGCACCACGATTGTAAGTTTCCTGAAGCCTCTCCAGTCATGCTGAACTGTGAGTCAATTAAGCCCCTTTCCTTTATAAACTACCCAATCTCAGGCAGTTTCTTATAGCAGTATGAAAATGAACAAATACAATCACCCTTCCACATGTTTCTTGTGAGTCACTTATATCTTTTCGGACATACTTGTTCTAGTGTTTGACACAAATTTTAGTGAAAAGGTTTATCATTTTAGTACTAACGTGGAGGAATTATTTTTATATTCAGGGTATGAGTCCTTTTGTAGCATAGCTATTACGAATCATTTTGTTCAGTCTATTTGTGACTTTTCACTGCCTTAATAATATTTTTGGTGATTAAAATATGTTAATTTTGGTAAAATACAAATGATTGCTTTTTCCCTTTTTTGCTAAGTGCCTTTTGAGTTCCATCTAAGAAATATTGACAAACCAATATAATAAAAGTTATTACTTTGTATATTCTACCAAAACTGATGTAGCTTTAGTTTTTTTATTTTATATGTATAGATTTTGAGACAGTATCTTGTTCTGTTGCCCAAGCTGTAGTGTAATAATATGATCACAGCTCACTGCAGCCCTGACCTCCTAAGCTCAAGTGATCCTCCCGTCTCAGCCACCAAAGTAGCTGGCACTGCAGGTGCACCACCTTGCCCAGCTAATTTTCGTATTTTTTGTAGTGACAGGATTTCCCCATGTTGCCCAGGCTGGTCTTGAACTCCTGGGCTTAAGTAATCCACCTGATTCCGCCTCCCAAAGTGCAGGGATTACAGGCCTGAGCCACCGCACCTGGGTCTAGCTTTAGTTTTCAAAATTTTATCTATTATCCATTTTAAGTTGAAATTTCTGCACATGGTGACTTAGGGTTGGGAAAAGATTATCGGGTTTTTGAGTGTATATATTGAGGTTATTAAGCATAATTTTTAAAAAAGATGTAATTTTCCCATTAAATTGCTTTGATTCCTTTATTAAAAACTAATTATCCATTAGTTCGTGGATCTACTCTTGCCTCTATTTGCTTTTGTTGATCTGTTCATCTATTCTTACATAAGTGTTAAGCTCTCTGAATTACTATAGTTTTGTAGTAACCATTGTAGTCAACTCTGTTCTCCTTCACTATTCCCTTGAATATTCTAAATCCTTGATATTTTTAAAAATATGTTTTATATTCCATCTGCCAATTGCTACATATATTTTTTAGCAGAAATACATTGTCTCTGTAGTCAATTTAGAAAGAAAATTATAAATTGACAATATTGGGTATTCTTAACCATAAAAATTTAGCTAAGTCTTCTTTAATTTAACTCAGTAATGATGTTTTATTTGTTACATATCTTTTGTTACACTTCTAAAGATTTCATGATTTTTATACTATAGAACATATTTAAACATTTTTACCACTGTTTTTAATACCTAAATATAAAGTTAGTTTTATATATTTACCTTTACTTTCTGCTAAATTTATCTACTATTTCTATAAGTTTTTCATTTTTAATTTTTTGTTACTGTTTATACCAATACTGAATTAGGGCAGTTTAATTTCTTTTCCAACTTTTATGTCTTTTTTTTATTTTCTTATAGTACTAGCCAATATGTACAGCACAGGGTTTATACAAACGTGGAAAGGAAATATTCTACATTTAGACTTAAAAGTAGGAGTAAAATATTAACTGTTTTATCATGCGATATGATATACTAAAATAAATTATATAGATACTCTATAACAGATTAATTTTCTACTATATTTCCAGATTGCTAGTTTTTCTTATAAATGAATATTAATTTTTATCAATCCTGTTTCTTCATCTATTAAGATGATTATATATTTTATTTATTTTGCTAACATGCTGAGTTATTCTACTTTTTAATATTACTTCAGTCTAACATTACTACTGGGATAAATTTCACTTGGTCATGATATATAAATTTTTTTATATATTGTTTTATAGGATTTGCTGATATTTCCTTTTTAGATTTTTCTGTCTATGTTTTGATAAAAGTTGCTCTGAAATTTGCTCTTCATATAATATTCTTTTTAGATTTTAGTGTAAGAATATTTTAGTCTTTTTAAGACTGCCATAACAAAACACTACATCATGGGTGGCTTAAACTATAGAAACTTATTTCTTACAATTCCGGAGGTAAACATCCAAGATCAAAATGTTGGCAGAGTTGGTTTTTCCTGAAGCCTCTTTTGCTTGCTAATAGTCACCTTTTCACTCTGTCCTCACATGGCTTTTATCTATGCATGCATACACCTGGTGTCTCTTCATCTTATAAAGACAATAGTCCAGTTGGATTGCTTCACCTTTATGATCACATTTAACATTAAGTACCTCTTTAAAGGTTTACAGTATTACCTCATTGTCCTAACAAATTTTATAGCACCTGGAACAATATCTCCTTTTGCATTCCTGAAATTGGTTATTTGTATATACTGTCTCATCTTCTCAGTAAATCATATTATGAATTTATTTATTAAATTTGGTAACTTTTTCAAATACAGTCTTTTGGATCTATGATTTTTTCATCTGTTTTTCTGTTCTAATAGTTTATTTATGTTCATATCTTTTTCTTTTTACCTTTTAAGTTATTTGCTTTTCTTTTTTCAGCTTCTCATGCCAAGGTTTGGATGATTGATTTTAAAACTGTTTTCCCCAACATCCAATTAATGAGCTTTGAGGTTTAAAAATTCCTACTAATCACTACTTTAATTACATACAACATTTTGTTAGGTTTTGTATTCACTATCATTTAGAAAAAATATTTTCTCATTTTCACTGATTCCTTTTTCACCCATACTTATTTAGAATGGGGTTTTGTATTTCCAACTTTTGATGGATTTCTAATAATTTGAAGTAGTTTTTCAGTTTGTTTTTATTCATTCAGATTATGATATCTATATAATTTCTTTGGAACTCATTTTATGCTCCATCTTGTAGTGTATTTTGGTGAACATTCCTTGAGTGCTTTAAAATAATGTATATTATTCCATTGTTGAATGTAATGCTCCATATCCACAAATGTGAATGTGGTCACGTTAGATAATGTAATCCTTCTACATCTTTAATGACATTTTGTCTACTTGTTCAAGAAATCACTGAGAAATTAAAATTAGTGATACTATTATTATTATTTTGAGAGGCATGGTGTCCCTCTCTTGTCCAGGCTAGAGTGCACTGACACAATCACAGCCTGCTGTAACGTGGAAGTCCTGGGCTCAATCCTCCCACTTCAGCCTCCTGAGTAGCTATAATTACAGGCACACACCACCACGCCTGGCTAGCTTTTACATTTTTTGTAGAGAGGGGATCTCACTATGTTGCACAGGCTAGTCTCAAACTTCCAGTCTCAAGTGATCCTCCCACCTCTGCCTCCCAAAGCACTTGGATTACAGACGTGAGCCACTGCACCTGGCCAAAATCTTAAATTTAGTTATTTTTCTTTTAGAACATTTAATTATTCTCTTATGCATTTTAAACCTATGCTATGAGATGCATGCATATATAAGACAGTTATGTCTTCCTGATGAACTGACCCTTCCGTCAAAAAATCTCTCTTTCTCTCTCTGGTAATATCTACTTTTTAGATATCTACATAGGGTTCTCTCTATAGCTTTCTTATCATTACTGTTTGCATTACATATTGTTTTTCATCCTTGAACCTTCGATTTCCTGGTATCCTTATAATTAAATTTTGTCTCTTATAAACACCATATAGTTGGATGTTGTTTTTTCATCCAGTCTGGCAGCCGTTGGCTTTCAAATGTAGTGTTTAGTGCCTTTGAATTTAATGTAGTTAGTGAAATGATTGATATTGTTTATAATTTTGTAATTTATTCTTCTATGTTTCCTCCAGTCTTGTATTTTTCCTGACTTTGCTTGAATTAATCAGGTATTTATTCACTTACTGAATACTCTCATTTCATTTTCAAATTAATTTTTAATTTATGTGGGTACGTATTAGGTGTAGATATTTATAGGGTACTTGAGATATTTTGGTACAGCAAGAAATGCGTAACACGCATCATAGAAAATTGGGTATCCATCCCCTCAAGCATTTATTTTTTGTGATACAAACAATCCAATTTTATCTTTCAGTTAGTTAAAAATTTACAGTGAAATTATTATTGTCTATTACCCTTAAATACTGTCTTACTCATTTACTCTGTATATTTTTTGTACGTATTAAACATCCCACCTCTCTCCTGCCCCCTCACAACCATTCTCAGCCTCTGGCAACTAACATTCTATTTTCCATATCCATGGTTTTAATTGTTTTGATTTTCAGGTACCACAAATAAGTGAGAATATGTGATGTTTGACTTTTTGTACCTGGCTTATTTTACATAACATAATGACTTATGGTTCCATCCATGTTGCAAAAGACTGAATCTCATTTTTTTATTGTTGAATAGTACTCCATTGTGTATAAGTGCCACATTTTCTTTATTCATTCCTCTGTTAAATCTTTAATCCATATTAATTTAATTTTTGTATTTGGTAAGAGATAGGAATGCAGTTTCATTCTTCTGCATTTGGGTGTCCAGTTTTCCTAGAACCATTTATTGAAGACCATCCTTTCCCCCAATGAATGTTCTTGGCACCTTTATCAAAAATGAGTTTATGTAGAGTTTGGATTTTTCCCTATGTTCTTTATTCTGTTACGTTGGTCTATATGTCTGTTTTTGTGTCAGTACCATAATATTTTAGTTACTATATCTCTGTAGAATAATTTGAAGTTGAGTAAATTATTTCCTCCAGTTTTGTTCTTTTTGCTTAAAATAGCTTTGGCTATTCTTGGTCCTTTGTAGCTCCATATAAATTTTAGAAGTGTTTTGTTTCTATTTCTGTAAAGAATATCATTGGTATTTTGTTAGGTATTGCATTGAATCTATAGATTTATTTGAGTAGTATGGATATTTGAATAATGTTGATTCTTCCAATCCATGAAGACCTTTCCATTTTTTGTCTGTCTTCAATTTCTTTAACCAATGTTTTATAGTTTTCATCATAGAGATCTTCCATTTCTTTGGTTAATTGCTAGCTATTTGACTTTATTTGTAGCTATTGTAAATGAGATTCCTTTATTGATTCTTTCTCACATTGTTCATTGTTGGCATATAGAAATTCTATTGGTTTTTGTATGTCAATTTTGTATCCTGCAAGATTACTGAATGTCTTTATTGTTTCTAATAGTTTTTTAGTGGAGTTTCTAGGTTTTTTCAAATATAAAATCATATCATCTGTCCACAAGGATACTTTTTTCTTTCTCCTTTCCAGTTTGGGTGCCCTTTATTTTTTTCTCTTGTCTGATGGCTCTAACCAGGACTTCTAGTACTATGTTGAATAAAATTGGTGAAATTGGACAGCCTTGTACTGCTCCAGGTCTAAGAAGAAATGCTTTCAGTTTTTCCCCATTCAGTATGATACAATTAATAGCTGTAGTTCTGGCCTATATGGCTTTTATTATGTTGAGGTATGTTTCCTCTATATGCATTTTTTGAGAAATTTTATCATGAAGGGATGTAGAGCTGGATCATATGCTTTTTCAGCATCAGTTGAAATTACTGTATGGTTTTGTCCTACATTCTGTTGATATGTCACATTGATTCATTTGCATATGTTGAACCATCCTTGCATCACAGGGATAAATCCCACTTGGTCTTGATGAATGATCTTTTTAATATATTGTTGAATTCAGTTTACTAGTATTTTTTGAGGATTTTTGCATCATTATTCATCAGAGATACTGGACTTTTCTGACAGTATTCATTTTATTAATTATTGGTCTGTTCTGATTTTGGATTTCTTCATGGTTAAATCTTGATAGGCTGTATGTGCCTAGAAATTTATTCATTTCTTTTAGATTTTCCAACTTATTGGAAAGTAATTGCTCATAGTAGCCACTAACGATTCTTTGAATTTCTGCGGTATTATTTGTAATGCCTCCTTCTTCATACCTGACTTTATTTATTTGGGTCTTCTCTTTTTTTCTTAGCTATTCTGGCCAAAAGTTTGAAATTTTTTTCATGGATATTTTATATTGTTTTCTTTGTTTCAAATTTAATTCTGCCCTAATCTTTATTGTTTGTTTTCTTCTACTAAATTTAGATTTGGCTTGCTCTTTCTTTTATAGCTCTTTAGGATGCATTATAAGGGTATCTTTTTGAAGTTTTTCTTCTTGTTTGAATTGGCACTTATGGCTATAAATTTCCCTCTTAACACTGCTTTTGCTGTATCCTATAGGTTTTGTTATGCTGTGTTTCCATTGCCATTGTTTTAAGACATTTTTCAATTTCCTTCTTAATTTCTTCATTGACCCAATGGTCATTCAGGAGAATATTGCTTAATTCACATGTTTTCTTATAGTTTTCAAACATTTTCTTATAATTGATTTCTAGTTCTATTCCATTGTGGTGAGACAGGATGCTTGATATTGTTTAAAATTTTTGGAATGTATTAAGGCTTGCTTTGTGACCTAACATATGATCCATCCAAAAGATTGATCCATGTGCTAAGAAAAAAAAATGTGTATTCTTCAGTCATTGGATGCAATGATCTATAAATATCAATTACGTCCATTTGTTCTACAGTGACAATTAAGTCCAATTTTTCTTTATTGATTTTCCATCTGGAATATCTGTCCAATGCTGTAGGTGGGGATGTAGTAGTCTCCAGCTATTATCGTGTTGATGTCTATCTTTCTCTCTTTAGTGCTAATAATATTTGCTTTCTGTATTGGGGTACTCCAATGTTGGGTGCATATTTCCAATTGTATTATATTCTGTTGCTGAATTGAGCTCTTTATTATTACATGATAATCTTCTTTGTCTTTTTATACAGTTTTTTTAGGAAATCTATTTTTTTTCTGACATAAGTATAGCTGCTCTTTCTCTTTTTTATTTCCATTGGCATGAAGTAACTTTTTCCATTCCTTTATTTTCACTCTTTGTGTATCTTTATAAGAGAAGTGTGTTTCTTGAGGCGAAATATCATTGAACCTTGTTTTTTCATCTTTTCAGCCACTGTATGTCTTTTAATTGGAGAGTTTCTTCCATTTACATTCAACGTTTTTATTGATAAGTAGGGAGTTACTGTTGCCATTTTATTATTTGTTTTCTGGTTGTCTTGCAGACTTCTCCTCCTTCTTTCTTTTCTTCCTGTCTTCCTTTCAGTGAAGGTAATTTTCTTTGGTAGTATGCTTTAATTTTGCTTTTTATTTTTTGTGTATTTGTTATATCTTTTTTTATTTGAAGTTACCACGAGGCTTGCAAATACTGTTTTATAACACATTATTCTAAACTGATAATACTGATTCCATAAACAAACAGAAAAGAGAAAACAAATAAAAACTCTACACTGTAACTTTATGTCCCAACTTTTTAACTTTTTGTTGTTCCTTTTTGTGTCTTATTGTGCTGTCTATAAATTAAAAAGTTATTATTTCTGATTGGCTCATTGTTTAGTCTTTGTATTTAAGTCCAGAGTATTTTATATATCATAATAACGGTGCTATAGTACTCTGTTTTTCTTTGTGGTTACTACTATCAGTGAGTTTTGTACCTTCAGGTGATTTTTTTATTGCTCATTAACATATTTTTCTTTCAGACTGAAGAATTTTGTTTACTATTTCTTGTTGAACAGGTCTGGTATTGATAAACTCCCTCAGCTTTTGTTGGACTGGGAAGGTCTTTATTTCTCTTTCATGCTTAAAAAATATTTCTACCACATATACTATTCTAACGTAAAAGTTTTTAATTCTTCAGCACTTCAAATATATGTCATGTCATTCTCACCTGGCCTGCAAACCTTTCCACTGAAAAGTCTGCTGCCACACATATTAGAGCTACATTGTATGCTATTTATTTCTTTGCTCTTACTGCTTTTAAGATCCTTTCTTTATCCTTGACCTTTGGAAGTTCAATTATTAAATGTCTTGAGATTGTCTTCTTTGGGTTAAATCTGCTTTGTGTTCTATAACCTCCTTGTACTTGAATGTTGATATCTTTCTCTAGGTTTGGGAAGGTCTTTGATATTATCCCTTTGAACAAACCTTCTCCCCCATCTCTTTCTCTACCTCGGATTTTAGGCCAATAACTCCTAGATTTGTCCCTTTGAAATTATTTTCTATACCTTGTAGACATGCTTCATTCTTTTGTGTTCTTTTTTCTTTTGTCTCCTCTGACTGTGTATTTTCAAATAGCTGTCTTCAAGCTCACTAATTCTTTCTTCTGCTTGATCATTTTTGCTATTGGGAGATTTTGATAAATTCTCCATATGTCAATTGCATTTTTCTCCTCTAAAATTTCTTCTTGATCCTTTTTGTTTTAATCTCTTTGTTAAATTTGTCTGAATACCTTCAATGTGTTATCTTGAATTTTGTTGAGTTTCCTCAACACAGCTCTTTTTAATTACTTGTCTGAAAGATGATATATCTCTTTTTCTCCAGTATTAGTCCCTGGTGCCTTATTCATTTTGTGGGCTCGTGTTTTCCTGGATGGTGTTGATATTTGTAGGTGTCTGGTCATTGAAGAGTTACGTATTTATTTGTTATAGTCTTCAGAGTCTAGGCTTTTTGTAACTCTCCTTCTTTGGAAGGCTTTTCGGGTATGCAAAGAGATTTGGGCCCCAAACCCTATAACACTGTGTTTTTTGCAGACTTGTAGAGATACTGCCTCAGTGGTCTTGGATAAGATTTGCAAGAATTCTCTGGATTATTAGGCAAATACTCTTGTTATTTCCCCTTATTTTCTGCCAAACAAATAAAGTCCCTCTGTCTCTGCTGAACCTGGAACTGGGGGTGTGGTAATTCAAGCACCCCTGTGGCCATCAGCACTGGGACTGTGCTAGCTCAGACCTGATGCCAGCAGAGCACTGGGCCTTGCCCAAGGCCATTTCCTTCAGTGTGGTGAATTCCCCTAGTTTCCAGGCATGCAGAGACATTTTCTGGGAGTGAGGAATTAGAGGCAAAACCTTAACAATTTACTTGAAGTTATATACTACTGCAGCTAAGCTGGCACTCAAACCACAATATGAAGTCATTTTTGCTCTTCCCTCCCATCCCTTTTCTGCAGGCAAAGGAACATCTCCCTGTGGCCACCACCACCAGTTCATGGGTGGTTCTGCCAGGCCACCAGTGATGTTCACTTAAAGATCAAGGGCACTTCTGTTAGCTTGTGGTGTCACCTTTCAGGTCAGTGGGCTCTCTGGCCAAGGGCAGGTCCAGAAATGCAGTCAGAGTACAGGCCAAAACTGAGGGACCTTAACAGACTTCTTCTTGCTCTATGCCACTATGGCAAAACTAGGTTATCTGGTACACCAGAACACTTCAGCCCACAGTGGTGAAGCTTGCTAAGAATCTCAAATTCTGATGGCTAGGATGGATGATTCCCCTCTGGCTAGGGCTGGTCTAAATGGCCCTCCATTCGCAGGCGCTGGCTGAGTCCAACACAGCTTTCTTCTCTTCTGCAACAGTGCAGCACTGAGTTCAATGTAAAGTCCCCCAGTCATTGTGCTCATCCTCTTCAAAGTCCACAAATTCTGTCTTCATGCAGCATGGCCACTGCTGGAGTGGAGTAGGGGTGGTGTCAGTGATTCAACACTATCTCTCCTGCTCTCCTCAGTGCCTGTTTCAATGATGTAAAATTACAACCAGGTACTGTGATTGTGCACCTGCCTGACTTTTGGTTCTTGTGATGGTGTTTTCTTGTGTGCAGATAGTTGTTAAAATTTGGGTTCCAGGAAAGGGGGGAAGGGCAAGTGGACTAAGAGTGTAGGCTTCCATTCCATTATCTCACCCTGCCCTCCTCTATTTTAACTCTTATTTGATGTTTTTAGCTGTCACTCTTTTTATTACGTGTTTAGTGGTAGATCAAAGGGTGATAATACACATTCTTAACTTATCTGAGTCCATCTTAATTTAATATTCTATCACTTCCTGTATAAAATAAGATCTTATAAGATACATAACAACACAATGAATAAGAGCATACAGACAGTTCTTGTTTTGCACAGTTCTGGTATGTAAGAATTTGTTAATACAATTTAATTGACATCAAGTGACATTAACTACACATTTAATATTTTAGATATTATAGTATATTGACTATGAGTAAGCTACACATTTAGCTAGCTCTTTGTTTCACAAACCACTATGTAAATAGCATATGTGCTTCATGCACATATGATGCACACTGGTTATAATAAATTATAACCGGTCTTTTCACTTTTTTCAAATTCTTTTTGTGTTTGGTCACTGTGCATCTGTTATTTACAGGCAGCAAATCTTATAGTTGGATTGTCTACTTATATTCTTGCAATAAGCCCACATGTCATTTTTGAAAAATAAAGAATCCAAAGAGTCATTTGACTAAGAAGTTGAAAAGGCAGCAAAAAAACAACAAATGTTATAAAGTGGCAAATACAGTTTGAATAAAACAAAAATAAAATTGTAGAAGAAATAGCCAGCTATGGGGATGTTGACATTGCTATTATTTAAGAGTCTCAATCTACAATCAGAGAAACTTGAAAGTGAATTTATTAACAAAAATGAAGAAAAGTATTTGAAACAAAAAGGATAAAGCTATCTCAGAAGAAAGGACACTTGCAAAAATATATTTTTTAAAATTCTTACATTAAAGAAACTCTTGGAGATATCTTATGATATTGAACGTGCAAAGATTAAAATGTTGAAGGCTGATCCACACTTAGAAAAAGGGTATGACAATTTGCCAAGACATAGGAAAGATTTTCATGGCATATAAAAATAAGACATATGACCAGAAGGCAAGCAATATTGATACTCTTCTTAATACCTTTGTTTCTTACAAAGAAATAAAACACTTTAGTGTTTCAAATCACCGTGGAACAAATATATATCATTTAACATTTTTTAATTTCCATATGCATATCTGGTTCTAAGCAAGTTTTTAATATTTTGATGCAATTTTTAAAGGTCAGAGAATAGTTATTTTTTTCTCATTGATTTTTGAGGTCATGTTGCACAGTTTCAGACTGCAAAATTAGTACTACATTTAATTCATTTTACTCTCACTTCTAGACACATTCTGTATGATTGTTTTATTTCTATATAGGACTTCATTTAATTTATTTTAATCACTTCCCCACATACATTTTGTTCTGCTGTTGTTTTATTTCTATGTACGTCATATTTGGTGCATTATTATTTTTGCATTAGTGACATTACATTTACTATCTTTTAAACATTTAACATTTTAAAAAAATTGTAATGAAACTGTATGTTTACCAATGTAACTACTATTTGGGTTTTTCTTCATTTTTTAATGAGATCCAAACTTTCATCTGTGAACATTTCTATTTAATCTAAATTTTCTTTTTACACATTAACAATTTCTAATTAAATTTTGGAGAAAATTTTTACTAAATCTGGATATCTAAGTTGACTTTTCTCTTTTGGCACTTTAAAGATGCTGTTTTTTTTTTTTTTTGTGACCTTTACTGTTTTTGATATGAGTCATTGTTCATAATATTTTATTCCTATGAGTATAATGCCTTTTTTTTTATTTGGAAGAGGTTTCCGTTATGGTTTGGCTCTATGTCCCCATGCAAATCTCACCCTGAATTGTAATAATCCCCATATTTATGTCAAAACTTAAAGATACATTTTGCTGGTATGCATACCTTTTTATATGCACACACGTGAACAACTATTCGTTTATTCCATTTTTCTTACATATAATAGACATTTTTTGAGTACCTACTGTATAATAGGTATTGTTCTCAATTATAGATGTATAACACAAGTTAATCCTCCTTAAGCTTACATTTTAGTGAGAAGAGACAAATTAAAAACTAAGAAGTTCATGATAATAAAGAACGATTGTAATACATGCCAAAAAGTTAAGGAGGGGATGGATATGCATTATAATGAGGTAGGAAGGGCTAACGTAAGTTGAGAATTTGGAAGGCTTCTGGGACCTAGGTGAGTAGAGTAGAACCTGAAAGATGAGAGGGAGCGAGAAATGTGAAAAACAAAAGACAGGGAGTTTGGAGGCAGTGTAATTGCCCACCATCTCTTTCTACCGTAATTTATTACACTATCCCCTATTAATACCCACATACCTCACACTCATCTCAGAGATAGCTGTAATTACTTTTGTAGAATCAATTATTAGAAGCAGCCTTTCTTGCCCCAATGGGATTTAAATTTAGAATTTTAAACCCATTTCACTTCAAAGAGTACATTCATTTTTATTCTACCAATTTCAGATATGTTGAGATCAGTTTTAGTATATGTTTATAAACATTATATGTTATGAGCCTTTTCTTTGTAGTTTAAGCTGAAAGATCAAAACGGATTTCTCATTGGTTTAAATTTCATTTATTTGTGTATGAGTGAGAAGGCAATCCTTTATAGATACGTGGATTACAAACAGCTCTGGAGCCAGCCCTTCTTGGTTTAAATTCTAGTCCCTCTAATTACAGGATGAACAACTTGGATAATCTATATAAACCCCATGCATGCCTTATATTTCTTCAGTAACTGAAAATTAGAAATAAGGGTAATAATAGTGCTACATCACAGGATTATTTGTGAATAAAAATAAAACAATAACTTTAAAATATTAAAATATTAGAAGTACACTTGGCTGATAGTAAGCATTAACTTGTGTTAAAAATGCCTTAGTAGTAGTAATAATAATAATATTAATTGAAAATCTGTGTTTATTCTTCTGTACATTTTACTTCATATTGACTCTTTCGTTCTGTGTTTTATTAGCTTTTTTTGAAACATAAGATATTTAAAACTATTTTAAATATTAATGTATTGGTTTAAAATTTTCTCTAAGCTGCAGCAGTTTTCCAAGTTGGTTGCTCATTTAAAACATTAATTATGGAGTAGTTTTTCAATAAAATAAGTTTATATTTTCTAAGTAACAATATTTTCACTTGTAGTTTCTGGCTTTAACATTTTAATAAGTAAGTACTGTGATACAATTTTATTTCTAAACTTCTTCACTTGACTTTCTACTTAATGTTTTTATAAATTAAAACATAAGATCCTTGGAAACCCATATGGATCATATTTTTCTACATGATCTGCTTCAGTATCTATGACAATCATTTCAAACTTCTTTCATATATTGATATGATGAATTAATGGATATTTTAATAATGAATTCTTGGATTTTTTAAATGATACCATTTGTTAAAGCAGAGAATTATTTTGTTACATAAGTAGATTCTATTTGCAAATATTTTATGGATGGAATATATACATGGATATAGATGTATGTGTGTATTTATATATATATATGTAGTCATATATTTTAGTGGTCCATAGTATTCTTTTTTCCTTTTTTAGCAAGTTTTAATTTTATACTTATACTAACCTTATAAGTAAAAAAGCTGTCTTTTTTTCTATTCTAAGGTGTTTTAAAAGCCTAGAAATCTGTGCTCTTGTAGAAGATTTGAAAATACTCTTCAGACTCTAAATAGTCTCTTTTATAATCTTTTAAAGTATATTGGTAGTTGACTAGACTAAAATATCTTCTGAATTTTATTCATAGAAGTCAACTCAACTATGACTTATTTACACGTAATAGGTGCCCAGTGATAAATTAATGTCATAAATTAGTGATCTAAAGAATTATTATTTCAGCAAAATACACACTCATTACTCTCATATTTAACTTAATTCAGAGCTAGTAATACATTACTAACATTTTTGCTAATTAATACACATGTCAATCATTTCGTAATAGAGACTTTTCATCATCTTAACACTGGTTCCCTTTTCTCTTCTACTTAGAGCTTTCTTGGAAGCATCACTGAGTCTTTACAGTCAGTAAATAAATGTGGTAATATCTATTTTGGACTTTTTGAATGTAATCACCACAGCTGTGTTTTATTTTTGGGAGGGTTTCATTTTTCAGCTTATAAAATTGTAGGGAAGATGATGAGATAAGTAGAAAGTAAGTAAAAGCTCCAACTCAAGGATGGGAAACATTTGATCCTGCTCCCAAACGATAATGATAAAGAAAATTTGTTTTACCCCTGATGGAATGGAATTTTCAGATAGAAGAAATAACAAAGGTTTTCAATCATCACGTTCTTCATGCATATTACTGATATTTATTTATTTATTTATTTATTTTTTATTTATTTTTTTTTTTGAGAAGGAGTCTCACTCTGTTGCCAGGCTAGAGTGCTGTGGCATGATCGCCAGGCTAGAGTGCTGTGGCACGATCTCGGCTCCAACTCCCTAGTTCAAGGGTATCTTCTGTCTCCGCCTCCCGAGTAACTAGGATTACAGGGATGCGCCACCAGGCCTGGCTAATTTTTGTGTTTTTAGTAGAGATGGGGTTTCACTATGTTGGCCAGGATGGTCTCGATCTCCTGACCTCATGATCCGCCCGCCTTGGCCTCCTAAAGTGCTGGGATTATAGGCGTGAGCCACCACGCCCAGCCTCATTACTGATTTGAAATTATTTCAGTAACAATCACATGATATTCAGGGATATGTGGATCTCTGTAACTACATAACTTTTTGACAGCTTAGCATATTTGTGGAAAACAAACATGACTTGTATGTTATTCTAAATTAACAAGTCAAGTGACATGATATATATTAGTTGAATGATTAAACAGAGAAGTATTGCCTATTATTCTCCAGAAAAAAAATAAAATGCATGCCAGAAAATTTATTTTTGGAAGGATGTTCCCACATCTACTGTGCCCTTCACATCTATGCTCGTTTTTATTACAGAATCTCTAGTGCCATAATCATATTTTTCTATCAAAAAATTGGGACATAATTATTTATGTTAATTTATGATGTCTTAAAATAGTCCTTAAACTATTTCTGGTTTTAAATGATCTTTTGAAATCTTACCATTGCATGAATAAGACTTGAAGCTTATGTCCCTTCCCCATGAACCTGGGCCAAATTTTGTGATACACCAATAAGAGTCTGGCAAAAGTTGGTTATATAACTTCCAAGGCTCGGTTCTTAAAATCAGTATAGTTCCCACCTCACCTTCTCTCTGTCTTGGAATAATTGCCCTGGGAGTACAGCCACTATGCTGTAAGCTTACTTGGATGGGTAGTCCAAACAACATGAATTGGAACCAAAACTCCAGGACATTAGCCCCAGGTGAGATCTTAGCTCATAGCCAACACCAACCTGCCACCCCGTAAGCAAACTATCTTGGAATTAGATCTACAATGTTCAATCGAGTTGCTTTAGGTGATGCTATGTGGAATAAACAGGTCTTTGACCTATGCTGTGTCCAAATTATGCATTTATGGCCACAATAATTAATTGTTATTTTAAGCTGCTAAATATTGAGGTAGTTTATTTCTCAGCAACAGATACCCAGAATAGTTGAAGTGACAAACATATTTTGCAAACTTTCACCAAGATAAGTAAATAGCTATAGAAATAAATTCAGATGTTTACAATCCCACGATCATTGCATTAAGTTTCAGCCTCCTGTTAGGGAATCCCACATCTGCCATCATTTTCATGAACAGTCCATCTCCTACTCAGTTGATACATGGAAATGTAAGATATATGAGGTGCTTTATATCATGTGAAGAATCAAAATTTTAAGGCAGAAACAAAAATTTTGACTTGACATAAAATTTGCAAAAATGTAACCATCTATAGTGAACTTTACCTGAGTCTCATGCTCTTCGAAAACAGCTATGGTGACAAAAGCCACACTTCTTACCCCAACCTCTTTTCTTCTCCTGTACAAAATTTTTATTGCAAAGAATCTCTCTCCCTAGATGACTCAGAGAAGACAATCATAAATACCCCTTTGTTTACCTATGACAAGGTCAGACACAGACTTTCAAATACTCATCCTGTGTCTCATAAATGTTTAGTTGAATTATTAATATTTGTCTCTAGCAACGAATCTGGACAAAATTCTTGCAGTGGAACTTAAACAACCCTTCCTCAAAGGTCCGTCCTGAGAATCTGCTGATACCAGGGGAAAATATACTCAGGTCAGCTGTCCAATCTCCCCACTTCATCATTCCGTTTCCCCACACCCATTTCTTTCTAGCCTTGTTTACTTCTCATAAAATAAAAGTTGTTTTTTGCCTCACTTTAATACTACTCCAGATCTCAGGGTAAACTGGAGCTTTCTTTCTATGGCAATAGTACTTATCGCCTATCACAACAGTTACTTTCCCCTATTGCAATAGTCTTTTCTAATAAAGCCTCTCCTTTACTTAAGTCTGGACTTGCTTTCACGTGATAGAACTAATGGTAATAATTTGAGAGCTCCCTTTTCCTAGGTCAGGAACATCAAATGAATGATCCATTCTCTCTGATACCGCATCCTGTCTGATTCAATATGATCGCTACATCCACAATAGATTGCGTGCTTCTTGAAGGCAGAAAGGTTAATGTTTTCTTTGTTAGAGCTTTGTATGATCAATCATTTGAAATCGAACCATGCTTATAGTTATGGGGAAAGAAAAATAGGTAGGAAAGATAAATATGGCAGTTTGATAGGCATTTCTCTGAAACATTGATCTGCAAAGATTCTGCCCATGGTTAAAACTGCCTTGTGCATTCAGTAATTTGTCCAGGAAAAAAAAATAAAACATGCAAACAAGGTAACATTGTGTACCAGGAATAATGTATGAGCAGCCAAATATCCTAATCAGAAAATGAGACTTAATGACTTGAATAACTTCTGTGGTGTTTGAAATATGCCAAAACATAATGAATTCATCTGAAAGAATGCCTAATAAAAGACCAATATCCCCTGACAAGGGGGTTGGGGAAGATTAATGTTACTATGCAACAGGAGGTGGTTCTGCATAAGAAAAGTACTATCCACTACCCATTGTGCACAAAATCTCAGGACAGATCCTAGAGTCACTACTTACAAAATGTTTGAAAGCAGAAAAGTAGTGAATTCCCTAACCATTTCATGCAACTGTTAATTTGCATGACCAGAAATACAGACATATTCAATTTATACCAATTTAACACACACAATTTAATATGCACAACGACATGCTGGTAATGTTTAACTGCTAGCCTTCTGAAAGGACAAGAATAAGTTAGAAATCCCATAAACCCATGAATTTCAAAGTTTCTTCCATTTTCTCCCTTTTGTCTTTGTAAAATAAATTATTTTGTTTCCGTGATATAAATATGCTTATATTGTCAATTTCAAACTACCAACTGGAGGTCAATTGTTCCCAGACAACACTCAATATATATGTGCATTTATTTGTGTGCCTCTGTGCATTTATGTGTATGTGTGCATATAAACATACTAAGTATATAAGTGTCCATATACTCAACTATATATTCCGTGTATATTTGATATATTCTGCATATATATTCTATATGTGTGTGTGTTTCATATAAATATATCAATGAAAGAAAAATGTCCATCTAAAACAGTAAATACAGTAAAACATTTTGGTTTTGTCATTAGCTTTATTGAGGTATAATTGATGAATATAATGTGTATATACTTTTAAGATGTATAACGTAGTACTTTGATATACATTCTGAAATTATTGCCACAATGAAGCTAATTAACATATTAATCACCTCACATAGTTACTTTTATCTATTTGTTTTGTGATGAGAAAATTTAAGATCTACTCTGAGCGAATTTCAAATATACAATACAATATTATTAACTATAGTCACTTTGCTTTTACTAGATCTTTTACTATTTATTTTGGTAATTATTCACAGAACTTATTCATCCTGTATAACCAGAGCTTTGTTCTCTTTGATCAACATCTCCTCATTTTGCCCACTCCCTAGCTCCTGGAAACACCATTCTATCCTCTACTTTTATGAATTCAACATGTTTAGATTCCACATATAAGTGAGATCACTTGGTATTTGCCTTTCTGTACCTGGTTTATTTCATTTAGCATAACATCCTACAGTTTCATCCATGTTGTTGAAAATGAAAGGCTTTCTTTCCTTCTTAAGGCTAAATAATATTCTGTTTTATATTTTATAATTTTAAAATAAAAGATAATTCTAAGAGTGCTACCTGAAAACTATGCTGAGAACACTGTTACTTAAGTTGAATTCAATGTGACTACACTGTAATTAACGCATGTTGTGCAGTGTTTTTTGTTTTGTTTTTATAATTTTATATTATGGGAGTTTTGCATTTTTGTATCTATTTTAGGTGTGCAACATGATGTTTTTATATACACATATATAGTTTAGTTATTACTACAATGAAGTCAGTTAACATATCCCTCAATTCACATAATTCGTGTGTGTGTGTATGTGTATTTTTGTGTGGTAAGAACATATAAAGCCTCTCAGAAAATTTCTAGTATACAACACAATATTATTAATTATTATCCTCACACCTTGTATTAGATTTCCATATTTATTTATCCTATATAACTGCAACTTTGTATTTTTGACCTAAACATTACATTTTCTTTATTCATTCATCTGTGAATGGACACGGGTTTATTCCAGATGCTGGCTGCTGTGAATAATGCTGCAATGAATGTGAGAGTACAGATATCTCTTCAACTTACTGATTTCGTTTATTTTGGATGTATACCCAAAACGGGATTGCTGGATCATATGGTAGCTCTGTTTTTAAATTTTTTAGAAACATCCAAGGTGTTTTCCATAGCTGTTGTCCAAATTTACATTCCCACCAATGATATATAAGGGTTTCCTTTTCTCCATATCCTTGCTTAAACTTTCATATTTTGATGTTTTGATAATAGTCATACCAACAGGTATGTGATGATATCTCATTATAGTTTTGATTCACATTTCCCTGATGATTGGTAATGTGGAACACATTTTTATATACCTCTTGGACATTTGTATGTCTTTTTTGAACAATTTCTATTCAGGTGTTTTACATAATTTTGAAATTGCCCTGTCTATGACATTTTGAATAAAAGATTAGGCATGATTTTGAGATATAGGATCAAAAGTTTTGTAAGTGCTACACTTGGGTAATACCTTTATACATATATAAATTAATGCGGTAAATATATTTTACTATATGTTTTAGTAATTATATTTCTAAATATGCAGATGCAGTCATTTTATTTCTTGCTCAAGTGCCCCACAGATTTTTTTGCTGTATATAAATCTATTGTGAATTTTTCTATTATTTTGGTCTGAATTACTGTAGTAAATTTAACGACATGTAATGGCAACATAATCAGACAGTGATAAAAATGACTCTTGGATTTGCCTTCCAGACAA
Organism: Hylobates moloch; assembly: GCF_009828535.3. Taxonomy (NCBI): domain Eukaryota; kingdom Metazoa; phylum Chordata; class Mammalia; order Primates; family Hylobatidae; genus Hylobates; species Hylobates moloch. The sequence continues at coordinate 1,327,574 of NW_026652305.1, forward strand.
ATACATGCAGAGCTTAGAAAAGCCAGCAACAAGCTGTAGCCAACAGAGCTTTACTGCACGTAATTAAGTCAGCATTGGCATTATTATAGTCAAGTGCTTTGGGAATTGAGTTTATTTTTTTTAAAGACAGGGAAATGGATAAGTCTTTGGGAGGTATATGGTAATCTGTGCTGTAATAAAACATATTCATCCAGATGATTGATTTTAAATGGATTTACCAAAAAATGACTATAATTCTATTGCACAAAACCTGAGCAAGAAATGCATATAAAATTAAGATGACTCATGAAAAAGTTGCACTTACCTTGCAAAAATCAAGAGAGCACTTTTTTTCTAATTTTACCTGTCAAATAAGAAAAATCTAATATCTTTTTGTCTCTTTCTAAGTGTACTTTCATAGAACTAAGAGCTAAATTTAATCTCTACTCTAAAAAGAATAAATAAGTGATCTGAAACAAAATAATTTCTTTCACAAAGACAAAAGGAAAAAATAGAAATAAAAAGAAGTTCTTTAGAAGCTACCATTTGTAAGAAATGATCATTGAAAATACTCAATGAATGGCAAAGAAAACATCATTTTGCAGTAATCCTTGGTTAACATATTTATATCTCAAAGAAGTACTTTGGGGCAGGTTATTTTATATTTCTACTAATTACTAATTTGTAGGTCTTAACTATCTCATTTTATTGAATTGTCTTAAAATATTTATGAATTGACAAATAAAATATTATTTCACAAAATTTCACCAAAAATGAAATATTCAAAGGAAAAAAAGGACAGTTGAGTGCCTCTGCAAAGATTTTATTTTTGTTTGTTTTGTTTTGTTTAAGACATGGTAATATGAAAATGTCTTAATATAAAATTGATCCCATAAAAAGGGGATAGGCGGCTTTATATATGTAGTATATTCTGGAAAATCATTTGGGATCAATAGGACTTATTCATTATTAAAGAATATTATTCTTGGCCTCCTCTCTAGCCCTTTACCTCTTCAACACTGCTTGGTTTCTATAGGGAAGCAAACTTTCCCCTTTCATTCAGTGGGCAACATTTTGGAGTTCTAATCCTCTCTAGGAACAGGGCCCTTAATCAGCAATACTAGAATAATCTAGAGTATTTAATAATTTTTAATCTTCTTTGAAATGCCTAGATCAACTACTTTAGACTTTATTGGAAATGGATTTGGGAATCTCTAATTTTAGCATTTCCAGTGATTTTACTTATATTAATGTTACAAAACCACTAGCCTAGAGGAAGATTGAAGCTACCTGTCTTGTGCTCATTACAAATTTTGTAAGAATGGCTCATTAACCTTCTTCCTAAAGCCAGCTTAAATAACAGCAAAATCGTTTAATTAATACAAAATATGGCATAGATGGAAGACTGTGCTTTCACCCCTTTTTAACTTGGATGTAATTAATATTTAATTCTTTTTGGTTGAAATGCTTAGCGGAAATTAGTCATTTGCAAGAATGTAGCATAAGAATATTAGTGACTATCATAAGAGTCAGAATTTCTAGGTTTTAAATTTGTCTCGAGCACTAATTAGCTTTTTTACCATGGGCAACTCACTCAAATTTTCTCTTATTTAAAAACTCATTTTGATTATAGAATTTATACATAAATATGCTATTCTCATAAAAGCAAAATTCAAATATTGCATAGGATCCTTTAACAATCACTCTCAATATAGTCCTATCCCAGAAATAGCCACAGTCATTAGTTTGGTTTATATCTATCCAAATATATGTGGATAGGTAGGTAAATATAATAATAGCCATAAATATAAATATAGATACAAATGCATAACATTGTAAAATATACTTTATAGAGAGCATGTTACTGCACATTTTGTCTATAACTTGATTTTTCTGTTTAATAATAATATGTCTTCTAAACTTTTCTGTATTAGTCCATTGAAAGCACATTATTCTTCTTAACTACTGCATCATACGTTATAACATGAATAACATACAATTATTTATCCATATCTATACTGATAGCATTTAGGGACCTTCTTTCTTTATATTTTTGTTCTGTTTAATTTTTTCTTTTTATTATTATTTTATTTTTTGAGACATAGTCTCGCTCTGTCTCCCAGGCTGGGGTACAGTGGTGTGATCTCAGCTCACTGCAACCTCTGCCTCCCGAGTTCAAGCGATTCTCCTGCCTCAGCCTCCCGAGTAGCTGAGATTACAGGCGCATGCCATCACACCCAGCTGATTTTTGTGTTTTTGGTAGAAATGGGGTTTCACCATATTGGCCAGGATGGTCTTGATCTCTTGACCTCGTGATCCGCCCACCTCGGCCTCCCAAAGTGCTGGGAATACAGGCGTGAGGCACTGTGCCCGGCCTTTACTGTTATTATTAATCCAACTAATGTATATTATTCTTGTGTAAACATTATTGTTGACATATGTAAATGCTCCTCCAAAGTATATATCACAATCTAGAATTACTGGTTAAAACCATGTATGTATCAGATTTGAATAAAAACAGTCAAATTTTCTTCTGAAGTTACTTTACCCAATTAAGGTCCTGGAATCTTAACTGCACGATTGCATCACTCAAGCTTGTTCTTAACTGGATCTGCAGCAAAAATTATTCCAAAATGATCAAACAAGCCACAGTCTTACTCAGAAATTTCACTGGTAGATCCTGAACTTTTTGTGGGATTAACTTCCAATCCACTAATGTGCATATGTCTTACTTAGTTAAGTAGTATACCTACTATTTCACACTTTCTATATTCAGTATTAAGCACTATGTCATCGATGTATTGACCAATATGAGAGACAGGGTTTCACTGTGTTGGCCAGGATGGTCTCCATCTTTTGACCTCATCATCCACCCACCTTGGCCTCCCAAAGTGCTAGGAGTACAGGCATGAGCCACTGCGCCCGGCCCAAGAATATCATATTTTTAGGTGCATAATGGTGATCCTTTGCATGTTTACTGGCTTATATTCTATTCCTTTTGCACATCTGCATTTTTATGCCAAATTAAATAAGGTATGTTTATATATTTCTGAAGAATAAAATTCTTTGTCAGCATTCAGTTTTCTGCATTCCCTTGTGAGTTCAAACACTGGAAGTTATTTCATTAGAATTTACTAAAAATGTTTTTGAGACCAGTTAAAATTGCTGTATAAAATTAATGGTATTGAAGACTTTTACACCATGTATTTTTATAGTAATAACGATTTCCCTAAGTAATTTGACATATGAGTGTGACTGTAAGAAAAACTTCCCCCTTATTTTTATCTAAAGATATATATTGCAGCTATAAATAAAAGTAATGCTTTATCTGTAAGTAATTCATAGTTAAATTATGAAATTTAGGTAAGCAAAATGAAGAAAAACCTGCAATCCCAATTCATATTCCAAATTATTAATATCCTGTAGAGGATGGATGTCAATAATAATGAATATATTTTATAAATACCATTATTCCAGTATGATCTCACTAGAGCTAGTCATACCAAAAATATCATCCTTCAAGAACAGCTGCTTTTATGCCTTGGACGCATATATTCTGAAACCAAAAGGCTCTAAGATTATTTTGAGTCTTACACTGTTTAATAATGTGTTCAAAGCCCTCACATGTTTCTTTTTTATACAGTAGTATTCTAAAGAATGTGAGACAATAAATAACCTTTGTGTAAGATTTAACATTTATGTTTTGATGTTAAGAACATACAGAAACATAAATCATAGAGCTATATTAATATATAAATCATAATATCTCATTGTATAAAATTATTTAATCAATCTTTCATTATGGAAATTTTAAGGTTTTAACAATTTTACTCTTATAGACATTGTTTATGAACATTCTTGTATAGACACATTCACAAACTTGTGTACGTATTTTTATAGAAACATTTTACCATAGTAGATTTGCTTTGTCAAAGAGAATTCAGTTCTCCATTTGAGGTCCTTCTAGAAATATTGTAACATTTCCCCCAATCATGAAAATGAAGTCATTCCTCCAAACCCATTCTCAGATAGTGGTATTATTAGTTCTCTGCATGAACTCTCATCACCAGACAGTCAGATGCACTCACTCCCCAGCTGCTAAGAATGTTAGCTACTAGAGGACTATAGCTACTAACTCTTCTGGAAAATTGATGAGGCCAAGCAGAAACTACCTGATCAAAAAATTTTGATTGGTAGCTTTCTGGAGCCATTAGGCCAATGATTGACTCAACTGAAGGGGTGGTAAGAAAGTTTAGTTATCTCATTTTAAGCTGAGGCTAGCTCCTTAGTGCAGTTTATATAGCAGAGATTCTCATGAGACCAGATTGAAGTTATTTTCCAGGCAAAGCAGCTTATCTTCAGCTTTCTTCCCTTGTACTGCCTTGCTTCTCTTAATCCTCTTTCTGTAGAATTTTATCAACAAATTATCTCCTCCCAGAACTCATATCTCAAACTCTGATAGCAAATGAAGACCCCCATCATTGGTGGGAGGTAGAGTATTGATAGTCTTCAGGAAATTGTAGCAGTGAGACTTCTAAGATTTCTAACTGTGGTAAATGGAGATGGGGTGCAAGTGAATGTGATGTACAACCTGGTACATTGCTGTTAGAATTTGAAAGACAAAGGGAAATATCAAACAAAAAGACTAAGGATTTGGGCGGTTTATTGCTAGGAAACTATGATGCATGAAGCAATCTGTTAATTATCCAAGTGTGAGAGCCAGAGAACTCTTGGACAATATTTAAGAAGGCATTCATCTTCTGCAACTAGAAGGCACACAGAGTTGAAGACCTAAGTGTAAGCAGGATGGCCATAACTTCAAATAAGGTTCAATTCTCAGAGAGGGAAAGAATCCCAAGCCAAAGTCAAGATTTGGGAAGAAACAGGTAGGAAACGTGGTTAGATGTCTTTCAACACTTCAAATAAGAATGACTTTGCATTTCTCTACTCCTACTAATCTACTTGGGAAATTGGAGTTCTCTGTTCTCATAGCTTTAGACTCTGTAATTATAATGCCTCTGGGTACAAAAAAGAGAAGCTTTCTTCGGAGGGCATAGTTAGAATCCCAATACATTTGAAGATATTACTGCTACCTGGCCACTTTGCCCACCTTATGGCAATAGTTTATCAGGCACAGAAAGAAATTATACCAACAGAAGCGTGTGTTGCTTACAAGACCAGCTTCTTAAGACAGCAGAGTATTTATTACAAATACAGAATGGGGTTGGAGGAGGCCACAGGCTATTTCTCTGGTAAACATTACTAAGCTGAACTCTCAGATGACAGCTGCATCAACTGATAGCCATATGACTAAACCATCTTGAATTACCAGGCTTGTTCTGCCTTCAGTGACTGAAGCACAAAAAACATTTTACTATAACTGCATGAGCACTTCCAAGTAAAAAAGTCCAGCCACACCCTTCAAAAATTCCTGACCTGGATCACATACAAAGGGAACCACATCAGACTAACAGTGAACTTCCCAGGAGAAATCTTACAAGCCAGGAGAGATTAGGGGCCTACTTCTAACATTTGTAAAGAAAAACAAATTCAACCCAGAATATTATATCCTCCCCCAAAAATGCACTAAAAGAATGCATTACCTCTAAACCCGCCTTATAAGAAATCCTTAAGGGAGTTCTAAACATGGGAAAAAAATACATGCCACCACAAAAACACGCTTAAAAACAGAGACCGCGGACCCTATAAAGTAAAAACACAATTGAAGCTGCAAAGCAAACAGCTAGTATTTGCACAATAGGATCAAAGCTTCACATATCAATATTAACCTTGAATGTAAATGGTCTACATGCCCCCAGTGAAAAGGAACAGAGTAGCAAATTGAATTTTAAAAAAAGGCCAGCAGTCTGCTGTCTTTGAGAGACCCATCTCACATGTAATGATACCCATAAGCTCAAAGTAAAGGGCTCTAGAAAGATCTACTATGCAAACAGAAAACACAAGAGACATGTTTCTCACGCCCAGCTAATTTTTTGTATTTTAGTAGAGACGGGGTTTCACCATGGTCTCCATCTCCTGACCTCATGATTCGCCCACCTCGGCCTCCCAAAGTGCTGGGATTACAAGCGTGAGCCACCGCGCCCGGCCCTGCCTGTGCTTTTGGGGCATTACTCAAGAAATCTTTCTCCAGACAAATATCCTGGTGAGTTTCCTCAATATTTTCTTTTAATAGTCTCATATTTTCAGGTCTGAGATTTAAGTCTAATTCATTTTGATTTGACTTTTGTACATGGCAGGAGGTAGATGTCTAGTTTTATTCTTCTGCATACAGATATCCAGTTTTTCCAGCACCATTTATTGAAGAGAGTGTCTTTTCTCCAATGTATGCTCCTTGTACCTTTGTTGAAAATGAATTCACTGTAGATGTATAAATTTATTTCTGGATTCTATATTCTGTTACATTAGTCTATGTGTCTCTTTTTATGTCCGCACCATGCTGTTTTGGTTACTATAGCTCTGTAGTACTATTTGAAGTCAGATAATGTGATTCCTCCAGTTTTTGTTTTTTTTTTTTTCTCAGATGGATGTGGCTATATGAGTCTTTTGTGATTACATTTAAATTTTAGGATTTTTTCTATGTCTGTGAAGAATGTTGTTGGTATTTTGTATTGATTGCACTGAATCTGTAGATCCCTCTTTTATGGACATTTTAAGAATTATATCAATTCCTCCAATCCATGAACATGGACTATTTTTCCATTTTTTGTGTCTTCCTCAATATTTTAAATAAATGTTGTATAGTTTTTATTGTAGAGATCGTTTACTTCTTTGGTTAAGTTTATTTATAGGTATTTTATTTTACTTTATTTTATGTAGCTATTATAAATGGGATTAATTTCTTGATTTATTTTTCAGATTGCTAGTTCTTGGTACATAGAAATGTTACTGATTTTTGTATATTGATTTTGTATCATGGAACTTTATTGAATTTGTTTATTAGTCCTAATATTTTTTTGGTAGGGTCCTTAGGTTTTTCTAAATATAAGATTATATTATTTACAACCAGGATAATTTGACTTCTTTCTTTCCAATTTCAATGCCTTTTATTTCTTTCTCTTGTCTAATTGCTCTAGCTGGGATTTCCAGGATGATGTTGAATAGCAGTAATGAAAGTGGGAATCTTTATTTTGTTCCAGATCTTGGAGAAAAGGGTTTTTTTTCCCCATTCAGTATAATATTAGCTATGGGTTGGTAATATATGACTTTTGTTTTTTTGAGATATGCTCCTTTTATTCCCAATTTTTGAGGGTTTTCATGATGAAGGGATGTTGAATTGTATCATATTTTTTCAGCATCAATTAAAATGATCATATTATTTTTTTCCTTCATTCTGTTGATATGATGCATCACATTGATTGATTTGTGTATGTTGTACCATCCCTTGCATCCCTGGGATGAATTCCAGTAGGTCATAATAAAGGATCTCTTTAATGTGTTTTGGAATTTGATTTGTTTGCATCGTGTTGAGAATTTTTCCATCAATGTTCACTAAGGATTATTGGCATTTCATTTTATTTTTTGACGTATCTTTGTCTGTTTTTTTATGTCAGAGTAATGCTGACCTCATAGAATGAGTTTGAATGTATTTGTCTACCTCTATTTTTATGAATAGTTTGAATAGGATTGGTATTAGTTCTTTTTTAAATGTTTGGTAGAATTCAGTAATGAAGCCAACAGGTCCTGGGCTTTGCTTTATTGGGAGACTTTTTATTATGGTTTTGATCTCACTACTTGCTATTGTTATCTTCAGGTTTTTGAATTTCTTCATGATTCAATCATGCTACCTTATATATGTCTAGGAGTTTATTTTCTTTAGGTTTTCCAATTTATTTGCATATAGTTAGATATTAAAGAGTTAGACTTTTTTTTTTCTAATCTTTTCAGTCTGGGCTTGTTTGTACATGTTCTTCTGGAGAAGGCTTTCCAAGTATTCCAAGGAAATTGAGTGTTGTGATCTAAGTCTTTGGTCACTGCAGTTGTGTGTGCATTAGTGGACATCCCAAGCCCAGTAATGCCAGGATTCCTGCAAACTCATAGAAGTTTCATTTTAGTGGTCTTGGGTACATACATCTTTATTTCATATTGTTATAGCGAAGATTAAATTAATTAATACCTGTGAAGCATTTAGGACAATGTCTGAAAAAATACTCCTTTAGGTCACTTATTACCTCAAATATGACTTGTCTCACAGTTCTCTACCCCCTCGTGGCTGTCCCTCTTTCTAACAGCACTTTCTAAGACAGTCTTACTTCCAAGTCACTATCTATTACTTTCTTGTAATTTCTAGTAACATTTACTGATACTCTAAACTATCAACTTGCCTGGACTCTAAAGATGCATTTCTACCAGGTCTCCAGGATCCTCTTCTTCTTCTAGAACAAATATCGCTGAGAGCTTGAGAATGGGAAGAGAGAAGTAACCATTGTATTTGACAACGTAAAAGTGTTTAATATTCTGGCAAAAATTGTTACAGTGTAATTGACCACACACAAAAAAATTAGGTAGCTTAGTAGTGAAAGATATTTATATTTTATCAAATAAGCAATATGAATTTAAATTGTACTCTGAGAATGAAAGCGAATATGGAAAGAAGGAAAGCTGAAGTGCTAATTGCCTCCTATCTTTTAGGTCTGGTGGAGTTTGTTGTCTATTAATGCAAAGTCACAAGTTTCTAGTGGCCTTTTCTGTTTGTGTACCACTCATATTATGATAAGCATTTCTACTCTCCTCTTTGTTCCTTCAGACTCAGGGGTGAGAAGTGCTCCCGCTCTCACTATTCCTGGCACATGGCACTGTCCTTTGTTGGTTTTTTTAAACTCAAACTCTCGCCAATTGTCAATTTGGAATATGCCTTTTTTTCTTCCAGGACCCTGACTAATATAAGATGATTTTTTAAAACTGGAATCTCAGTGGATTATTCTCAACATGGCCAGATGAATGATTTGTCCAGGGACCAATGAACTTGGTAGAATTTCAGATAATATTTGGTTGTCAAGAAAAAATTAGCATAAAAAGTAATAGGCCATAACTGAGATGGGTGGGACTTATTCTAGATAAGATAGTCAAGGACTGACATATGGGAAGAAGGCTACCTTCTGAGAAGGCATCAGCCATCAAGGATGCTACTTTAGCATCTGGAGCAAAATATTCCAGGCAAAGGGAATAAGAAGTGACTCTAAAATAATCAATAATATGGAAATTGTACAGGAGAAGTTGAAAGATGAGAGAGGCAGAAGTTCAGTGAGAAAAAAAAAAAAGTAGAATAGATAAGGTCAAAGGCTTAAGCCATGGCATATCAGACAGGCTAATGTTGAACATTAAAGAAAGTTTCAAATTCTAAGAGTAATAGGAGGCTATTAGATGTATTTAATTAAGAAAGGATGTACACTGATGAGCATTTTAAACAGATAGCTTGCTGCTATTTAGAGAACAGATTGCAAGAGGGAAAGACCAGCAGAACAAATATTGGCTAGTCTGTTACTTCTATAGTACAAGTGAAGGATGATGATAAAAAGAGGACATTCGTGGTGGAGTAGGGGTTTTTTTAATTTTATTTTGATGATGGAGCTATAAGAGTTTCTGATGATAATATATGTGTGGTTAGAAAATAAAGGCTTAATCAACTGGGCACATGATGATCCCATTTCCAGAAATAGGGAAGATTGGGGGAAAATAGATTTGATGGAAGGAAAAAAAATCAGAAGTTATATTTCAGTTATGTTAATTTTTATGTTAATTTGGTTATGATAAGCTTCACTAAATCAGACAAGAATAGAAGGAATCAATGATGTGTCTTTGCTACATCTGAAAGTACTGATTGGCATAGAAACTAGAAGAGATTCCAGAAGAAATCTATTTAGGGAATCTTAAATGGACTAAAGTTAAGACTAAAAAAAATATTCTATATTGCAGTTGACGGAAACTGTGCATCCCTCCAGCAATTCTGGAAGCCACACAGTGCATGTTGCCTACTGTACATAATTCTGGTTTAAGGAGGCCAGAGAGGTGGGAGTGGTGTGGAGCAGGTAGAGTAAGAATCACTGCAGCTTCCTATTAATAATAAAAATGTGCAAGACAATAAGCGTGGCTGCTATACCAAAGAAAAGCGGATTTTTACTCAGAAGAAAATTCTGAGTGACTGCCTCTATCTCTTGTACCTCTTTCCTGTAACCCTATAGCCTTCCAACTTACTGAACTACAATATAAAACTATAGGAAACAATCAGCTTTACTATAAAGCTATAGTAGACTTTTGTTCAGTTTTTCCCTGAATTCGTAGAAGGCTATTGATTCAGAATCCATAGCCAAGCTTGTCCCATCATTTTGCCTGTTTTCATTTAGAATCCTTTCCCTACTAATTTCATAAGTGTCCTTAGTGTTTTAAATACTGTTCTTTGCACCTGATGTTTCAAGTATTAAGCACTTTTCTGACTTGCACTTCCGAGCTGAATTCACCAGCTGGACGCCATTCCAGTCCACTTATAACCCAGGCTCAGAATACCCTCATATTTAGGGAAAGGGCATTTATCATATAACTTGTGACTCTCACCTTTGATGATTCTGTGATCTGTGCTACTGCCTGTAGCCTAGTGTGCATTGTAACTAAGCTGCTAAGCTATATTCTTACTCGTTGTTTTTTTACTCCTACCAGTGAAGTTGACTACGTATTTCTAGTAAAGAAAAAGTTCATTTTAAAATCCACACATTAGCTGACTGGGCGCAGTGGCTCACGCCTGTAATCCCAGCACTTTGGGAGGCAGAGGCGGGCAGATCACGAGGTCAAGAGATCGAGACCATCCTGGCTAACACGGTGAAACCCCGTCTCTACTAAAAATGAAAAAAAATAAAAAATAAAAAAAATTAGCTGGGCGCGGTGGTGGGCACCTGTAGTCCTAGCTACTCGGGAGGCTGAGGCAGGAGAATGGCGTGAATCTGGGAGGCGGAGCTTGCAGTGAGCCGAGATCGCACCACTGCACTCCAGCCTGGGAGACAGAGTGAGATTCCGTCTCAAAAAATAATAAAATAAAATAAAATAGTAAAGTAAAATAAAATAAAATATAAAATCCACACACTAAACATCTCTGTTCTCTGTGGAAAGACACAATTTCAGCATCAATTAAAATATAACTTTATGTATGTAAGATATTTGATCTTAGTGAGGTGTTTCTCTTAATTTCAGACAGTGACAAGACCCAAGATTTGTTTTACTCCAAAGTGAGAAATTATCCTCAACAAAAAGTCATTTCACAGTGAGAATCAGAAGAATATTTGCATTAGAAAACCCTGGGTGCTAGATACTTATTTTTTTCTTTTTCACATGAACTATAAAAACTTACCACAAAAGATTGATCTCCACAACCGCTTGTACTCCAGGTATGTGAACATAAGCACAAATCCAAAGGTCATTAACCAGTCACAGTTTGGTATTTTATCAACATCATGGCAAATGATGTTGCTCATAAGTACCTGAATCTTATGCTTCCATTTTCCAGGATTATTATATATTGCACTGTTCTTACTAATACTCCAAAGACATGTAGAAAATAGAAAAGTAAGTTTGCAGGGGAAAAAAGAACAATGGAATGAAGAAGCAAACAGGGAGTTAAAATAACTCTCTGGAATTGTAGAATCAGGAAAGCAAAGGTAAAGCATTAAAGACTAAGGGCTGCATGACTCCTAAGGGGAAAATGCACGTATTTCTTTTCTTTTACACTGAGATTAAATTTGCTGATATTTTTTCATACTGTGTGTTCTTTCTCGCCCAATCCTCACATAAAATAGTTCAGGGTGACCAATTGCTCTTCTGTGTTGCATTTTAAACAGGTAGATGACTTTCATATGTAGGCAAAGTTGATTCTAGGAATTTTTGTGAGGTAAGAGAAATGTGTTTGAGACAAGGTGTGGTCTCTTCTTCCTAAGTTATCCTCCCTGCATGTTTTTATTTCATCTTAACCCAGAGTCCTTAAATTCTCCAGCCTCAATCTTAATGCACAATTTACTTAACACTTTTGAGTAGAGACACATGGGGAGCCTGTAAACTTAAATATAAAATGTGAAATTAGATACGTGATAGCTGTGTAAATGTGTCTCTCGCATCTGCTGTGGGTCTATATTTTACTGGACACTCCAGATGCTATATCTTTGGATCCACAACTGCATTCCCACTAAGATCATACTTTCCCCAGATTTCTCCAAGTCAATGACTCAGTACGATGTGAATACATAGTGGATTCATTACTGGGAGATACGAGTTTTCCAACAGGAGACCGTGGCTCAAGGACTCCTTTTTTGGAATCCAAACCTCTGTTGGAATCATGCTACATCAGAGAATTTTCCTCCTAATCCTTTCTTCTTCCCTATCTCCTTCTATGTGTATCAGATCAGCATTATGATATAAAGAATCTACTATTCTTTTCTTGCTTCTCCCTACAATAAATGTCTTGAATGTCTAATTCTTTCTTGCTGTGTGCCACTCGGTGGTCCTAAACAAATGCAAATGATATCAATATATTTAAGAAAAAAAGATGGAAAAATGAAGAAATGGGTGTTATTCATTGACTGGCAGAAAAAGTAGACATTATCTTTAATGGTAGGAGGATCAGCAATAGAGGATGACACAAGATGGCATCTTAACTGTCAAGGGTTTATCTTGCAGATACTTGGGGGAACGGTGGAAATCCTCACCTTTTCAGGTGCAATGATTCAGGCATTTTACGTATCTGAGGGCTGACAAGTCATAACAGGATAGCCATACTGGCTGTTTGTTGCTAATTTGAATGAACTCATTGAAGAGGGTAGGAAGTTATGTTAATTAACAAGCAACTAAACGCTGTGACAACCAAAAAATACATTTGCTTAAGAGCAATAAATACTGACTATCTGGCTGACAATCTGATAGTGTTGTAGACCTTCAAATACATCTTTATGCTCAGCCAAACAAGATCTGTTATGGAAAAGTCAGGCCTTAGTTATGAAAACCTTACCATAACACATAATCTGGGACATCTGTATGTAACTCCTGAGGATACTGGCTTTCCAAATTTGCTTGAACCCTCAGAGCTTGAAGACGCACCCCATCAGTCCCTATTAGGCCCTAACAGTACATTGTACAGAAGAGGCCTTTTTATCACTAGGAAATAATTGCTTTCTTCAGAAGCTGCGCCAAACAAAATTAGAATTAATTCCAGTATAACCTGGCTAGGAGCATGCTGAGGCTGATAAAGGAAGAAAGAAATTATAAACAAAAGGAGAAGCTGGAATTAGATATCGTGTGCTGGCAAGGGCCAAGGAGGTTATTCTCAGATTGGATTTTTAGAGTAATCAGGGGACCAGAATGTCAAACTAGACAAGAAGTAATAAGTAATTGACCAGGGGACAATTTATCAAAGCAGAAACTCCAAAGATTGAGACAAACTTACCACCAGGTGAGTCTTAGAAGCTGAGTGAAGTAGTACTGTCCAAGGTGCTCTGGCAGACAAGGAAGAAAAATAGAAACCCAAAGAAGTGGTCATGTAAAAAATGTTTATAATGCAAGGCAAAAAAAAAAAACAACCAGATGAATATATGTTTACAGGATAGGCTCTAAGGACACACCCTTTACTAGGACTATCAGGAATATACTTATAAGAAGGATATCGACATCATTAAGTTCAGCAGTGACAGCTCTCTGCAGGTTCAGTTTGAAAATAAGAGAAACAGTCATAAAATGAGGCTCATTAAAAGCCATTGAGATTAATGGACACTAAACTAATAGAGGCCAGGTGGCAAGATATAACATCTAAAACATGAGAGGTCAAAACTATTGTGATAACCAGTACAAGTGGAGGAAAATGATGAGCCATTACTCCTGCAAAGTTGTAGAGATGGTTGATTTAGCATCCCTGCACAAAGTAGACTGCAGTCAACAAGAGTGCTACTGAGCATATACAATCAAATAAGGATGACAATTAAGGAGCAGGAAACTGAGGGCTGTTATCCCAATAAAAAGCCCCAATCATTTGTAGAGCACCTTGACCTCACCATTTTTAGATCTGGATCCCAGTGACGAAAAAGGAGGTTGCATCTCTGGAAGGAAGAACCCTGTAACACCATGACAAGTACATACAGAAAATGGCTTTATCCACCTGCTTCAGGGATTGCATACTGAAAACAAAATACCCAGACATTTCGAGAACTGTGTAACTATGTATATAGGGTAAGAGTTGATACTGATATCCTGAGTCTCACAATATCATCATGCCTCCTGTTAAAATGGAAACTAGAGGGGGCGAACTAAAATAAATTCCTATCTGAGGTGTTTTATGTGAAATCACGGGTATTTTAGAACTACCAATGGCTTTGAAGTATATATTTGAATATACTGAGAAATTGAAGTAATCTGAACATTGACTCAGGGTTGAGTTATCATAGTAGAGAAGGTAAAATAGAAACCTCTGAAAGGTCCAGGAGAACAATTGTTGGCAATCTACCTCAAGCTTAACCACATAGTAGCCACAATTTCAGCTGTTGTGCCAGAGACTTTTTGTTATGGAGTAATTGATTTAGGGAGTACTTTCTTTTCCATTCTAATCATAAAAGAAGATCAGAGACAGTTTATGTAGGAATGGACAAGAATATTCATCTTCAGCTCTGCCTCAGTCATATTAACTCCAATGGTAACTGTTGTAATGCGAGTGATAGACACAAATGCACGCATATAGTACAAACACTCCAATATTACTGAATTGTGACACTGTACCAGTAATATTCTCTTTACAAACTTGACTTAATGGTATAAGTTGCAACAGGCTATGGTAGTAACATGAAGAAAATAATGTGATATATTCAATTTTGTAGACATTATAAATGATCTATTTATAGCACTGGTGATAGATATGTTGCCAACATGTTGATGGTAACTCATTATTTTTTATTTAATCCTGCTTTATTCTGATTTTTTTCTTACTTTTTTTGTTTTGGTTTGTTTGTTCATTTCCTTTTTTCTTTTTTAACTGAAGAGTCAATGAGGGTAATATAGTTCAAATTATACAGTTCCCTATTAATGTAAAAACTAAATTCTTTCTGGGAAAAGAGTATTAAAAAAATTTTCATCCCAACCCCTGGTAAAGTACATAGTAGGTACAACTAATGTTGGATTAAATCTTACTATAGGAATAGTTAAAAAAAAAAAAAAAAGAGAGAGTGCGTAGAAGTTAAAGGAATGTTTGAGTATATGCCAGTTGAGGTTTTCATAACTTTATATTACTAAAATATTTTAATCTATGAAAATACGTTAATTTTAACTATTAATTTTGTAACTGAGAATGATTTTGTACAAGATTGAAGTATAACTGCTTTTGCCAATATGTGAATTCTGATTAAAACATTAAGATATCTCTTCAATGGAATTAAGTTGCAGATATCATTTTGAAATTTAGGTAGACTCTATAAAAATCATAGTCATTAAGGATGAACAAGGGATATTACAAAAAACTGTCTATTCTGTGCAACACAGGGTTTACTTTTTTGTCTCTCTGAACATCAAGGAATGAAATGAAACTGACGAGAAATCTCCATCCAATCCAGATAAAGTTCAGTGGAGCAATGACTTGGAAGGTTATTAAGCAAAACAATGCACTTTGTTAAATCTTGTAAAGTATTAGACTCCCTCGTGTGATCTCAAACCAATCCGAGGGTGTTAGAAGAATATCTGGTCCCAGGGATCCTCCAAAATAGGCAGTATAATCAAAGTTTATCTCATTAGACATGTATATTATGTTAAATATTATAATTATATACCTTTTTTGAATCATCATAACTACCCTTAATACATATTATATTCCACTATTAATAATAATGAAATTGAGACTCAGAGAAGGAAAGTATTTTTTCTAAAAATCATCTAGTTATAAAACATTAGAACTATTAATTAATCCCTTCTTTGCTGACTCCACACCACTTTCTCTTCTAATAACTCATGCTCTCTGCAAGCAAAATAGAGAACAATGCTTTTCAGATTTTAAAAAGGTATTTATTTTCAATTAATCATTGAGGTTGACTTTGAAAATACTATTATGTAATATAATCTGAAATTTCATCAGAGATAAATTCTTCAAATCTGTGAATTCAAACTTATGGAAATGTTTACAGATAAATTTATAATGTCCAATATCTCAATTGAATATCACAGTCTACAGTCATTTCATTTAGTGCTATAATTCAGATTTACCAATACATAATTTAAAAATTTAACACATGGGTAAAAGTAATATCTATTGTAATGATAGAAACTATAGCTTGGCTTTTAAGAAATGTTTTATTAGTGGGAAGTTTCACACAAAGTTTTTTTCTGAAATGGGCAATGCAGTAAAAAATAATCTGATTTTCCATGATTTAAAGTGAAATGCACTTGGTTTCATTTTTTTTCACTAGTTTTTATCACATTCTTACATGAGTTGAGACAAATTACCTTTATTTCCTTAAAGAAGGAATGACTTTGTTCTGTGCTACTGTTTATTTGTGTAACCCACCAGGATCTCTTAATTTAGCATAAGTGCGAGCAGTTCAGACACATATCCACTGTGATAAAGAAATGGGCACTGAGATTGTCACTAAGATGCTCCAAGATTGATGATCCTTCTTAAACATAAGGTATCATTATCAATTCAAGGTCACCCAAAAGGAAATCACCAAGCTGTCAAAAGTATCACACTGCTACTTTTCTCAAAAGCAACATTACCTACATTTTGCTCTGGCTAGTGAGTCGTTTTCTGTATGTAAAAATAAAATAAAGACTATATAATATAAAGCATTTTACAACAACTAAGCTCACTGATGATTCTTAAAGAAGAAATAATATCGCTTTTTTCTTCTACATTTAATCTGAAAACTCAAGATGGAGTACAATATTTTTTATTGTTCACTTTAGTTGGTATTGGAGCAATATTAGATTGGAATATTTGATAATAAAATAAGACCTAATATGTGGTGTAGACACTTTCTAAAAAAATTCCTCACTGCAAGTACTTGCATGCATGTATTACATTTAACAAATTTTAAAATATGGAGATGGTTAAAAGAAATACAATTTAAAATACACGAGATAGGTTTACAAAGTGATATTTTATGTGAATATATACACGTGTGTAGATATACACCTGTATTTGTGTATGTCTGTGTGTGTGTTATTTGGAACAGATACTAAATTTTCAATTTTATCTAACGTTACTTGTTTTTAGACAATAGAAATATATACACAATATAAATTGTATATATATGTGTGTGTGTGTATATATATAAACACAGTATAAATTGTATATATATATATATATATGCAGACATGTATAAATCGTGTATATGTGTGCGTGTGTTTCTGTGTGTGTGTCTGTGTAGAGACAGAGAGGGATTTTCCAAGTAGGATGGAGTTAAATTCATTCTAGGAAGAACTGGAAAAATTTGCAACGTAATACTATTGCTTCACCACACTGATTATTTATATACTCAAAAAAGCCTATTTTCAGGTCATTTGTAGCCAAACTACTGAAAAACTTGAAGTGCAAAGAGTAAAAAAATAATAATAATAAATAAATTTTTAAAGAATAAGGTTCAGTTTTAGGCAACTGCAAAGAACTCTGATATTTCTATGAAATTACATTAAATGCATTAGTTTGAGTTAATCCATACCTGCTGATAAGTGCAACCATTTGGAATTTGGAATTTAATTTTGTACCTCAGAATATTGTTTTAATTATGAGGCAATTGTGTCTTTCATCAGCAGGAAGTTTTTTGTGTTTTTGTTTTGAGGCAGAGTCTAGCTCTGTTGCCAGGCTGGAATGCAGTGGCACTATCTCGGCTCACTGCAACCTCTGCCTCCTTGGGTTCAAATGATTCTCCTGCCTCAGCCTCTCGAGTAGCTGGGATTATGGGTGCATGCCACCATGCCCGGCTAACTTTTGTATTTTTAGTAGAGACGGGGTTTCACTGTGTTAGCCAGGATGGTCTCAATCTCCTGACCTCGTGATCCGCCCGCCTCGACCTTGCAAAGTGCTGGGATTACAGGAGTGAGCCACTGCACCTGGCCATCATCAGCAGGAAGTTGTCAAAAATGTTCAATTTTCCATTATTAATGCCGTCATTCAAGTATGCTAGTTTGTATTCTAGTGACTTGGACTTGCTGGACCTCCTTCATTTGTTTATACTTTATTTGAGAAGGTGTTAGCTGTGGAAACACTTTTCATGCTACCAGATAGACTGAAGAACAGGTAGCACAACTGAATTCTTTAGGTGGAGGGCCATCTCAAAAAATAATCTAATGATTTTAATCCTGTCATGTTTGCCAGTTTTTAATTTAATCAGTACATGAAGGATGTTTCAATTGAAATTAAGAAAAATTGTTTTGTTAAAAATATCCAACTGGGGTTTTATTTCATTCTTTTATTAAAATACTAAAAACTAATTTGTGAACCACCACTGTATATCAGGAAATTGAACAGGTACAGAGTACTCATTCTCCTAATAGAATAGGTTTCTGCACTTGTAAAGTTAAACTTGTTATTGAATCACATATGCAAAATTCTGAGGAAACAAGCAGAATTAACTACCCAATTTTTTAACGAACAAACTTTAATTATTACAACAGCAAAATCAAGGCAACTGTAACCCATTTGGGGAACAGAAAAATATCATTTACATAATTACTGTCTGGTATTTCACTTATCATAACATATTTACCCAGATTTTGTAGTTAAATTTTAAAAATTATGAGTCATACTTGTCATCTCAATAACACCTAGCTGTGTCTCAACTTATATTTACAGAATCCTCAACTTACATTGATCCTCACCATCTCAATAACAATTCTGTGCCATATTCCATTTCACAGCGAGGAAATTAACACTATTAAAGGCAAGAGTTACTGTCTTGAGATACAAGTCTTAATAAGAACTATACCCAAAACCTGAAATCAGATCCACTGATACTTGATCTCATATGTTTTTATACTGTAAGGGAAGATTTTACCAAGATTTATACAATGTGATATCTGTTGTTGCTTTATTAACTACATTCTATTTAAGTATATAGACCATGGATTCTTAAACTATAATACAAATGTGTTTGTATATCTGGAAATATTGTATACATGAAATTAAAATTTTTGAACCACTTATATTTAGGTATATGCATTTTAAGTGATTAAACTTTTGAATAAACGAGGACCTAATTGCAGATATTGAAATTGCTATTTTTCCAGCAAGGCATGGTGGCTCATGCCTGTAATCCGCAGCACTTTGGGAAGTTGAGGCGGGTGGATCAGTTGAGCCCAGGAGTTCGAGACCAGCCTGGGCAACATGGTGAAACCGCGTCTCCACAAAAAGTACAAAAATTAACTGGGTGTGTGGTAAAGCGTGCCTGTAGTACATGTCAGCTACTGAGGAGGGCGAGGCAGGAGGATTGCTTGAGCCTGGGAGGTAGAGGTTGCAGTGAGCTGAGATCACACCACTGCACTCTAGCCTGGGTGACATAGTGAGACTCTGTCTTCAAAAAAATTACTATTATTCTGAGAGTGGATGGATTGTCAGTTTGAGTGTTTGGGAACATACCAACCTACTTCCCACTGGGGCTAAATAGGTAAATCTTGCTTAACCTGTAACAATTATGGCTCTTTCTCTTATCAATATTTGGTGTTTCTAATGAAATGTCTATCAAATGTATATTTCTACTGTGGAGTATTGATAGCAAAACAAATACATTCAGATGGTATTAGCACCAAAGTCTACTTCTCAATATGTATGGTTAAGTGTCCCAGGTGGTCTTCCTTCTCTCCTTCTCCTCCTCCCCTGCCTCCTCTTCCACCTACTCCTTCTTCTTCTCATAAGAAATTCCAGAGATGCAAGATGAGTAATAAGCTGCTGTAAGCAGGCTGAGTAGAGTCTGCTGATGATGTTTTGCGTGGACAATGAACTTTGATTCTTATCGATTGCTTGTTGTCCATTCATCTCATCTCTCCTAAAACTCTGTATTCTTTTGTCATCTCTCTACTACTTTGTATTTTTTACACTCTATCTTTCTATTGGGATGTCCTTGTCTGAATTAAGAGTCATCCTCCTAACAGAAGAGAATTGAAAGATGACCTTCACAGGTCACTACCAGCCACAAGATACCATGGCATGCTGTCAGAAAATATGTGAAGTGAGAATTATCAAATAAAAAGAAGGGCATCTTTAAATTTTGTTTTAATAGTATGTTTATCTCTCTATAAGATCTCTTTGATGTTTATTATTACTAAAGCCTCATACTGTTCTTATCTTAAGATCATCAATGAGATTATTATTGATTTATATATACTAAGGATAAGATAAATTATTTCAAAAAATAGTGCTAATTCTTGTAGGTTTGGATTTGTGGTGATTGTTGGAGGCCAAGTGCCTCCTCTTCAAATAAAATTTGTATTTTGGTCATTTATAAACATATATATGTATACATATGTGTATATGTATGTATATATGTATACATATGTATATACATATATATATATGTTTCCCTAACATAATATATAGGTTTGTTTAGTCCACATAAATGTCTTAGTTTTATTTTTTAATTAACACTTAAGAACCAGCATGAACGTATTTTTAACCTACTGGAGGTTAATTGTGATAGAATTAAAAGAAAGAAAGGCAGAGAGAAAAAGAAAGAGAATGAGCTTGTACACAAATATAGCAATCTAAATAGTGTATGCTGTTTGCCATCTAGTGCAACTGAGTATGTCTCCTTATGGATATGATATGGTAAAAATTTTTCTGCTATTTCTTTAGCAAGTTTTAGTACCAAACTTGCACTCTCAACACTGATGTGGCTAGTGTTTGAAGATAAAATATAAGGTCTTATGTCCTTGGCTCTCAAATACAAGCAAGCCAACAGCTTCATTTAGTACTCAACTAGAAAACATTGTGAGGAAAGTGGCTGTGTTGATTTAGTTAAGAATTGTTATTGCAGTGTCCAATGCGATGCCTTGTTAACAGGTTTCTGAAAACAAATTTTACTTCATGAGATCCTTGCATAATGTGTATAGACAGCAGTTCTGTTGAAATACAACTCCATTTCTCCTTTGATGCATCTGAGTTGCTTTTCTGGAATTTTCATTTTGTTTCATTTAGACTGCAAGCCATTTGGAACAAAGGCTATGTTTTCTGTACCTTTCTTACTTCTATAGCATGTAAGACTGTTATGAACATGGTTTGTGGCTCAACAAAATCAAATAGAAACATATAAATTAATTTTTAAGTGAGTGGGTAGAGCTATTGATGGATTAAAATACCTTGCAAATTCTTGAGAGGATACATAATATTTTATTTTTACCAGAACAAAGGCAGGAATAATAATGGAACATTCTCAGTGAATTTAATTTATGTATCCCAATAGCTTATATTATAATTAGTTGCCTTTATAAGTGCTACAATTAACTTCTTATTAAATGGAAAATATGTTAAATATGTATTTCCTGAAGTTAAAACACTTCAAGTACATATTTAGTAAGGATATTTCTAATGCATACATATCATAATATTTCCTTAATACCACAACCTGGATTGTAGAAACAGCAACTCCAATATTTAAGTATAATAATAAATGCCCTTATCAGTGTCTCTCAAATTCTGTCTTTGTCTCCTCACTTAGCCCTTTGACTTTCATTTTGGCAGTGACTTCCCTCTGTGGGGGTAATAATAAAATACCTACTACTATTTCCAAAACTACTAAACATATTACTATACTGATGCTACTCCACAAGCTGGGGCTGGAGTAATGAAAACTGAGAAATCTAAGGACCCTATGCAAAATTATGTCTGAGGGAATAGTGGGAAATCTGACCCTGCAAAATACCTCTTCAGTTGGGCATCAGCTATCACCACCCAAGTTCTTCAGCTGCCAGACGATTACCGTGGTGCCACTACAGTGTTCTTTGAATAATAATGTTTCTCTTGTGCTAATAAAAATCATTTTGTAATATTAACCTTGGGATGAATGAACAATCATTATTCATGTAGATACGTATGCATTCATGTACATGATATGCATGGTCTGTCTAAAACACTTGCAAAATAATTTTTGAAATCAATTTTATAGATAGAAATTTCTCATCCTACTGTCATACTTCATAAAATTATTTTAAATCAAAAGCGTATAACTAATAATCTATTCCACTGACTGAAGTTAATATAATAAATTTTGTTTCAATGATCCAATGAACACTATAAATATACCAAATTGTTGTGTGAAGCAAAATTCATCTCACCACATAACATTACATTATTAATATCGCACAGTGTGAGACAATCTTAAAATAAGTCTAACATCTGGACTCATCTTTCCTTCCTTCACTCGTTTCTCATGGAAAATTGCTTTCCTTCCTCTTCTAAACTCATTTCTCCTCATGAGTTTTTATGCCACCTGTCTCTTTGGAAACTTTATTTGGTAGAAAAGGGTAACCAGAAGTCTGTAATCCATGCTCTCTTTCTCTTTTGAATGCTAGCAAAAAAGAATGATCTCACTGAAATTTCCTTTTAAACAAGACTCCTTTTTAAAACAACAACAACAACAAAACTAATGATAGCTATTAGCAAAGGATAACAAAGAGTTCTGAATTTTGAAGTACTTTTAACGGAATTTAACTGGTCTCCAGGTTGTTTTTATGAGTAGGCATACCTAGTATTTTTTTTTTCTGAAAGTTCTGTTCAATGCATTGATGATTTCTTACTTTTTGAAAATATAGCTTTAGAAAAATAAATCTCTATGTTGTTCATGTTTTTTTTTTTTTTTTCATTTTCTCTGTTGTCTTCTTCTGGAGCTTCTACCAAGTAATGTTGGACCTTCTTGATTTATTTTCACACTGCTTAACTTTTACCTCGTTTTTTATTTAACTCATATTTTATTGCCTTTTAAAATGCTGCTTCTGCTCCAGTATCCTCTACTGTTCTTCTGGGAATCAAAGTGTATATTGGCAAGAAATGTTCATATTGTTCCACATTTTGATTTCTCTGTTGTTTTCTTTCCTTTTTAAAATTTTTATTTGTGTGTGTGTGTGAGTGTGTGTGTGTGTGTGTAGTCTGAATCATTTCTATTGACTAACATGTAAGTTTAACTGATTCTCTGCTCTGCTTTTTTTTTTTTACTGATCTCTTTAAACTGTTCAAGGAAATTACTCTCATCTATCTGCAGAGTGGTGCTACTAAATGGGACTTAGTTCACCTCTTTCCTTTGTAACCTTGGCCTTTTTATCTGCTAAAAATGTGATTTTGTGGATAGTCTGAATTTTTTGTATTGATTTGAGTGAGAGGAACACTCTTGCAGCTTACTTTTGTTGTTGTTGCTTACTTGTAGAAAAATTAATAAAATTAAAAATGTAATATGTGATTACAATATAGAGATCATGAATAGACATGCACTGCATAGATGTCTTCATGCTAAATGAATGGATTCTTAGGATTAGAATTAAAATATCCAATGACAACTTTCCTTTTTTCCTTCCTTCCTTCCTTCCTCCATTCCCTCTTTTCTTTTCTTTTCTTTCTTTCTTTCTTTCTTTCTTTCTTTCTTTCTTTCTTTCTTTCTTTCTTTCTTTCTCTTTC
>NW_026652305.1:1351272-1369902 GCF_009828535.3 Hylobates moloch
CAGCCTATAAGTGTAGGTGGTATTTCTAATGCTCCTTAGCTCATGTTAAGCAATTTCATACATCTGTGGCTTTGCAGTTGCTGGTTGTTTGGGGGTGGTGGGGATACATTCTGCCTCTAAGTATTTACAAGATTAAAACACTTTCAGAACAAAGATCAAGCACTCAGAGAGCACTCATCCTCCCCATTCCTTCCATACAAGTATTGTTTTTATCTTAATAATACAGCTTACCATTGTTAGAAATCATCTTGTTCTTTTACTTGATTACAATTTAACTACAAGAGAGTATAAGCTCCATGAGAATAGGAACGCTATATTTTCTTTATCGTTTATCTTTAGTGATTAAAATAGCAGTACCAATAATGGGTATTTAGTATGCACTTTCTGGTGATGAATAACATACATGCAGTATGTGAGAGATATGGATCAGAGAGAAAAGGGATATTTAAAAGGGTTAATGTCTGCAAAACTAGACAAAAATATTGAAAGAAAATAAAATGACAGACTAATATCCCCCATGAAAGTAGTCGCAAAAATCCTGAACAAAATATAATAAAAATAAATTCATCAAAATTTAAAAAGTTTAATACATCATGACTAAGTGGGCTTTCTCACAGAAAAACTAAAATAGTTAAGGATTTTAAAAAACAATTTGGTTCACAGTATATACAGAATAAAGTGAAAAACAGCATGGTCTTTTTTTTTTTTTTTTTTTTTTTGAGTTAAAGTCTGGCTCTGTCGCCCAGGCTGGAGTGCAGTGGTGAAATCTCAGCTCACTGCAACCTCTACCCGTGTTCAAGTGATTCTCCTGTCTCAGCCTCCCAAGTAGCTGGGACTACAAGTGTGCACCACCACACCTAGCTAATTTTTGTATTTAGTAGAGATGGGATTTCACCATGTTTGCCAGGATAATCTTGATCTCCTGACCTTGTAATTCATCTGCCTCAGCCTCCCAAAGTGCTGGGATTACAGGAATGAGCCACTGTGCCCGTCTATGCCTGGTCATCTTAATAGAGAAAAAATTACTTGGATAAATTCAGCCTCCATTCAGGATAAAATTCTCAGGAAATTTGCACTAGAAGAGAATGTTTTTCTCAATGTGATAAAAGGCAACTACAAAAACACTATGCATAAAATTATGCTTAATTTTGGAAGATTAAATGCAGAATTTTTTGTGGAAATTTACAACTTGATTTTAAAATTTATACGGAAGGCAACAGGATTTAAAATTGTCAAAGAAATTGTGAAAAAAATCACTGATTAAAGACTCATATGGCCTACTTTTAAGACTTATTATATAACCGCAATAAGTAATAGAGCCTCAGTACTGGAAAAATATACAGACACAAGGTTCAATGGAATATATTAGAGCATCAAGAAATAAATCCACATATGTATGGTCATTTAATTTTAATAGAGGTACAAAGGCAATTCGGTAAACACAAATAGCATTGGGAAAGTTGGGGCTGGAACAAATGGTACTGAAATAATTGATATCTATATGCAAACAAGAATCTTGACCTATATCTCATACCATAATGAATATATGAAAATGGATTATAAGCCTAAATGTACAATGAAAAACTATAAAAACTTTTAGAAAACAAATAGACAAAAATATCCATGATTTGGGGTTAGGCAAAGTTCTTTTTAGCATTTTGAGAGGTAATAAACTGTTCTATGTATTTTACATCTATGTGGCTTACTTATATGTCTTATGATAGTAAAAACTACTCTTACAAGGCTGCATTTTATAATACACGTTATACCTCAATAAAAAATATACTGTCATCCAGTCTATTTTAAATTCAGGTATAACGTGTATTATAAAATTCATGTATTCGTATTAAGAATTTTTTTTCAAAACTATAAATGACCCAAAAGTCCATACACAGGAAAATGGATCAGCAAATTATGGTGTATTAATAAAGGAGAATACTCTTCAATAGTAAAAATGGATGAACTACCTATCTAAGGTTATACAAAATCTGGCGCTAATGTCAACCTATTCAAATTCATAAAAACAGATGTGCCCATATAAACATTTCTTACTTTTCTTGGCTGAAGTTCTGATGAATTTATAAGCTCATTTCAGAAATATCAGCACAGGGTTTCTGTTGGAAGAAGTGTTGTGATATACCATCAACCAGAGTTATCAAGTGAGCCTTAAAACTAAGTCGGAAGCAGTTAAACTTAGCTTTTGTGGCTATGCAAACTTGAGTGTTATTAAAATATTTGAATTTCTCTTGATCATTACCCTAAGGCATAAACTTAGGTCTTGCAGTTGGCAGAGCTAATTAGGTTGCAGAAAGAATTAAAACAAAAGAAAACAAAAAGAACAATCAAGATAAACAACCCTCTAAATAAATAATTGTAAATATATATTTTCTGTATCTATTATTTTCCATTATTAATAGTGACAGTGGTAACATCAGTTCATAATTTCTAATGCATTTAACATGGTACTTGGGTAAGATAGCCAATGGTATTTACTTTTTGTCATAAATTGCTGCTTGATTGCATATGGTAGATTGATAACTGTCTTTTTTGTTTTTCCACATACTGGATATGTAACAGGCCCTTTATTGGTCCATGAAGAGGGAGACCACATATCTCATCGGAGAAAAAGTTAAAATACATACAATTAAAAATTAAAATGAAACTAGCACATTAATATTTAATCTGTAAATATTAACTTATTTTTTTTCTTAGATTAACAGTGTTTATTCTGAGCCTTTCAGATAATGCAGAAGTCACTGGGTTTCTAACTGTGGCACAACAGGTAGCTCTGCTGCTGTTCTTATTTCCCAATATTCACAGCTTTGCCATATGGTTTCAAGTACGTCAGGGCCTTTTAAAGGGCACCTTCCAGCTATCCAGCCTGTGGTGGGCTCACCACAGCCCTGCAGTCTGCAGATGACTAACAGGCCTGCTGTTTTCACATCTTCCCATGCTCTCAGCACCAGAGATTGCAATGCAAGAAGCATTGCTGCAAACCTAGAGAACTGGCTGTTTTCCAAGTCTTTGAATTTACTCCTCTGGATGTATCATTTATGGAAATTGATTCTCTTATTCATGTCTTGGAGGTGCCTAGCAACTCTCCGTGGAATGTAGCCATAGGAATAGCATAGGAGAGATAATTAAAGAGGCAGAACAGTTGCATGTGTGGTGAAGAACAAGGAAAGGTAAAATTTTCTATGCAAATATCAAACAATTTCTTAATTTTATTCAATAATTCACAACTACTCAGTATCAGACCAAGGTTTATTGATTATCAATATATTGCTTTTTTCAATAAACCACAACATTGTTATGTAAAGGCATTTCTGTTAAACATCATCATTGCTATTATTTAAGTCAAATCATTTCCAAATGAGAGTTTACAAAGATCATGATTTTCCCGAGTCAATTTGACTTGAGATACTCATGTATTTAAAATTATAAGTTCTCACTCCTTGTACACACACCTGCAGACTTGTCCTGGAACAAGAAAGAGCAAGAAACAAGGTGATTGTTAGAAGCACCCAGAAAGTCAAGGGATATCTGTAATTTCCAAAATCTCTTCCTACCCCCCAAAATTTTACATTTATTAAACAAAAAATAATTTAGACATTATATTTGGCACTGAAATATAGCAATAAAAGGAGGATATATTGTTACTCTTAATAGCTTATTGTCTCGGGAGAAGAAAGATAAATAATGACAATTATATGTAGTCAATTCTAAAAGTGAGGTAAGCCCAAAATGCATATAAATGAGCACTAACCTATACTAGAGGGTTCTAGTAAATATTCTCAAAAAATAATATCTTATTTCCTCTCTCTTATTTCCACTATTGAATTATGAAACTCTCCTATTAAAACTCTTCAGTTAGCTCCTTCTTTTCATGTCCACTTTCAGTATCCTAGTTCAACTCATCATCATTTTTATCTCAAGTGTATAATAATCTCTTCATGTTGTCCTACATTCACTCTGGCATGTATGCTGTCTGTCTGGCCTCTAGGCAACATCTCAAATTGTGTTTTAAACGTTTGTATGTGATCATAGCACAAATTTGTGTAAAAACATATGGAAATATTTCCTCTGATTTTAAAAAACTTTATTTTTTATTATGGTCTGTAAGCTCCTGCATAATTATGCCCTGGTGGTTATCTCTAGACTAAGCTCACGCTATTTTTTTCTGCCTGCTAAATTTCTTTCCAACCACTGTGACTTTCTGTCTATTTTGCTAATGCTCAAAGTTCCAGTTTAATCATTAAAGTGTACAGTTTCTTTCTTCTCGCACTTTTCTTAAATCTTTCCCACTCTGATTTTGCTACTCAATTATCATGTCTCATGGCTGCATTATCTCATTCATTCATTAATTTATATTAAATAGCATTTATCCTAAGTATCCTTTGCAAACCTTTCCAAAAGGCTAAGGCATTTTGTTATACATTTGAATAGTATTTTGTAATTTCCCCCACAATAGTAATGCTTGTTGCATTACATATTTATATTATAATTATTAGTCATAATACAAATAGACTTCACCAGAATATCAGCAACATGCAGGCATATCTCTATCATTATATTCTTACCTTTTTTCTTCATCTGTCATCAACACCTAATATTATGCTTCATACACTCACAACAAATCTTTGTTGAATAAATAAATATTCCAAATTATACAAAATAAACTAAGCTGGTAGAGAAAGAGACTTTTCAGGAAGAAGAAGCACTTATATCAACATTTCTGAAGATTATGGATACAAATATCTGTAAATAGATTCAGGAGGCAAGAGTAGTAAATTGTGGACCTGAGTGTTAGTAAAGTGCTCATTAATGAAGCGTGTTTTATTCTATGCTAAGGAGTTTGGATTTTATTCTAAAGTCAATGAGAACTAAATGACAGATTTTATAATTTGGTAAGTTACGTGTTTTAGATACTAAGGTACTAAATATATTAGAAGTAGCAAGATTTGAAACTTTAATTAGTGTTAGAAATCAAAAGACAATGGATGGTAAAAGAAAGTAGGAAATCTAAGATTATCCATGCCCTTCTGAATTGGAATCTTGATGTCTTTTTTTTTCTTTTAGGGATTTAAGCATTGCAAATTGATTCCAATCATAAAACAAGTATATATATATACACACACACATATATGAATTTTAAAATTACCTATATAAATATATACAAAAATATACATATATGAATTTTTTTTTAAAATGTGACCCTGTCTACTCATTATCTACAGGTATATTTCTCTCTTACCATTTATAGTCAATTTCTTAAAAGATATGTACATGTCGTTACCTTGCATTCACCCCTCAACTGACTTCTGTATAATTTTCTACTCACCACCAGTGAAAATGCACCTGTCAAAAGTATTAACATCACCCTTATAACAAATCTAATTACCATTTTTAGCCCTCACCTTATTTATCATTTGAGTTCTTTTAAAATTCTCAGAAGTTCCACCATTGGAAATAAAAATGAAAAAGATTTTGCAAAGACAATTAATAATGAGTCATCAGAGAGAATGAAGCCACCAAGGAAATCTAAAGTTTCTAAAACTTAGGAAAGGTCGACAATGTCAGACATACCAAGGGATGACTGAAAATATTCCGCTAATATGCTATTGGTGAACAACCCAGGTTAGCGTCAGGGGACTGCTGGAATAGATAAGTGGGAAATTAACAAGTAAATACACTAAATGTGGACAAATTGATTTGGAAACTAGGCACCAAATGGGAAGGTTGATATGGATAATAGCTAGATACTCAGAACTAGAGTTGATGGAACCACATTTACTGTGGCTATAATTATTGTTATTATTGCTATTACTCTTTCTTGTCCAAAATAGGACAACAGATGGGAAGGTAGATGAAGAAATTCCCTGAGGAAATAGAAACCAGTTAGGTCAGAGAGTAGATACATACCTTCAATAAGAAAAGAAACTCTGTTTCCACTGAACTGTAGGCAAGGAAGCATGATGAAAGATGTAGGTAGAATTTTGAGGTGTAGACAGCAGTAATGTGAAGTTTCTCAATACCCTGATTTCCAAGAGAAATAGAACATGAATCATGTTCTGAGAAATGTGTTGGGTTGAGTTATAAGAATAAGGCTGGAAGCCAGAAATAGGAAATTTATTAGGAAAACAGGAAAACTTCAAGACAGTATTCAGATCTTATTGCAGTTCAAAGTGTATTTCGTATGATTTTTTAATACCAGTGATCAGCATTTTGCGTGCAAAAGGAAAGTCGTATGGTAGTGTTGAGATCAGATTCAGGTTTGTCTAAAATGAAATAATAATGAAAGAACTATGGCTTACATGATGGATAATGGGTAAGTTAGGAAAAGGGAAATAGACCTAATTTTTTAAGGAAAATATGAATTAAGGAAAAATTCATCTTAATTTAGTCTGAAATCAGGAATTATAGGGAATTAATGGAGAGGAGGAAATATATAAATTTATGATCAAGAGTTGGATACTGAAGTATATAATCTCTAAATTTAAGCAATTCCTAGATATAATAATTTTATACGGTAGTAGATTATAGTTTAGATATCTAGAAAATATATGTTAGTAATTGAGATCAATTCCCCATTTGATTGTGTTGTATTTTGTAGAAAGTTATCCAGTTATATCTGTTGTGAAGATTTGCCATTTATAAAATATTATAAATATATAAACTTGCTTTTCATTAAGTAACATTTGCAATTTTGTAACAAAATATTTTAGTCACAATTAGCACAAAATAACAAAAATATATATTTACTAGACAAATTATTCCAACAAAGTAACTGTTAACAAACATTAGTCATCCACTAAGGAATTCATAATAATATTGCTAGCAACATAAAATTATGATGATGAAGACACATATCTGCTAAAGAAACACCAGCAATATTTCAAAAGTTAGTAGTTTTGAAACAAAGATAATGAAAATATTCAGCTCAAGAGTTGTTTTTGTATATGACTTTGTTATGATTCATTTTTTATTCAGATCAAGTGATTCTTCTAAATTAATTTTGCTAATTTTTAGTTTCAAGTTTTCTTTTGCATATTTAAAAATTGGACTAAGATGTATTAATGTGTAAGATCTGTTAACAGAAAAACAAAGTCAAAATTGTTAAATAATGCAATAGGATATCATCAGTTACTTTCTATAGTAATTCACTTACTGCCAGTGATGGCTCAAAATTTTCACCAAATTCATGAATTAAACGTTTTAGAAGTTTATTTCACCAAAGATGAAACATCTGACATTATTGTGAAAATAAATTTGCAGTTATAATTCAGTTTCATAGATCAATATTCCAGACAAAATTACCTAGGTTTATAAGTTACTATGAATATAAATTTGACTGAAGCATGGTGTCACAGTTAAAGCAACATTCTGATTAAACGTCTGTCAAGCAGGAATATACATGGAATTAGTTGCGATTAAAATGTTATATATATATATATGTATATATATATATATATAGGAATCTATACTTGTCAAGTTTTCAAATGTTCAAAAATATTCACAAAATAAGTATATATTACTTATTTATAGATTACACACACAGACAAACACAAATCTGATGTTGATACAAAAAATACTTGAAGCATACCAATATGCAATTTTTCTTTTCACAGCTTATCAATTTAAAATATTTGTGCTTCTGAGGAACTATTTAATTAGCAACCTAAGAGCCCTCCTATGAAACTGAACCTTTTTGCAAATGAGTCTTATAAATTGTGATTACATTTCCAAAGTAGTTGGAGGACAGCTATTCATAATGAATAATGAATTAGAGGCAATAACAAAAACAAAATCACTTTTGAAGTTTTCAGAAAATTGAAATTATTTAAAATAAGTATTTTGAAACAGAAGGACATAAAAATCTATTCTCTCAAATAAGGAGGACTAAATAAATTAAATAATGGCAGGGTTCAAGTGGTGTACAGTATTTGATTTTAAAATTTTACAAGAGGTTTTAAGAATATGTGAACTTGTGGAAACAAACTTTTGATGGGTTTTTTTGTTTCAAATTTCATAAATTTATACTCTATCAGTTTGTCATTCAAGAGATAAAATATTCAAAAATTATCTATTTTTATATTTATTATCCCTTTTCATAGTCAAAAATATCCATATATAGATAATAAATTATATTTTAATAGCACTATTGATGACACTAATAATATTGGATCAAAATATAAAATTGAGACATGATAGAACATTCTGGAGACAAGGCAGACAAAGCCTGGTACAAGCTTAGAGAGAGAGGAAAGAATGAATTCTGCTGTAGTTGAACTGTCAACAGACTTGCTGCAATATTACTGACTGATGGTTCTGTCAGTCTGCCCAATGTACATCAGTTATCTGTCACTTATTTTGGGGTTATGAGGGCTTATACCTTCAAAAAAGGAAAAGTAGGCCAGGTGTGGTGGCTCACGCCTCTAATCTCAGCACTTTGGGAGGCTGAGGCCGGGAGTTCGAGACCAGACTGGTCCAACAGAGTGAAACTCCGTCTCTACTAAAAATACAAAAAAAATTAGCCGGGGGTGGTGCCAGGCACCTCTAATCCTAGCTACTAGGGAGGCTGAGGCAGGATAACTGCTTGAACCCGGGAGTTGGAGATTGCAGTGAGCCGAGATCGTGCCACTGCACTCCAGCCTGGGTGACACAGTGAGACTCTGTCTCAAAAAAAAAAAAGGAAAAAAAATTATATATCTATCACCAATTTATCCAAAATTGTGTCGTTGTTTTTCACATATCACATTTTAATAGGATCAATATATTTGTGATGCATGAACAAAAGAATAAGTAAATAAATTACAGAATCAACTCAGCTTGATAATTGATGAGAATTCATTGAAGCAGAGGAAATTGGGAAAATTATGAAAAACTTTAACAGGAAGAAGTAATAACAAGTTACTAGATTTAGGACTGGGAAAATTCTAAATTAGGCTATAAATAATGTCTTTAAGATGGGTCTTAGTGTTCTAAAATGAAAGGGCATAGGAAACACTTGAAAAAAAGAAAAAAAACGTGTAAATAATGGAAAGACAGGAGATAGAAATTTGAGTGTTATCTAGGTCGAAAAAATTTATACCATAAAAGTGAGTGCATCTTATGAGATTTATTGAGAGAGAATAAAAAATGAGAAAAAAAGCAACTGTCACCAGCTTAGCCTGATAGACGCCGAAGTTTACTCGTACAAATCCAGATAGTGTCTTCCCATAGATTTAACAACTTGCAAATTGGTCCTAATTTATATCACTGTTAAGTCAATTAATCACTTAATTTATTATTTTTCTTTCTTTTACAGTGGCATGCATTATTTTGCTAAGTAAACTCAAGTTCGGCAAAATAAAACAGATTCTAATATGTAGACTTCATCTTCACAAATATATGCCACAAAAACCATGATTTTGTAAAATGTAGAAAATATTAGAGAAAGCTATAGTTAATTAGAATTTAGTTCAAAAATAATTAAGTTACCAATATTTGGTAACTGATGAAATATTCATATTTTGAATATTTTCAAGAAAGCAAGAAGTTTTGGATTCTAATAAAACATTTTCTTAGTACTCTTTGCCAGAAAATATATATTTGCTTCATTTCAGAGATTCCAAAATGAAAGAAAAGTCATCCTCTCTGGAAACGTGAAGCATAACTAAAGTTTGACCGACAAGTTGTAGGAGTAAGGAAAACTTTTTTCAAGATAGACATTATATTATGGATTAAAACAAGATTTTTATTATATAATATGGAAATATTGTCAACAATTGAGCATTACAGATACTATAAAACTAGATTTTATTTTGATTCATATTTTGCCTTTATTTTCTTCATAAATGTGAATTGGTTGCTATTTATTTCCAGTATTTTTTTTCAGAGCTCATTATTTTCAGTTTCAACAATATCACCTAAAGACAAATGATGAAAAGTTGTAAATTTAACAAGTATTTTCTCCATCCAAATTATAATTAGGTGCTTTTTACGGGGTTTGAATTTTGAAAAGACAATGAGTGAAGAAAGTAAATAAATAGTAGTAGTTCAATAGAATTTTAGAGCGTAAAGTTTTTAAAGGAAAATGTATAAAATAAACTTGTTGGCTAAGTGTTTTAGAAGTATAGGGTTGAGAGAGATTTCTCAGTCACTGGTGATTTGAAACTGCTTTTCAGGATTTATACATTTATTTATATTCTGTTCTAACTTGTAGTGAAAATAGTGCCATTGATAGAGGATGCACAGTTAAATGGCAAACTCCTATGGCATATTTTATCAAATGTTTACAATTCTAAAAGGCAAGTGTTATTATTATTGCAAATGGTGAAAGAGAAAAATACTTTATCACTATCACTGTTCATAAGAAACAGTGAAAAAGTGGGAAAAAACTCCAGATTTGTCCAATATCCAAGCTCATGTTCTTTTTTCTACACTATGATTTCTGTTTAAAACTTCTTTCTTTTATATTTTCTAATTCTGTGGCAAATAGCCTACCACATCCCTCTTTTTACATTTCACATGAATACAATATATAATCATTACCTATAGTCACCTTGCTGTATGATAGATCTCCTGAAATTATTCCTCCTAACTGCAATGTTGTATCCTCTGACCATCATTTCCCCATCCACCCCCTCCCCATAACCTCCCCAGGCTTTTATAAGCACCTTTGTACTCTCTACTTTTATGAGACCCGCTTTTTTAGATTCTGCATCTGAGTGAGATCACGCAGTATTTTTATTTCTGTGCCTTGCTTATTTCACTTATCATAATGTCCTCCAGGTTCATCTATGCTGTCACGAATGACAGAATTTAATTTTTTTATTGCTGAAAGTATTCCACTGTGTATACATATCACATTTTCTTTATCCATTCGGATGTTGTTGGATACTTAGACTCCATATCTTGGCTATTGTGAATAGTGCTACAATTAAAATGAAAATGCAGATGTATCTCTGATACCCTAATTTCTAGTGAGATTGGTGAATTGCATTATAGTAGTTCTATTTTTAATTATTTTTGTGGAAACTCCATACTGTTTTTCATAACGGCTGTACTAATTTACACTCCCACCAATGTATGTAAGAATTTACTTTTCCACAACCTCAACAACTCTTGTCTTTGAGACCTGAAACTATGAAATGTCTAGAAGAAAACATAAGGAAAATGCTTCATTACATTAGTATGGGCAAGAATTTTTGTGGGATAAGATCTCAAAACTACAGGCAACAAAAGTGAAATTGAATAAATAGGATTGCCTGAAACTAAAAAGCTTCTCCACAGTAGAGGAAATAATCAAC
Source organism: Hylobates moloch (assembly GCF_009828535.3). Lineage (NCBI taxonomy): Eukaryota > Metazoa > Chordata > Mammalia > Primates > Hylobatidae > Hylobates > Hylobates moloch. Next base: position 1,362,564 of record NW_026652305.1, read on the forward strand.
AGAATGAAGAGGCAACATACAGAATGGGAGAAAATATCCACAAACTATACATCTGACGAGAAGTTAATATTCAAAATTTGTAGGAAACTCAAACAACTTGACAGACAAAAATAAAATAAAGTAACCTGATTTTTAAAAGGAGCAAAAAAATTAAATAGACATTTATCGAATGAAGAGATACAAATGGCCAACAAGTGTATTAAAAAACAGTTCAACATTACATCAGAGAAATGCAAATTAAAACCTCAATAAAATATCACCACACTCCAGTATAAAAAACACTATTAACAGGCCAGGTGCGGTGGCTCACAGCTGTAATCCCAGCACTCTGGGAGGCTGTGGCAGGTGCATCACCAGGTCAGAAGATCAAGACGATCCATCTCTACTAAAAATACAAAAGCTTAGCAGGGTGTGGTGGCATGCAGCTACTTAGGAGACTGAGGCAGGAGAATTGCTTGAACCCAAAAGGTGGAGGTTGCAGTGAGCCAAGATCACGCCACTTCACTCCAGCCTAGGCGACAGAGCCAGAATGCATCAAAAAACAAACAAACAAACAAACAAAAAACACTATTATCAAAAAGATAAAAGAACTTTACTTTCTTAATAAAATGAACATTTTATTTTGACATTTATTTATTAAGAAACAAACTGAAAGGATCTAAAAATTAACGTATCCAGAAATATGTTTATAAAGTTATGTAGGGTTTTGTAAATGTACCTTTTGGAAAACATGTTGATAAAGTTACTCAGGACTTTATAAATATATCCTTTCTAAATTTTTATTTTATTTTATTTTTAGTTGAAAATAATAATTGCATGAGACCTACTATTTGATAGCACAATAGGGTTACCATAGTCAATAATACCTCAGTCGTACATTTTAAAATAACCGAAAGAGTATAACTGGATTGTTTGTAGCACAAAGGATAAATCCTTGAGGGGATTAATACCCCATTTTCCATGATGTGATTATTACGAATTGCATGCCTGTATAACAATATCTCATGAATCCTATATTATATATGCATACCCTGTACCGACAATATTAAAAATAAAAAAGGCAATTATAATTGAATATATTTATGGGCTACAGTGTGATGTTATGATACATGTATTTATTGTGGCATGATTAAATCAAGTCAATTAACGTATCTATCGCCTCACATCCTTAGCATTTCCTTGTAGTGAGAACATTTAAAAATCTCCTTTTCTATTAAGTTTGAAATGTACATTGTTATTAACTACAGTTACCATGCTGTGTGATAGATCACTAGAACCTATTCCTCCTGTCTAACTGAAACTTTGTACCCTTTGGCTGACATTTCCCCTTTTCTTATTTCCTCCCAAGCCCTCTGGTAATTGCCTTTCTACTACTACTTCCTTAGGTTTCACATAAGAGTGAGATAAATGTGATACTTATCTTCTCTACCTGTCTTACATCACTTAGCACTATGTCCTTAAATACATCCACGTTGTCGCAAATGACAGGATTTCCTCTTTTTTAAAAAGGCTGAATAGTATTCCTTGTGTATACATATCACATTTTCCTTATCCATTTATCCATTGATGGGTATTTATGTTATTTCCGTATTTTCGCTGTGTGAATAGTGCTGCAACATGGGGAGGTTTCAACATACTGATTTCAGTTCTTTTGGCTATGTAGCCAGAAGTAAGAGTGCCAGATCATATGCTAACTCTCTTTAGTTTTTTGAGGAACATCCATACTGTTTTAAGGATGCCGAGGCGGGTGGATCACCTAAGGTCAGGAGTTCAAGACCAGCCTGGCCAACACAGTGAAACCCTGTCTCCACTAAAAATACAAAAAGTTAGCTGGCTATGGTGGTGGGCACCTGTAATCCCAGCTACTTGGGAGGCTGAGGCAAGAGAATTGCTTGAATCTGGGAGGTGGAGGTTGCAGTGAGCCAAGATCGTGTCACTGCAATCCAGCCTGGGCAACAAGAGTGAAACTCCGTCTCAAAAAAAAAAAACAAAGTGTCTATAGTAGTTTACATTCACACCAACAATGTGCTAGGATTCCCTTTCTCCACATCCTTGCCAAAAAATTTTTATCTTTAATATTTTTGATAACAGCCCCTCTACCCTGTATGAGGTGGTAGCTCACTGTGGTTTTAATTTGTATTTTCCTAATAACTGGTGATGTGGAGCACTTTTTCATGTATCTACTGTCCATATGTATGTCTTCTTTTGAGAAATTTCTATGCAGGTCCTTTGACCATTTTTAAATTGGGTTATTTTATTTCTTGTTATTGAGTACTTTGTGTCTTTTATATCTTTTCAATATTAGACCATTATCTGATGTATGATTTTCAAATATTTTCTCACAATATATAGGTTGTTTCTTCATTTTGTTAATTGTTTCTGTTGCTGTGCAGAAACTTTTTATTGTGACATAATCCCATTTGTCTACCTCTGCTTTTGCTGCCTGTGCATTTTGGGTGATATCCAGGAAATCATTGGCAAGACCAATTTTGTGGAACATTTTCTCTGTGTTTTCTTCTAGTAGTTTTAGAGTTTCAGGTCTTACATTTTAATCAATTTTGAGTTGATTCTTGTATAAAGGGTAAAATGAGGTTCAAATTTTATTCTTCTGTGTGTGGACAGCCAATTTTCCCAACATCATTTATTAAAGAGACCGATCTTTCCCTATTGTGTATTCTGGGCACCTTTGCCAGAAATAAATTGACAGTATATGTGTGAGTTTGTTTCTGGGCTCACTGTCTTCTTCCACTTGTCAGTGTATGTGTTTTTATGCCAGTATCACGCTGTTTTGGTTACTATAACTTGGTACTATATTTTACGTAGTGGGTTGCCTCCAGCTTTGTTCTTTTGCACATGATTGTTTTGGCTATTCAGGGTCTTTAGGAGTTCCGTACAAATTTTAGGATTGTTTTTTCTATTTCTGTGAAAAATGGCGTTGCATTCAGAATTGCATTGAATCTGTAGCTTGCTTTTGTAGTATGGGAATTTAAAAAATACTAATTCTTCCAATCAGTGAACATAGGATATCTTTTTATTTATTCCTATCATATAATTTAGTTAATCAATGATTTATAGTTTTCAGTATACAGACCTTTTATTTCATTAGTTAAATTTATTCTTAAGGTTCTTTTTCATGCAATTGTAAATAGGATTGATTTTTCTTAATTTCCTTTTCAGATAGTTTGTTTTCAGTATATGAAAATGCTACTGAATTTTGTATGTTGATTTTGTGCCCTGTGCCTTTGCTGAAATTCATTTATTCATTTTAACTGGGTTTTTTTTTTTTTTTTTTTTGGTGGGGTGTTTCGATTTTTCTGTTTATAAGATCATTTCATCAGCAGAGATAATTTCACTTATTTCTTTCCCATGCAAGTGCCTTTTCCTTGTTGTTCTTCACCAATTGCTGTGAATATGAGTTCCCATAATATGTTGAATTGAAATGGTGAGAATAAACATCTTTATCTTATTTCTGATCTTAGAGGAATAACCTTCAACTGTGAAGCTAACTATGACGTTATTTGCAGGCTTGTTATAGATGGCCTAAGTTATATTGAGAAACACTTTTCTGTACCTAATGTGTTGAGAGATTTTACTCTGAAAGGGCGTTAAATTATTTCAAATGCTTTTTCTGCATCTACTGAGATGATCATATATTTTTTATCCTTTATTCTGTTAATATGGTGAATCACACTGATTGATCTCCATATATTGAACAATCCTTGCATCCCAAGGATAAATCAGAGTTGATCATGGCAAATGATACTTTTTATGTTCTAATTAATTCAGCTTACCAATGTTTGGTTTAGCATTTTTGCATCTATGCCTTTTCAAGCTACAATGGTATAAAACTGAAAATCAATAATAGGAAAACTCATATAAAATTCACATATGTGGAAATTAAACAATATGAACAACCAGTGAGTCAAAAAGGAAAAAGAAGTTAAAAAATATTGAGATTAATAAAAGTGGAAATATGACACACCAAAAACTTATGGAACACATCAAAAGCCATCCTGAGAGGGAAATTTATTAACTTTAAATTTAATAAATGTCTTACTAAACAAGATTAAATATCTACATCAAAAAGGAAGAAATATCTCAAAAAAACAACTTAGTATACTTCAAGGAACTAGGAAAATAAGAACAAACTCAACCAAAAATTAGCAGAGGAAAGAAAAAAATTTATTAGAGCAGAAATAAAATATAAACTAGAAAGACAATAGAAAAGATAAAAAATATTAAGAGTTGGTTTTCTAGAAAAGCTCAACAACATTGACAAACCCTTTGCTACATTTATTAAGAAGAAAAGAGAGAAGACTCAAATAAATGACATCAGAAATAAACAGAGACATTATAACTGATAACACATATGTCCAAAGATCATAAGAGACTACAGTGAACAATTATATGCCAAAAACTTAGATAACCTAGAATAAATTGATACAATTCTAGAAACATATAACCTACCAAGATGTAATTATGAATAAATCAAAAATGTAAACAAACCAACAGTGAGTTAGAAGACTAAATGAGTAATAAAGTCTCCCATCAAAGAAAAGTCATGGCCAGATTTATTCGTGACGGAATTCTACCAAAGACGTAAGGAAAACTAATATCAATTCTTTCCAAACTCTTCCAAAAAACCAGGAAGGAGGGGATATTTCCAAATTCACTTCACAAGGCCAGCATTACCCTCCTATCAAAGACAGACAAAAACACTACAAGAAAAGAAATCTGAAAACCAATATCCCCATAAATATATCTTTTTAATTAGTTTTATGACTATTATAATTGTTATTATCATTTGTTTTCCTTATATGGCCTATTCCAATATTCAGTGTTTCATAAGTAACCTAAGATCTTTTAGCATGCAGATAATCTTTTGGAAATTTGTCTTCATTTTTTTTTTTATTTATAACTCATTGACTAGAAATAAAATCATTCTCTGTTTCATCATTAAGTCTTCCTGTCTAAGCAACTAATGTAGACCAGGTTCACATTATTATGTGATCGACACAATCCAAACTCTCTCCCACCCACCTCAATCCAAAAGTAATATATTCTACTTGTTGATTATCACATGATGAGGTTACTTTACATATATCTTCAGACAAAGCTCTGAGTAAATTAGAACTAGAAAAACTTCCTTTATTTCACACTTCCTAGAAAGGGATTCTTGAAAAAACAAAATTTGAAAACTGAATGAAGAGAGAATCATCTCAGGGCCACTATGCAGTATTTTCAAGTAATTGAGTGGCAATTATGTATCCTTGATCAAAATTTTGGGTTTGTCAGGAGACAAGAGAATAAAAAGCAGTAGAGGACTATAACATTATCTGTTTGTGCATTTTTAGATATGCATTTAATTGGAATACATGGACTTAATTTTGGCTGATATATTCAAACCATGTGCTACTTTGTATTGAAGATACATCAGAAATACATCTCTTAACTTTTTCTTTTCATATATACATCAAATTGGCCAAATTAGACAAAGGAAATAAACTTTCATTCTTGATGTATATATTTTACATGTATACATCATTTTAGTTAGTATAGTAATAATCCATGTACATTTTTATTAAAAGTATCTAACTGTTCTATTAAGTATAAAATGCAAAACCAGATAAGCAACACTCATTTCCACCCTCATTTCCCACAAAAATGTGTTCATTCTATTAAAGTTCACAGGATGTTCTTATTTTAAATATTTTAATTAAAGAAATATGTCTTAGGGTTCCATTACCTAACAGGTAGAGAGTGGTAATCTAATGATGCACTTGGGTCTGTTCTCATATACTTTTATATTTAACATAAAGTAGTGTGAAATAATAGCAGAATATGTTAATTATAAAAACATGCAATTTTCAAAAATAAAGTATGTATCAGCAATTCATATGATCTCTATGAAAATATGTTATGAAGTATAACATTTATATGCCTACAATAGCAGAATAAATTTTTATTTGATATCTCTATTAATTTTTCCCTAATTTTATGTGATTATTTCAATACACTTATGATTTTCAAAGTGATAGAATTATAATTTTAACACTAGTGTTATTTGTCACTGATAACATTTTGAAAATAAGTAAATAATAAAGCCTGTTATAACTGCTTTCACATTTGATCTGAAATACAGGTGAAAGGCATCAAATATAATAACCAAAGAAAACATAAAAATACCACACTTCCAGTAATTCCTCAACTGGCAGTAAAAACAGATTATTGGTTTAAACCTTTTCTCTACATACATTCTCAGGTGGGAAGCCTTTGCCCCACATTTTGCTAATAATCTTATGCATTTCATGTATCTAATGTCACCCTCTCAATGCTGGAATCAAAGCCATATAATCATCAAACAGGTCTTTGGTCTTTGTTATTCAAAATCAGAAGAAAATAGAATTAATTAATGAATAAAAAATAGTTAAGTCTCTCACTTTTTGAATCCACTTATCTTTATAGTATTCCTTAGGTTTCCTTGTTTTAAGAGTTAGCACTTGTATCTGATGGGAGGGGGGTTAGTTTTTTTTTAATTTTTAAGTTTTGTAGGTTCATGGCATATATATTTGTGGGGTATATGAGATGTTTTGATGCAGGCATACAATACTTAATAATCACATAATGGAGCATGGAGTTTCCATTCCCTCAAGCATTTATCTTGTGTATTATATACAGTCCAATTATACTCTTTTACTTATTTTTAAATGTACAATTAATATGTTATAGTTATGTAAAGAATATAGGTTAAATAGTCATAACAATTTCATAGACTTCCTTTCCATAGCTAAGACTAAAAGTAATTAAACATCATTAAAAAGTGATTCAAACTCATTAAACACTTGTTATTATGCCTTTGAGATTCGGCAACCAAAATTACACACAGTATTTCACATGTACAAACACCATGGCATTATCCAAAAATGAGTGAGCTTTGTTCTTCTTCTTATCCCCCTTTTTCATCATCTTTATTTTTTAGATTGAAATTTTGTGCAGGGTGAGTTTTAACAATTTTATCCTTTTGGATAACCTATAATGATAACTAGATTAAAAATTATCTCACTCTAGGCCGGGCGCGGTGGCTCACGCTTGTAATCCCAGCACTTTGGGAGGCCGAGGCAGGCAGATCACGAGGTCAGGAGATCGAGACCACGGTGAAACCCCGTCGCTACTAAAAATACAAAAAAATTAGCCAGGCGTGGTGGCAGGCGCCTGTAGTCCCAGCTACTCAGAGAGGCTGAGGCAGGAGAATGGCGTGAACCCTGGAGGCGGAGCTTGCAGTGAGCCGAGACTGCGCCACTGCACTCCAGCCTGGGCGACAGAGCGAGACTCCGTCTCA